>NC_054480.1:1362906-1720948 GCF_017639515.1 Carcharodon carcharias
TTGTAAAAAAATTCTGTTGTCCACAAACCACAGTGTGTACAAATCGGTCTATAAATATCACACTGTGTACAAATCACATTGAGTATAAACCACAGTGTGTACCCATCACAGTGCGTACAAATCACAGTGCGTACAAATCGGTGCATATAAATCACAGTGTGCAGAAACCACAGTGCATACAAACCACAGTTTGCACAAATCACTGTACTTACAAATCACAATTATAACAAATCACAGTGTGTACAAGTTGCAGTGTGTACAAATCATTGTGTGTACAAGTCACAGTGTGTGCAAACCACAGTGTGTACAAATCATAGTGTGTACAAGACACAATGTCGACAAATCACAGTGGACAAATTGCAGTGTGTACAAGTCACAACATGTACAAACCACCGTGTATACAACCACAGTGTGTACAAATCTTACACACAGTGCAAGTCACAATATCTACAAATTGCACTGTGTACAAACCACAGTTTGTAGAAACCACAGTGGGTACAAATCACAGCACGTACAAAGCACAGTGTGTACAAATCGGTGTATAAAAATCACAGTGCATACAAATCATAGGGTGCACAAGTCGCAGTGTGTACAAATCATATTGTGTACAATTCACAGTGTGTACATGTCACCTTATGTACAAATCACAGTGAGTACAAGTCGCAGTATGTACATGTCCCAGTGTGTACAAATTGCAGTGTGTACTAATCAGTGTGTACAAGTTGAAGTGTGAACAAACCATAGTGTGTACAAGTCACAATGTCTACAAATCACAGTGTTTCAAATCGCAGTGTGAACAAATTGCTTTATGTACAAGTCACAAGGTCTACAAATCACAGTGTATAAATCACGGAGTGTACATATCACAGTGTGTACAAACCACAGTGTGTACAAACCATAAGGTGCACAAACCACAGTGTGTGCAAATCACAAAGTTTACAAACCACAGTGTGTACAAGTGACAAGGTCTACAAATCACAGTGTAAAAATAGCAGTGTGTACAAACCACAGTGTGTACAAACCACAATGTGTACAAACCACAGTGTGTACAAATGGCAGTCAACACATCGCAGTGTGTACAAACCACAGTGTGTGCAAATCACAGTGTGTACAAATCACAGTGTGTACAAGTGACAAGGACTACAAATCACAGTGTACAAATCACAGTGTGTACAAGTCACAATGTCTGCAAATCACAGCGTATAAATTCCATTGTGTACAAATCACAGTGTGTACAAACAACAGTGTGTACAAATCACAGTGTGTACAAATCCGTGTTTCACAATCACAGTGTGTACAAAACGCAATGTGTACAAACCACAGTGTGTACAAGTCACAATATCTTCAAATCACAGTGTGTACAAATCACAGTGTGTACAAACCACAGCATGTACAAAACACAGTGTGTACAAATTGTTGTATAACGACCACAATGTGTACACATCACAATATCTTCAAATCACAATGCACAAACCGCTATGTGTACAAACAACAGTGTGGACAAACCACAGTGTGTATAAATCACAATGAGTACAAACCACAATGCATACAAACCACAGTGCATACAATCCACACTGTGTACAAACCACAGTTTGTATAAACCACAGTATGTACAAGTCACAGTGTGTACAAACCATAGTGCGTACAAACTACATTGTGCACATATCACAGTGTGTATAAGTCACAGTTTGTACAAACCATAGGGTTTACGAATCAATGTGTAAAAATTCCATTGTGTACAATGCATAGTGTGTAACCATCGGTCTATAAAAATCACAGTGTGTATAAATCACAGTGTGTACAAACCACAGTGTGTACAAGTGACAAGCTCTACTAATCACAGTGTACAAATCGCAGTGTGTACAACACAGTGTGTACAAACCACAATGTCTACAAACCACAGTGTGTACAACTCACAGTGTACAAATGGCAGCGTGTACAAACCACGGTGTGTGCAAATCACAGTGTGTACGAACCACAGTGTGTACAAGTGACAAGGTCTACAAATCATAGTGAACAAATCACAGTGTGTATAAGTCACAATGTCGTCAAATCACAGTGTACAAATTCGATTGTGTACAAATCACTGTGTGTACAAACAACAGTGTGTACAAATCACATTCTGTACAAATCACAGTGTGTACAAATCACTGTGTATGCAAACCACAGTGTGTACAAATCACAGCGTGTACAAACCACAGTGTACAAGCAACAAGCTCTACAAATCACAGTGTGCAAATCGCAGTGTGTAGAAGTGACAAGGTCTACAAATCACAGTGCACAAATCACTGTGAGTACAAATCACAGAGTGTGCAAACCACAGTGTGTACAAATCACAGCGCTTACAAACCACCGTGTTTACAAGTGACAAGGTCTACAAATCACGGTGTACAAATCGCAGTGTGTACAAACCACAGTGTGTACAAACAACAATGTCTACAAACCACAATGTGTACAAATCACAGTGTACAAATCGCAGCGTGTACAAACCACAGTGTGTGCAAATCACAGTGTGTAAAGACCACAGTGTGTACCAGTGACAAGGGCTACAAATCAGAGTGAACAAATCACAGTGTGTACAAGTCACAATGTCTTCAAATCACAGTGTACACATTCCATTGTGTACAAATCACAGTGTGTATAAACCATTGTGTATACAAGTGACGAGGTCTACAAATCCCAGTGTACAAATTGCAGTGTGTACAGACCACAGTGTGTGTAAACCACAGTGTGTACAAAGCACACTGTGTACAAGTGACAATGGCCACAAATCACAGTGTACAAATGACAGTGAGTACAAATCACAATGTGTACAAACCACAGTGTGTACAAATCACAGTGTGTACAAGTGACAAGGTCTACAAATCCCAGTCTACAAATCGCAATGTGTACAAACCAAAGTGTGTGCAAATCACAGTGTGTACAAACCACAGTGTGTACAAGTGACAAGGTCTACAAATCACAGTGTACAAATTCCATTGTGTACAAATCACAGTGTGTACAAACAACAGTGTGCAAACCACAGTGTGTACAAATCACAGCGTGTACAAACCACAGTGTGTACAAACCACGGTGTGTACAATCCACACTGTGTACAAACAACAATTTGTACAAACCATAGTGTGTACAAGTCACAGTGTGTACAAACCATAGTGTGTACAAACCACTGTGTGTACAAATCACATTGTGCACATATCACAGTGTGTACAAGTCACAACGTGTAAAAACCACCATGTATACAAACCAGTGTGTACAAATCACAGTGTGGACAAACCACAGCAGTGTGTACAAATCTCAGTGTGTACAAACCACAGTGTGTACAAATCGCAGTGTGGACAAACCACAGCAGTGTGTACAAACCTCACTGTGTACAAACCACAGTGTGTGCAAATCACAGTGTCTTCAAATCGGTGTGTAAAAAATCCATTGTGTACAAACCACAATGTCTTCAAATCACAGTGTACAAATTCTATTGTGTACAAATCACAGTCTGTACAAACCACAGAGTGTACAAATCACTGTGTATGCAAACCACAATGTGTACAAATCACAGCGTGTACAAACCACAGTGTGTACAAGTGACAACCTCTACAAATCACAGTGTGCAAATCGCTGTGCGTACAAATCACAGTGTGTAGAAGTGACAAGATGTACAAATCACAGTATACAAATCACAGTGAGCACAAATCACAGTGTGTACAAATCACAGCACGTACAAACCACAGTGTGTGCAAAACACAGTGTGTACAAACCATAGTGTGTACAAGTGACAATGTCTACCAATCACAGTGTACAAATCACAGTGAGTACAAATCACAGTGTGTGCAAACCACAGTGTGTACAAATCACAGTGTAAACTAACCACAGTGTGTACAAGTGACTAGGTCAACAAATCACAGTGTACAAATCACAGTGTGTACAAACCACAGTGTTTGCAAATCAGTGCGTACAAACCACAGTGTGTACAAGTGACAAGGTCTACAAATCACAGTGTGTGCAAACCACAGTGTGTACAAATCACAGCGTGTACAAACCACAGTGTGTACAAACCACACTGTGTACAAGTCACAATGTCTACAAATCACAATGTACAAATTCCATTGTGTACAAATCACAGTGTGTACAAACAACCGTGTGTGCAAACCACAGTGTGTACAAATCACAGTGTGTGCAAACCACAGTGTGTATAAATCACAGTGTGTACAAACCAGAGTTTACAACTCACAGTGCATACAAACCACAGTTTGCACAATTCACAGTATTTACAAATCCCAATATGTACAAATCACAGTGTGTACAAACAACTGTGTGTACAAACCATAGAGTTCACAACTCACAGTGTGTACAAACCACAGTTTGTCCAAACCACAGTGTGTACAAATCACAGTGTGTACAAATCTTTGTATAAAAATTCTGTTGTCTACAGACCACAGTGTGTACAAATCGGTCTATAAAAATCCCAGTGTGTACAAATCACATTGAGTACAAACCACAGTGTGTATCAAGCACAGTGTGTACAGCTCACAGTGTGCACAAATCGCAGTGTGTACAAACCACAGTGTGTACAAGTGACAATGTTTACCAATCACAGTGTACAAATCACAGTGAGTACAAATCACAGTGTGTGCAAACCACCGTGTGTACAAAAGACAGTATGTACAAACCACAGTGTGTACAAACAAGAGTGCGTACAAATCACAGTGTGTACAAATCACAGTGTGTGCAAACCACAGCATGTACAAAAAACAGTGCATACAAACCACAGTGTGTATAAATCACAGTGTGTACAAACCACAGAGTTTACAAATCACAGTGCATACAAACCACAGTTTGCACAATTCACAGTATTTACAAATCCCAATATGTACAAATCACAGTGTGTACAAACAACTGTGTGTACAAACCATAGAGTTTACAACTCACAGTATGTACAAACTACAGTGTACAAATCACTTACATGCAAAACGCAGTGTGTACAAGTCAGTGTGTACAAACCACAGTTTGGACAAACCACAGTGTGTACAAATCACAGTGTGTACAAACAACCATGTCTACAAATCACAACTTACAAAATGCAGTGTGTACAAACCACAGTTTGGCCAAACCACAGTGTGTACAAATCACAGAATGTACAAACCGTTGTATAAAAATTCTGTTGTCTACAAACCACAGTGTGTACAAATCAGTCTATAAAAATCCCAGTGTGTACAAATCACATTGGGTACAAACCACAGTGTGTACCAAGCACAGTGTGTACAGCTCACAGTGTGCACAAATCACAATGTGTACAAACCACAGCGTGTAGCAACAATAGGGTATACGAGTCACAATATTTTCAAATCACAGTGCACAAATCGCAATGTGTACAAACCACAGTGTGGACAGATCGGTCTATAAAAATAACACTGTGTACAAATCACATTGAGTACAAACCACAGTGTTTACCAACCACAGTGCGTACAAATCACAGTTTGCACAAATCACTGTATTTACAAATCACAATTTCCACAAATCACAGTGTGTACAAACCACAGTGTGTACAAATCGCAGTGAGGACAAACAACAGTGTGTACAAACCATTGTATAAAAATTATGTTGTCCACAAACCACAGTGTGTTCAAATTGGTATATAAAAATCACAGTATGTACAAATCACATTGAGTACAAAACACAGAGTGTCCAACCACAGTGCGTACAAATCGGTGCATATTAATCACAGTGTGAAGAAACCACAGTGCATACAAACCACTGTTTGCACAAATCACTGTATTTACAAATCACAATTACCACAAATCACATTGTGTACAAGTCACAGTGTGTATAAATCATAAGGTGTACAATTCACAGTGCGTACAAACCACAGTGTGTACAAATCATAGTGTGTACAAGACACAATGTTGACAAATCACAGTGGACAAATCACAGTGTGTACAACTCACAATGTGTACAAACCACAGTGTGTACAAACAACAGTGTGTACAAATCACAATTTACAAATCGCAGTGTGTACAAACCACAGTTTGTACAAATCACAATGTGTACCAACAATAGTGTGTACAAACTGTTGTATAAAAATTCTGTTGTCTACAAACCACAGTGTGTACAAATCGGTCTATACAAATCACAGTGTGTACAAATCACATTGAGTACAAACCACAGTGTGTATAAAACACAGAATGTACAAAACAACAGTGTGTACAAATCTGTGTTTCTCAACCACAGTGTGTACAAAACGCACAGTGTACAAATTGTTGTATAACGACCACAGTGTGGACAAACCACAGTGTGTACAAATCACAATGTGTACAAACCGCAATGTATACAAACCACAGTGCGTACAATCTACACTGTGTACAAACCACAGTGTGTACAAATCACAGTGTGTGAAACAACAGTGTGTACAAACCATTGTATAAAAATTATGTTGTCCACAAACCACAGTGTGTTCAAATTGGTCTATAAAAATCACAGTATGTACAAATCACATTGAGTACAAAACACAGAGTGTACCAACCACAGTACATACAAATCACTGTGTGTACAAATCACTGTATTGACAAATCACAATTACCACAAATCACAGTGTGTACAAGTCACAGTGTGTACAAATCATAGTGTGTACAAGACACAATGTCGACAAATCACAGTGGACAAATCGCAGTGTTTACAACTCAGAACATGTACAAACCACAGTGTGTACAAATCACAATGTGTACCAACAATAGTGTGTACAAACCGTTGTATAAAAATTCTGTTGTCTACAAACCACAGTGTGTACAAATCGGTCTATACAAATCACAATGTGTACAAATCACATTGAGTACAAACCACAATGTGTACAAAACACAGCATGTACAAACCACAGCATGTACAAAACATAGTGTGTACAAATTGTTGTATAACGACCACAATGTGGACAAACCACAGTGTGTACAAATCATAGTGTACAAATCACAGTGTGTGCAAACCACAATGCATACAAACCACAGTGCGTACAATCCACACTGTGTACAAACCACAGTTTGTACAAAACACAGTGTGTACAAGTCACAGTGTGTACAAACCATAGTGTGTACAAACCACAGTGTGTACAAATCACATTCTGCACGTATCACAGTGTGTACAAACCACAGTGTTTACAAAACAATGTATAAAAGTTCCATTGTGTACAATGCATAGTGTGTAACCATCAGTCTATAAAGATCAGTGTGTATAAATCACAGTGTGTACAAACCACAGTGTTTACAAATCACAGTGCCTACAAATTGGTGTATAAAAATCCCAGTATGTAGAAACCACAGTGCATACAAACCACAGTCTGCACAAATCACTGCATTTACAAATCACAATTACCACAAATCACAGTGTGTACAAGTCGCAGTGTGTACAAATCACAGTGCATACAAATCACTGTGTGTAAAAACCAGTGTGTGTACACGTCACAATGTCAACAAATCACAGTGTAAAAGTCGCAGTGTGTACAAAGCGCAGTGGGTACATGTCAAAATGTGTACTAATCACAGTGTGTATAAATCACAGTGTGTACAAATCACAGTGTGTATAAGCCAAAGTGTGTTCAAATCACAATGTGTACAAGTCATAATGTGTACAAGCCACAGTGTGTACAAATCACAGTGTGTACATATCAATGTGTGTACAAACCACAGTGTGTACAAACCACAGAGTGTACAAATAACTGTGTGTACAAACGACAGTGCATACAAACCACAGTGTGTACAAAGCACAGAGTGTACAAGTCACAGTGTGTCCTACCCATAGTGTGTACAAACCACAGTGTGTACAAATCATGTTGTGCACATATCACAGTGTGTACAATTCACAGTGTGTACAAAGCACAGTGAGTGCAAATCACAGTGTGTTCAAATCGGTGTATAAAAAATCCATTGTGTGCAAACCACTATGTGTACAAATCACAGTGTGTACAAATCGATGTATAAAAATCACAGTGTGTACAAATCAAAGGGTGCACAAGTCGCAGTGTGTACAAATCATATTGTGTACATGTCACAGTGTCTACATGTCACCTTATGTACAAATCACAGTGAGTAGAAGTCGCAGTATGTACATGACACAGTGTGTACAAACCAATGTGTAGAAGTCGAAGTGTGAACAAACCACAGTGTGTACAAGTCACAATGTCTACAAAGCACGGTGTATAAATCACAGAGTGTACTAATCACAGTGTGTACAAACCACAGTGTCTACAAACCACAACCTGTACAAACCACAGTGTGTGCAAATCAGAAAGTGTGCAAACCACAGTGAGTTCAAGTGACAAGGTCTGCAAATCACAGTGTACAAATCGCAGTGTGTACAAATCGGTGTTTCACAATCACAGTGTGTACAAAATGCAATGTGTACAAATTGCAGTGTGTACAAACCGCAGCATGTACAAAACACAGTGTATACAAATTGCTGTATAATGACCACAGTGTGGACAAACCACAGTGTGTACAAATCACAGTGTGTACAAATCAATGTATAAAAATCACAGTGTGTACAAATCAAAGGGTGCACAAGTCGCAGTGTGTACAAATCATATTGTGTACATGTCACAGTGTCTACATGTCACCTTATGTACAAATCACAGTGAGTAGAAGTCGCAGTATGTACATGACACAGTGTGTACAAACCAGTGTGTAGAAGTCGAAGTGTGAACAAACCACAGTGTGTACAAGTCACAATGTCTACAAAGCACAGTGTATAAATCACAGAGTGTACTAATCACAGTGTGTACAAACCACAGTGTCTACAAACCACAACCTGTACAAACCACAGTGTGTGCAAATCAGAAAGTGTGCAAACCACAGTGAGTTCAAGTGACAAGGTCTGCAAATCACAGTGTACAAATCGCAGTGTGTACAAATCGGTATTTCACAATCACAGTGTGTACAAAATGCAATGTGTACAAATTGCAGTGTGTACAAACCGCAGCATGTACAAAACACAGTGTATACAAATTGCTGTATAATGACCACAGTGTGGACAAACCACAGTGTGTACAAATCACAATGTGTACAAACCACAATGCATACAAACCAAAGTGCGTACAATCCACACTGTGTACAAACAACAGTTTGTACAAAACACAGTGTGTACAAGTCACAGTGTGTACAAACCATAGTGTGTACAAACCACAGTGTGTACAAATCACATTCTGCACATATCACAGTGTGTACAAGTCACAGTGTGTACAAGTCACAGTGTGTACAAACCACCGTGTTTACAAATCAATGTATAAAAATTCCATTGTGTACAATGCATAGTGTGCAACCATCAGTCTATAAAAATCACAGTGTGTATAAAACACAGTGTGTACAAATCACAGTGCGTACAAAACAGTGTGTACAAATCACAGTGCGTACAAATCAGTGCATATAAATCAGTGTGCAGAAACCATAGTGCATACAAACCACAGTTTGCACAAATCACAGTATTTAAAAATCACAATTACCACAAATCACTATGTGTACAAGTCGCAGTGCGTACAAATCATAGTGTGTACAAGTCAGTGCATACAAACCACAGTGTGTACAATTTATAGTGTGTACAAGACACAATGTCGACAAATCACAGGGGACAAATCGCAGTCTGTACAAGTCATGACATGTACAAACCACCGTGTGTACAAACCACAGTGTGTACAAATCGCAGTGTGGACAAACCACAGCAGTGTGTACAAATCACAGTGTGTACAAATCACAGTGTGTACAAGTCACAATGTGTACAGATCACAGTGTGTATGAACCACAGTGTCTACAAACCACAGCGTGTTCAAATCAGTGTATAAAAAATCCATTGTGTACAAACCACAGTGTGTACAAACCACAGTGTGTGCAAATCATAGTGTTCACAAACCACAGACTGTACAAGTGACAAGCTCAACAAATCGCACTGTACTAATCACAGTGTGTACAAGTCGCAATATCTTCAAATCACTGTGTACGAATTCCATTGTGTACAAATCACAGTGCATACAAACGGCAGTTTGCACAATTCAAAGTATTTACAAATCCCAATATGTACAAATCACAGTGTGTACAAACCACAGTGTGTACAAATCACAGTTTGTACCAACAACTGTGTGTACAATCCACAGATTTTACAACTCACAGTGTGTACAAACCACAGTATGCAAATCACTGTGCATACAAAACACAGTGTGTACAAACCACAGTGTGTACAAGTCATTGTGTACAAACCACAGTTTGTACAAACCACAGTGTGTACAAGTCACAATGTCTACAAATCACAGTGTTTCAAATCACAATGTGAACAGATCGCTATATGTACAAGTCACAATGTCTACAAATCACGGTGTATAAATCACAGAGTGTGCATATCAGAAAGTGTACAAACCACAGTGAGTTCAAGTGACAAGGTCACAGTGTACAAATCGCAGTGTGTACAAATCAGTGTTTCACAATCACAGTGTGTACAGAACGCAGTGTGTACAAATCACAATGTGGACAAACCACAATGCATAAAAACCACAGTGCGTACAATCCACACAGTGTATAAACCACAGTTTGTACAAAACAAAGTGTGTACAAACCACAGTGTGTGCAAATCATAGTGTTCACAAACCACAGACTGTACAAGTGACACAGTCACCAAATCACACTGTACTAATCACAGTGTGTACAAGTCACAATAACTTCAAATCACTGTGTACGAATTCCATTGTGTACAAATCACAGTGCATACAAACAGTGGTTTGCACAATTCAAAGTATTTACAAATCCCAAAATGTACAAATCACAGTGTGTACAAATCACAGTGTGTACGAGTCACGGTGTGTACAAGTCACAAGTGTGTACGAATCACAATGTGTCTAACTACAGCGTGTGGAAATCGGTGTATAAAAATTCTGTTGTTTACAAATCACAGTGTGTGCAAATCAAAGTGTGTACAAGTCGCAGTGTGTACAAGTCACAATGTGTATAAAATAACATTGTGTACAACTCAAAGTGTGTACAAACCACAGTGCGTATAAAACACAGTGTGTACAAAACACAATATGTACAAATCGGTGTATAACAATCACAGTGTGTACAAACCAATGTGTGTACAAATCACAGTATGTACAAATCACAATGTGTACAAATCCCAGCGTGTACAAATCACAGTGTGTACAAATCGGTGTATAACAATCACAGTGTGTACAAGTCACAATGTCTACAAAGCTAGTGTACAAATCGCAGTGTGTATAAACCACAGTGTGTACAAATCACAGTGTGTACATAACACAGTGTGTACAAGCCACAGTGCTTACAAATCACTGTGAGTACAAACCACAGTGTGTACACACCACAGTCTGTACATATCACAGTGTGTACAAACCACAGTGTGTATAAATCTGTGTATAAAAATCACAGTGTGTACAAATCACAGTGGGTACAAATTACAGTGTTACAAATCGGTATATAAAAATCAGTGTGTACAAATCACAGTGGGTACAAACCACAGTGTGTACAAATCACAGTGTGTACAAATCGGTGTATAAAAATCAGAGTATGTACAAAACACAATGTGTTCTAACCTGTGTGTACAAATCACAGTGTGTACAAATCGGTGTATAAAAACCACAGTGTGTACAAATCAGTGTGTACAAATTGGTGTATAAAAATCACAGCGTGTTCAAACCTGTCTGTACAATTCAGAGTGTGTACAAACCTCCGTGCATGCAAACCACATTGTGTACAAATCACAGTGTGTAAATATCACAGTGTGTACAAGCCACAGTGCTTACAAATCACTGTGTGTACACACCACAGTCTGTATGTATCACAGTGTGTACAAATCACAGTGTGTACAAATCAGTGTATAAAAATCACAGTGTGTACAAATCACTGTGGGTACAAATCGCAGTGTGTACTAATCACAGTGTACAAATCACAGTGTGTACAAATCACAGTGTGTACAAACCAGAGTTTGTACAAATCACAGTGTGTACTAATTACAGTGCATCCAAATCACAATGTGTCCAAACCACAGTGTGTACAAAACACAGTGTGTAAAAACCACAGTGGGTACAAATCAGAGTGTGTACAAACCACAGTGTGTGCAATTCACAATGTCTACAATCTCAGTGTACAAATCGCAATGTGTACAAACCACAGAGTGTACAAGTCGAAGTGGGTACAAATCATGGTGTGTACAAATTACAGTGTGTACAAGTAACAATGCGTACAAATTACAGTGTGTACAAATCACAGTGCGTACAAGCTGAAGTGTGTACAAATCATAGTGTATACAATTCACAGTGTGTACAAGTCACAATGTGTACAAACCACACTGTGTACAACTCAAAGTGTATACAAACCACAGTGTGTATAAATCACAGTGTGAACGAGTCACAATGTCTACAAATCGCAGTGTACAAATTGCTGTGTGTAAAAACCACAGTGTGTACAAACCACAGTTTGTATAAACCAAGTGTGTACGAATCACAATATGTCTAAACTACTGTGTGTACAAATCGGTGTATAAAAATTCTGTTGTTTACAAATCACAGTGTGTGCAAATCAAAGTGTGTACAAGTCGCAGTGTGTACAAATCATAGTGTGTACAAGTCACAGTGTGTACAAGTCACAGTGTGTACAAGTCACAATGTGTATAAAATAACATTGTGTACAACTCAAAGTGTGTACAAACCACAGTGCGTACAAAACACAATGTGTACAAAACACAATATGTACAAATCAGTGTATAACAATCACAAAGTGTACAAACCAATGTGAGTACAAATCAGAGTATGTACAAAAGACAGTGTGTACAAATCCTAGCGTGTACAAATCACAGTGTGTACAAATCGATGCATAACAATCACAGTGTGTACAAGTCACAATGTCTACAAATCACAGTGTACAAGTCACTGTATGTATAAACCACAGTGTGTACACACCACAGTGTGTACATATCACTGTGTGTACAAACCACAGTGGGTACAAATCAGTGTATAAAAATCACAGTGTGTACAAATCACAGTGGGTACAAATTACAGTGTTACAAATCAGTGTATAAAAATCAGTGTGTACAAATCACAGTGGGTACAAACCACAGTGTGTACAAATCACAGTGGGTACAAACCACAGTGTGTACAAATCACAGTGTGTACAAATCGGTGTATAAAAATCACAGTGTGTACAAATCACAGTGTGTACAAATCGGTGTATAAAAACCACAGTGTGTACAAATCAGTGTGTACAAATCGGTGTATAAAAATCACAGTGTGTACAAAACACAGTGTGTACAAATCGGTGTATAAAAATCACAGTGTGTACAAAACACAGTGTATACAAATTGGTGTATAAAAATCACAGTGTGTTCAGACCTGTGTGTACAAATCAGAGTATGTACAAAGCTCTATGCATACAAACCACATTGTGTACAAATCACAATGTGTACATATCACAGTGTGTACAAGCCACAGTGCTTACAAATCACTGTGTGTACAAACCACAGTGTGTACACACCACAGTCTGTACATATCATAGTGTGTACAAATATTGTGTACAAATCGGTGTATAAAAATCACAGTGTGTACAAAACACAGTGTGTTCAAATAGGTGTATAAAAATCACAGTGTGTTCAAACATGTGTGTACAAATCAGAGTGTGTACAAAGCTCCGTGCATACAAACCACAATGTGTACAAATCAGTGTGTACATATCACAGTGTGTACATGCCACAGTGCTTACAAATCACTGTGTGTACAAACCACAGTGTGTACACACCACAGTCTGTATATATCACAGTGTGTACAAATCACAGTGTGTACAAATCACAGAGTGTACAAACCACAGTGTCTACAATTCACAGTTTGTACAAATCACAGTGTGTACAAATCACAGAGTGTACAAACCACAGTGTCTACAATTCACAGTTTGTACAAATCACAGTGTGTACAAATCGGAGTATAAAAATCACAGTGTGTACAAAACACAGTGTGTACAAATTGGTGTATAAAAATCACAGTGTGTACAAATCACAGTGTGTACAAATCACAGTGTGTACAAACCACAGTGTGTACAAAACACAGTGTGTACAAATCACAGTGTGTACAAATCACAGTGTGTACAAATCACAGTGTGTACAAATCACAGTGTGTACAAATCAGTGTGTACAAATCACAGTGTGAACAAATCACAGTTTGTACAAACCACAGTTTGTACAAATCACAGTGTGCCCAAATCACAGTTTGTACAAATCAAAGTGTGTACAAATCAGTGTGTACAAATCACAGTGTGTACAAATCACAGTGTGTACAAACCACAGTGTGTACAAAACACAGTGTGTACAAATCACAGTGTGTACAAATCACAGTGTGTACAAATCACAGTGTGTACAAATCAGTGTGTACAAATCACAGTGTGAACAAATCACAGTTTGTACAAACCACAGTTTGTACAAATCACAGTGTGTACAAATCATAGTGTGTACAAACCACAGTGTGTATAAATCACAGTGGGTACAAATCACAGTGTGTCCAAATCACAGTGTGTACAAATCACAGTGTGTACAAACCACAGTGTGTACAAATCAGCGTGTACAAATCACTGTGTGTTCAGAACACAGTGTGTACAATTCAGTGTGTCCAAATCACGGTGTGTCCAAATCACAGTGTGTACAAATCAGCGTGCACAAATCACAGTGTGTACAGATCACAGTGTTTACAAACCACAGTGTGTACAAATCACAGTGTGAACAAACCACAGTTTGTACAAATCTGTGTGTACAAATCACAGTGTGTACAAATCACAGTGTGTAGAAAGCACAGTGTGTCCAAATCATAGTGTGTACAAACCACAGTTTGTACAAATCAGCGTGCACAAATCACAGTGTATACAGATCACAGTGTTTACAAACCACAGTGTGTACAAATCACAGCATGAACAAACCACAGTTTGTACAAATCTGTGTGTACAAATCACAGTGTGTACAAATCACAGTGTGTAGAAAGCACAGTGTGTCCAAATCATAGTGTGTACAAACCACAGTTTGTACAAATCCCAGTCTGCACAAATCACAGTGTGTCCTAATCATGGTGTGTCCAAATCACAATGTGTACAAATCTGTGTGTACAAATCACAGTGTGTACAAATCACAGTGTGTAGAAAGCACAGTGTGTACAAATCATAGTGTGTACAAACGACAGTTTGTACAAATCACAGTCTGCACAAATCACAGTGTGTACAAACCACAGTGTGTAGAAAGCACAGTGTGTACAAATCACAGTGTGTAGAAAGCACAGTGTGTACAAATCATAGTCTGTACAAACCACAGAGTGTACAAATTGGTGTATAAAAATCACAGTGTGTACAAAACACAGTGTGTTCAAACCTGTGTGTACTAATCATAGTGTGTACAAACCTCAGTGCATACAAACCACAGTGTGCACTAATCACAGTGTACAAATCACAGTGTGTACAAATCACAGTGTGTACAAATCACAGTGTGTACAAATCAGTGTGTACAAATCACAGTGTGTACAAATCACAGTGTGTACAAACCACAGTTTGTACAAATCACAGTGTGTACAAATCAGTGTGTACAAATCACAGTGTGTACAAATCACAGTGTGTACAAACCACAGTGTGTACAAATCAGTGTGTACAAATCAGTGTGTACAAATCACAGTGTGAACAAATCACAGTTTGTACAAACCACAGTTTGTACAAATCACAGTGTGTACAAATAATAGTGTGTACAAACCACAGTGTGTATAAATCACAGTGGGTACAAATCACAGTGTGTCCAAATCACAGTGTGTCCAAATCACAGTGTGTACAAATCAGTGTGTACAAACCACAGTGTGTACAAATCAGCGTGTACAAATCACTGTGTGTTCAGAACACAGTGTGTACAATTCTGTGTGTCCAAATCACTGTGTGTCCAAATCACAGTGTGTACAAATCAGCGTGCACAAATCACAGTGTGTACAGATCACAGTGTTTACAAACCACAGTGTGTACAGATCACAGTGTGAACAAACCACAGTTTGTACAAATCAGTGTGTACAAATCACAGTGTGTACAAATCACAGTGTGTAGAAAGCACAGTGTGTAGAAAGCACAGTGTGTACAAATCATTGTGTGTACAAACCACAGTTTGTACAAATCACAGTCTGCACAAATCACAGTGTGTACAAACCACCGTGTGTACAAATCAGTGTGTACAAATCACAGTGTGCACAGATCACAGTGTGTACAAATCAGCGTGTACAAATCACAGTGTGTACAAATCACAGGGGAGAATTTTTGGCTCCTTGGGCAGGTGTGCACCCGACCGGACAGTGCGTACAATGATGCCTGATGAAGTTGGGCGATTCCCCCAGTGTCATTGAGCTGTCATGTGATAGTTTGGTTGGTGGGTGGGTGCCGGAGTCAACAGTGCTGCCACCAACAATTCAATGTCCTGTTAAGGCCATTATAAAGTTTATTGAAAGAAATTTTTTGCTGCCCGTCCCACCTCCTGGTTGGTGAGAGGGTGAAAAGGACGAGCAGCACTTTTTAGGAAACCTCATCCACCAGCAGGACGAGGTTTCCAAAATCAAAGTTTTGCAGTTTCATTTCTAGCCTGTCCCTGCTCAAGTGGCAGCGTCACATGAGGGGACCAGTTTTACAACTGTTCAGAAATCCGTTTTATTTTGCAAACTGGCCACTTCCTTGAGCCAGCGGCGTTGCCTTGGGGAGATTTTCCTGCATGTACCTGCACACATTCGCCAAGTTCACCCCCCTACCCCCCACCCACCCCCACCCCACCTTCCCCCCACACAGCTAGCGTTTCATACTGGCCGGACCTTATTGGCCTGCCCAGTGTGAAACCACGGTCCGGCCCCGATCGTGTGCGGCGATCGGCTTTCCGGACTGACCCTGCCCGCTCCGGCCGATCCTGCCTGGCAAGGGAAACATCCTCCTCACCGTGTGTACAAATCACAACGTGTGGGGGCGAGGGGTGGGGGAAGGGGGGGGTGGGGGTGGCGGGGTGGTGGTGGTTTCCCCTCACCGGGCAGGCTCAGGTACCAGCACCGCCAGACCAACTGCCCCCGGCGAACGGGCTCCGACTCGGGAGAATTAAGGCCAATTGAACGGGCAGCCCCGTGTGAAACGGGCACCAAGAACCTCAGCGCTGGCGTGGTGGGGGTGGGAGGACACGAGTGCCGACGGCGGGGGGAGTGAGTGTGGCACTGCCAACTCCCTGAGGGCAAGGAGCTGCCGCAAGGAACTAAAGAGTTTTAAAATGGCAAATGAAGATTTTGCAAATAAATTTTTTACATCTGAGATGAACATGTCCCCACCTGTGACTCAGTCACATGAAGAGGGACTTGATAAAAGTGATGTTAAAAATTTCTTTCTGGTTTTTTTTTATTCACTGTTGGAAACCTCACCCTGCCTGTGGATAAGGTTTCGTAAAAATGCAAAGGCCGCCTGGACCTATTCACCCGCTTACCGTAAGGTTCAACGGGCAACGAAAAATAGCTTTCAATTACTCCCTTAAGGGCTTTAACAGGCCTCTTAATTGTCAGCAGGCACACTACTGACTGTCACACACACACCCGCCATCCAAAATATCACACAAGAGCACGATGATGTCAGGACACTGGGGTTTCGTATACATTGTGATTTGTACACACAGTGATTTATTTACACTGTGATTAGTGCACACCATGACTGGTACACGTTGATTTATACACACAGTGATTTGTACACATGGTGATTTATACACACTGTGATTAGTGCACATTTTGATTTGTATACCCAGGACACTTGCCAACGTCAGCACACACTATTTTACTCACAATCGGGTCAGGCATGCGCTTGCCCGCGAGATGAAAAATTCTGCCCATAGTGTGTACAATTTACAGTGTGTACCAAATACAGTGTGCACATATCACAGTGAATACAAATCACAAAAAATCAATGTGTAAAAAAGTGTGTGTACAAATCAAAGTGTGTAAAAATCACTGTGTTCTAATCATGGTGCTTAAAAACCACAGTGTATATAAATCAGTGTCTATAAATTACAGTGTATACTAATCACAATGTGTATAATCCACAGTGTCTAAATCACAGTGCATAGAAATCATAGTGTGTACAAATCACCAGTGAATAAAAATCATAGTGTGTACAAATCACCAGTGTGTAAAAATTACTGTGTATACGAATCACTGAGTGTACAAATCACGGTGTGTAAAAATCATCATGTGTACCCATCACAGTGTGCACTAATCATAGTGAATACAAATCAGAGTATGTAAAAAAACTGTGTGTACAAATCACAATGTGTGAAAATCAGAGTGTACCAATCACGATGTGTATTAATCACAGTGTAAACAAATCACAGTGTGTAAAAATCAAAATGTGTACTAATCACCGTGTGTAAAAAGCACCGGCAGAATCATCCCAGATTTGCACTAAGCGTGATAACATGCAGAATAAAGAACATTTTTCCTGTTGGGGGGAGAGGCAGCTTTTCACACTGTGTCATTCGAACCCTGTTGCATTAAACATACATTCCCGGGAAACACACCATTTCAATTGTGGGCGGGCTCTCATTTGCCTGCCACACCATCACCTCACCGCTTCCTCACACCGCACACCAGATTTAAAGTGCAGCCACACGCACACCTCTCAGTGCTTCATGGTAGAAGACACTAACAGCATTCCAAAAATACTAAATAATCAAGGGGCAAAAGAGGGGGAGGAAATAAATACAATAACTATCACTAGAGAAAAAGTATCAGGGAAACTAATGGGGCTAAAGGCTGATAAGTCCCCTGGAACTGATAGGTTGCATCCTAGAATATTAAAAGAAGTAGCTACAGAGATAGTGGATGCACTGGTAGTAATCTTCCAAGAATCCTTAGATTCTGGAAAAGTCCCAAAGGATTGCAAAGCTGCCAATGTAGCAGCCTTATTCAAAAAGGGAGGGAGACAAAAAACAGGTAACTATAGGTCAGTTATTTTAACATCTGTCATGGGAAAATGTTGGTCTATTATAAAGGATGTAATAGCAGAGCATTTAGAAATGCATAATATAATCAAGCAAAGTCAGCATGGCTTCATGAAGGGGAAATCATGCCTGACAAACTTATTAGAATTCTTTGAGGAGGTAGCAAGCAGGATAGATAAAGGGGAACCAGTAGATATAACATATTTAGATTTCCAAACATCATTCGATAAGATACCACACATAAGGCTACTTAATAAGAGCCCATGTTGTTGGGGTAGTATGTTAGCATGGATAGAGGATTGGCTAACTAATGGAAGACAGAGAGTCAGGATAAGGGGAGCATTTTCAGGATGGCAACCTGTAACTAGTGGAGTGCCACAGGGATCAGTGCTGGGGCCACAATTATTTACAATATATATTAATGACTTGGATGAGGGAAGTGAATGTACTATCACCAAGTTTGCTAATGACATAAAAATAGGTGGGAAGGCAAGTGGTGAAGATGACACAAAGAGTCTACAGAGAGATATAGACAGGTTAATTGAGTGAGCAAAAACTTGGCAGATGGAATATAACGTGGGAAAATGTGAGGTTCTGCACTTTGGCAGGAGGAATGGAGGAGCTGAATATTATTTAAATGGAGAAAGACTGCAGAAAGCTGCAGCACAGAGGGATTTGGGAGTCCTCGTACATGAATCACAAAACGCTAACATACAAGTTCAGCAGGTAAGCCTTACTCTGAGGTTATGCCCCCTGGTCCTAGACTCTCCCACAAGGGGAAACAGCCTCTCAGCATCTACCCTGTCAACCCCTCTAAGAATCTTATGGCCAGAATATTATGCTCAACCTGCAGGTGCTTTTTTTCGCCTGCCATCAATCGTTAGGTTGGGCGGGCTGCTTAAATTTGAATTTAATTAGATTGTTAACTGCCTTTTAATTATCAGCGGGTGTGCGGCTGACCCTGGTGCACACCCGCTGAACAAAATACCGCAAGACTGCGCGGTGACGTGGGGATTCACGCCTGATGTCATCACCCGTCACTTCACACTCGGGCGTGTCAGGCACACAACTGCAGGCCGTGTGAAATATTCTGGCCATAAGATTCTTAGGGGGTTTGTCAGGGTAGATGCTGAGAGGCTGTTTCCCCTTGTGGGAGAGTCTAGGACCAGAGGACATAATCTCAGAGTAAGGGGTCACCCATTTAATACAGAGATGAGGAGGAATTTCTTCTCTCAGAGGGTAGTCAATCTGCAATTCTTTACCGCAGGGGGCTTTAGAGCTGGGTGGTTAAGTATATTCAAGGCTGAGATAGACAGATTTTTAATCAGTAAGGGAATCAAGGGATATGGGGAAAAGACAGGAAAGTGGAGTTGAGGATTATCAGATCAGCCATGATCTCATTGAATGGTGGAGCAGACTCGATGGGCTGAATGGCCTCCTTCTGCTCCTACATCTTATGGTCTTGGGAACTGTAGCCCTCGATTCAGTGACACATCCCTGGAACACCTTCTGGATGCCATGGAGGCCGCTGTGATGTCCCCTAGTCCCACTCTGGCCACAGGAGGTCCAGCAATCTCACCAGTCCAGCTTGGGAGGTGATGGCAGTGGTGATCAGTGCCAATGCTGCACAGAAGAGGTTGGCCATCCAGTGCAGAAAGAGGGTGAATGATCCCATCCATTCCACCAGGGTAAGGCAACCACCTCATCACTCTAAACTCACACACTCACAAACCCATCACACATTCACTGGCATCTCACTCACTGCCAGCTCAAGGGACATCACCACTCACTCTCTCACACACACCCTCACATCTCCATCTGGCCTCATCTCCTCTGGAGACTGCCTCCTCAGCCCTCACCATCTCGAGGCCACTTGCACAGCTCAACATGTGCCCCCCACACACACACCCTGGGATACCCCCCTTCCCCAGTACAGCCCTCATCCTGCAGCCTCTTCCCTTGTCTGAGGCCACTTCTCCCCCTTACCCAGGCAAGTCCTAGTCCTGCAGCCATTGAAAAGCCCCCCCCCCGCCTTATGGCTGGTCTGGTAGGTAGAGACTTGCCCGTGAGCCCCCTAACAGTGATGTGGTGCTGCCTGTGAATCCTGGTGCTGATGACTGTGAGTGCTGCCTGAAGCAAGGGAGGAGTCTGATAGGTCCATGACTGCCTCCTGGGGAGTGAACTGAGGGTGATCATGGTATGAGGGAATGGTGAGAATGACCGAGGGCAGAGTGAGGGGGTAGGGTGGGAGGGTGGGAGTTTGACGGTGTCGGTAGAAGGGGCAGTGAGGGTGGTAGGTGGGGACTCGGAGGCAGACGTGGACCCTGGGGATGGGAAGGTGGAGGTCGGGGAGGTTAATGGGGATGGGGATGGGGATTTCGGGAAGGAATGTGCACGTTCACCTGGACATCCCTGAAGGAAAAGGGTTAAGGCTGTTAGGTCACGGAGGGGAGGTGGAAGGTGATGCTGGGGGGTTGACAGTGATGGGGGAGAGGAAATGGGTGACTGGAGGAGGTGAAAAGACAGGGGAACTGACAAAAAAGCAAATCCAGACTGTGCTGTCCAAATCGATAGTGAAACGATAGTCATGGTGGGTGAGACCAGGTGCAGCATGGGAGTGCGGTCAGTGGGTGGGTGGTGAAGCAGGTCAGACTCAGATAGACAACTGAAAGCGAACCCCAGCAGGCAGCATTGAAAATGCTCAGGACGTTGAGGTGAGTGTGAAACGTGAAGAACCCGTGTGTGGGGGAGGGGCTTGCACGAGGCTCTGAAAGGCCCTGCCTCATACACACTCCTCCCTCCAGAATCACTCGTTGGCCAGATGCTCCCTCTGCGGTGACCGAGGACGAGGTTGAGGGGGTCAGAGGTAAAGGGGACTCGGAGGGAGAGGACAGCCTCTGAGATTCCTGAGTGAATGACCCAGGGTGGTCCAGCTGCCCCTCCTCCTCCATTCGGGTGCGCGAGGACCCCGGCCTGACTCCTTGAGGGGAAGGAGCACCTGGAGGGACGTTGAGAAGCCCCATTTCCCTCTCGTGTGGCCACTGCAGGAGCTCACCCATGGCTCACCCAGGTCTGGACCAGGGTCTCCATGGCATCCGCCATCCTACTCATGCATGTGGGAACCACTTCATCAGAGAGCAGGCAGACGCACTCCTCTAGCTCATATGCCAATCTGCCAAGGACTCCCACCAGCTCTGCATGATGTTCCCTCACCTCCTGCCCACTCTCCACGATGGGTTGGGAAGACGATTCCAGAGGCTCATCATCTAACTCGGACCTCACAGATGCCTCTTCCCCAGCAGTCCTCCGAGTGCCGGGGAGCTGGGCTGAACCTGCCTCCTCCTGCTGTGGACACGTGTCCGTGCGGTGACCACCAGATTGTGAACCTGAGCCTGCTCCAGATCTGGGTCCCACCGAGGTGCGTGTCCCTGCGGTGAGGTGCTGGTGTGGTGGACAAATGAGAGCCTGCCCGCCATGGAAATGGCGTGTTTCCAGGAATGCATAATGAATGTGGCGGGTTTGGGACGATACAGTGTGAAAAGCTGCCATTGCGGCCGACGGGTAAAACCTCATTTTACCCCCTCACTGCCACACTTAGTGCAAACCCAGGATGATTCAGCCCAGTGCCTGCAAATCACAATGGGCAGGATTTTCTACTCGGCGCAGGACTGACACACCTGTCGCCATCACACGCTAATTTCATGCTGGGGCGTGTCGGGAGCGCGCCCGCTGACAATGCAGAGTTTGGAGATTCGTATACACAGGGTTGGAGGGGGAGTTGGGATGGTGTGGGAGGGTTGGGGAGTGTTGGGAGGAGGTTGAAGATGGTGTGGGGAGGTTGGAGGGAGGTTGGGGGGTTAAGGGGGAGCTGGGAGGGGGAGTTAGGGGGAGGTTAGCTAGAGTTGAATAGCTTTGTAAATCTAAGGATTCCTTTGTAGCCACTTTCTGAACACCAGTTGATCGCCCTGTGATTAACTATCCTGAGAGAATCTGCATTGGGCCCCCAGTTTCACCATCGCTCCAGTTGCTCTGCCCATTGCAGGCAGGTGTGGTGAAGGAAAGACCTACATTTATATGGCACCTTTCACAATGTCCCAAATTCAGCCAATTCAGTACTTTTGAGTTGTATCACTGGTAAAATGTAGCCAATGTTAGTGACCCCAGGGTAACGCTCCAGGGTCCCGGGTGTGAATCCCACCACAGCAGATGGTGGAATTTGAAGACAATAAAAAGCTGGGATTAAAAGTAACGATTGTTCTAACTCAGTTACAAACCGCTACAAAGTCACAAAAAAAGAAATGAAACCAGACGGACCACCCGGCATTGACCTAGGTACCGGAATGACAAGGGCAATCTCAGCCCTGTCACCCTGCAAAGTTCTCCTTACTAACATCTGAGGGCTTGTGCCAAAATTGGGAGAGCTGTCTCACAGACTAGTCAAGCCACAGCCTGACATAGTCATCCTCACGGAATCATTCCTTACAGATAATGTCCCAGACTCCACCATCACCATCCGTGGTTTTGTCCTGTCCCACCAGCAGGACAGACCCAGCAGAGGTGGTAACACAGTGATATACAGTCGAAAGGGAGTTGCCCTGGGAGTCCTCACCATTGACTCTGAACCCCATGAATTCTCATGGCGTCAGGTCAAACATGGGCAAGGAAACCTCCTGCTGATTACCATGTACCACCCTCCCTCAGCTGATGAATCAGTGCTCCTCCATGTTGAACATCACTTGGAGGAAGCACTGAGGGTGGCAAGGGCACAGAATGTACTCTGGGTGGGGGACTTCAATGTCCATCACCAAGAGTGGCTCGGTAGCACCACTACTGACCGGGCTGGCTGAGTCCTAAAGGACATAGCTGCTAGACTGGGTCTGCAGCAGGTGGTGAGGGAACCAACAAGAGGGAAAAACATACTTGACCTCATCCTCACCAACCTGCCTGCCAGAGATGCATCTGTCCATGACAGTATCAGTAGGAGTGACCATCGCACAGTCATTGTGGAGACAGAGACCCGCCTTCACATTGAGGATACCCTCCATCATGTTGCATTGCACAACCACCGTGCTAAATGGGATAGATTTCGAATAGATATAGCAACTCAAGACTGGGCATCCATGAGGTGCTGTGGGCCATCAGCAGCAGCAGAATTGTACTCAAACACAATCTGTAACCTCATGGCCCGGCTTATCCCCCACTCTACCATTACCATCAAGCCGGGGATCAACGCTGGTTCAATGAAGAGTGCAGGAGGGCATGTCAGGAGCAACACCAGGCATACCTAAATACAATGAAGTATCAACCTGGTGAAGCTATAACACAGGACTACTTGCATGCCAAACAGCATAAGCAGCAAATGATAGACAGAGATAAGCGATCCCACAACCAACGGATCAGATCTAAACTCTGCAGTCCACCCATGTCCAGTCATGAATGGTGATGGACAATTAAACAACTCACTGGAGGGGGAGGCTCCATATCCCATCCTCAGTGATGGAGGAGCCCAGCATCTCAGTGCAAAAGATAAGGCTAAAGCATTTACAACAATCTTCAGCCAGAAGTACCAAGTGGATGATCCATCTCAGCCTCCTCCGGAGGTCCCCAGCATCACAGGTGCCAGTCTTCAGCCAATTCAATTCACTCCACGTGGTATCAAGAAACGGCTGAAGGCACTGGATACTGCAAAGGCTATGGGCCCTGACAATATTCCAGCAATAGTACTGAAGATTTGTACTCCAGAACTTGCCGTGCCCCTAGCCAAGCTGTTCCAGTACAGCTACAACACTGGCATCTACCCAGCTATGTGGAAAATTGCCCAGGTATGTCCTGTACACAAAAAGCAGGACAAATCCAAACCGGCCAATTACCGCCCATCAGTCTACTCTCCATCATTAATAAAGTAATGGAAGGGGTCGTTGATTGAGCTATCAAGTGGCACTTGCTTAGCAATAACCTGCTCACTAATACCCAGTTTGGGTTCCCCCAATGTCACTCAGCTCCTGACCTCATTACAGCCTTAGTTCAAACATGGGCAAAGGAACTGAACTCCCGAGGTGAGGTGAGAGTGACTGCCCTTGACATCAAGCACCAGGCAATGACCATCTCCAACAAGAGAGAATCCAAACATCACCCCTGGATGGTCATTGGCATTACCAACACTGAATCTCCCACTGTCAAAATCCTGGGGATTACCATTTACAAGAAACTGAACTGGTCTGTGGCTATAAGAGCAAGTTAGAGGCTAGGAATTGTGCAATGAGTAACCCACCTCCTAACTCCCCAAAGCCTGTCCACCATCTACAAGACACAAGTCAAGGGTGTGATGGAATACTCCCCACTTGCCTGGATGAGTCCCATAACACTCAAGAAGCTCAACACCGTCCAGGACAAAACAGCCTGCTTGATTGGCACCACATCCACAAACATTCACTCCCTCTACCACCGACACACAGTAGCAGCAGTGTGTACCATCTACAAGATGCACTGCAGGAATTCACCAAGGTTCCTTAGGCAGCACCTTCCAAATCCACAACCACTACCACTTAGAAGGACAAGGACAGCAGGTAGATGGGAACACCACCACCTGGAAGTTCCCCTCCAAATCACTCACCATCCTGACTTGGAAATATATCGGCCGTTCCTTCACTGTCACTGGGTCAAAATCCTGGAACTTCCACCCTAACAGCACTATGGGTGTACCTGCACCACAGGGACTGCAGCAGTTCAAGAAGGCAGCTCACCACCACCTTCTCAAGGGCCATTAGGGATGGGCAGTAAATGCTGGCCCAGCCAGCGACGCCCACGTCCCGTGAATGAATTTTTGGAAAGGCTCGAGAGGCCAAATGATCAACTCCTGCTCCTAATATGTATGTTTGTAGGTCATTCTGGAATGGATGAGATGAACTGGGCTGGATGACCTTTATTATCCATATTTATCTTGTCAACGGAGGGTAGAATCATGAATGGTGCTCTGTTTATTTTGTTGTTAAAGGAAGCTTACAGCGAATGAGCTTTGTGGGGTGAGAATGCCAAGACAGGAGTATGTAATTGGCTCACAGTGAATCAGTAACCTGTTTTATCCTACACATGATTCCCAAGAGTTCTTTCCATTGACTTCAATCTTGTCCTTTCATCTACTTACTTAGTATATCACTCTGTTCTTGGTGCTTTTTATGGGCTTTTTAGTGTATTGAAATATCATGATGAAGTTGTCTAACATAGTAGATATTGAAAATATTTCATAGTGAGAAGCAGCAATTGGCTGAGTCTTCAAACTATCTGATCAAGAAAATGCAAATATAATTGTGTACCATTCAGTCTTTGTGCTCCGTCCTCTTAAATGTTGTGTTGCACAGAGACACCTGGGGGTTCCAATGCTTCTCACTGACAATCATTCCATTTTGTTGCTCAAGAGTCATTTGATATTTCTACCCTGTGAGATTATTGATAAAATAAAATCCAATTACATCCCATGTATAAAATATTTATACAATATATTGGATTAAGCATGCACCCATACAGGAGAAAGTCTTCTACAGAATGGAAAAGATCTTGTACAGATTATTTGGGTTGCAAGGATTGAATCTTTCCCCAAAATATGAATTTGCTGTTACTGTGTTCATTTGGTGCAATGTGCAGAACATGTTAATGAGCCTGAGGTAGCCACCAAAATCAGTGTTATCATCTGCACAGTGTAACCAATGGGATAATTTCCTGTCAAATTAATAATATTGCACAATGCTGTTAAAGTAAAATTTGCACTCACTGGTTTGTTAATAGTCACAGTGGGATCACCTATAGACACACACAAACTAACACTGCATTATATTGTTGCTGCTCTTAATATTGCTGGCCCAGGATGTATACGCATCAGACGATTTCGGTAACCAGATGCCAATGATGGACATTATTATTTTACTCGGACCTTTCTGTGATTGTTTGTTGACTCTGAGGGGAGGTGAAATTTGAATTCAATAAAAATCTGGAATAAAGAAGGCTAATGGTGACCATAATTTGTCATAAAAACCCATCTGGTTCACTAATGTCCTTTAGAAAAGTAAATCTGCTGTCCTTACCTGGTCTGGTGACTGCAGACTCTTAAATGCCCTCCGAACAAGGGCAATTAGCCCTGCCCACGTCCATGAACAAATAAAGAGGGGGACTGAAGGGTCCAGAAACAGGAGAAGCACCAGGGCCCATGATTTCCCTCCCTGGCCCTGACTGAGTGGGGCAAAAATCATCAGGGGAAGGGCTTGATGCAACAGTCTAAGGGGTAAACATCAGAATGTGTCAAGTTAACCTCTTTGATATTGGAATCTGGGTTGTGTAAAGTATATAAAAACACAAAAATGATGCAAGAGCAGCAGGATTTGCATTATATATTATAATCACCTATCATTTTTTTTAACTGGGAGTAATCCTACAAACCCTGAAACGGGACAAGATTAATGCTGTTCTGTCGATGCATGTCACACTTGTCAAGACGTGTTCTGGGCTGGTGTGTTTTCCCACTGACGTGGGAGGTAAATTTGATGTGGGAACTGATTCTAACGAGCGGGGCTTAGAATTAGATGTAGATGTATTAAAACGATGTTCCTGACATCCAAAGGCGTGAATGTGACCTGCCATTGACAGGTGGAGCGGACAATTGCAAACTGGTTTCAGGATAGCGTGAAAATGGTTTTTCACCTTCTCGTCATATTGTCCACTCCCGCCCGCAATGACACCCAACACTAACGGTGACAGAAAATTCCCAGCCATACCTCTGTGTTTTCTCACTTCTAACTCTGACCTCTTTATGGGCTACCCTCTGAATTGTAATTACCCTAGGCTTTGTTTGTCCGCTTCTCAACACAGGGGCTTTCATTTAGCTCATATTCAAAAAACCGTTCAATCCCCAAACTAAAAGTTATTTTCCTAACGCACACGAATCATCAAATGACATATTCATGACATCTTTCTTCAAACAGTTGTTTGCTCATCAAAATGACACCTGATTGTGAATCGTGCCCCATCAAAATCAAAGAAAGCATCTTCTACAATGATATGACATTTGACTCATTGCCAATGAGTGGAGTAAAGCAGGCTTGTGTTCATTCCCAAACGCTGTTTGGAATCTTCTTTTCCTGACTCCCCCTGTCCTGCTTTTTGGGATAAGGATTTCAGAGAAGGAGTATTACTATGCACGAGATCAGATAGAAGACTGTTCAATCTGTTTGGATTGAGATCAAAGACCAAAATGAAACATGTGAACTCCCCTTTGGTGACAGGAAAATAGGAACAGAGGCAGACCATTCAGCCTTTCGAGTCTGCTCCGCTATTCGCTAAAATCATGACTGACCTGGTTGTGGTCTTAACTCGACCATTCTGTCTGCACCCACCACCCCACCCCCCCCCCCCCCCCCCCCCCCCCCCACCCCCATAACCCTTGACTCCCTGGTCTATCAAAAATCTGTCTAACTCAGCCTTGAATAAATTCAATGACCCAACCTTCATTGCTCTTTAGGGAAGAGAATTCCACACACGAATGACTCTTTGGGAGAAAAGGTTTCTCTTCATTTCTATCTTAAAAGGGAGACCTCTTATTTTTAAACCAAGCCCCCACAAGAGGAAATATCTTCTAGGTATCCCCTCTAACCAGTCCCCTCAGAATCTTATATGTTTCAATAAGATCACCTCTCATTCTTCTAAACTCCAATGGGTAAAGGCTCAACTTGTCCAACCTTTCCTCATAAGACAAACCCCTTCATCCTAGGAATGAGTCCGGTGAACTTTCCCTGAACTGCTTTTAAAATAAGGGGACAAATCTGTACACATTATTCCAGATGTGGTCTCACCAAGGCCCTGTACAGCTGTAGTAAAATTTCCCTACTTTTATATTCCATTCCCCTTGCAATAAATGGCAACATTCCGTTTGCCTTCCTCATCACTTGCTTCACCTGCAGATTAACTTTTTGTGATTCATTTACCAGGACACCCAGATCTCTCTGTGCCACTGTGTTCTGCAATCACCCCATATAAATAATATGCTGCTTTTCTATTTTTCCTGCCAAAGTGAACAAGTTCACATTTACCCACATTATACTCCATCTGCTGAGCATTTGCCCAATCACTTAATCTGTCTATATCCCCTCGCAGACTCTCTACCTCCTCTTGACAACTTATTTTCTACCTATCTGTGTGTCATCAGCAAATTTAGTTACCATACATTCACTCCCTTCATCCAAGTCATCGGTGTTGTAAGGAACATATCTTATTATTTCTCTTGAACTGTTGTAGAGAACATATCCTTTTATTTTCTGTCAATCTGTGGATTAGAATTACAATGGCTGCAGGATGAAAGACATGTCCACTGGAACAGGATGAGAGACATATACAACGTTGCAGTCCTGGAACAGATTGTGCCATGAAAGACAAGATGGTGCCAGAAAGGAGTCTTGGACCAAAGGAGCTGCCTGAGAATAGCATTTTAATTGGCTCCTGACCAGGTGGCCAAGGTTTTGTGTGAAGACAAGAGCAGCAGAATAGCTCCTACCCTGAAAGAGACAAGACCTAAAACCTCCTTCTCCTATGTGTTGAAGATTCCAGTAATGCCACAATAATAGCTAGCTGGCTTTTCTTCCCATATCTCTATAATCTGCTCTCTCTCTCTCTCTCTCCCTGAAAACCACTGTCAAGGGGTAAAGGGAAAAATTACTGTTAGACACATTGAAAGGCAAGTGCTCAACCAGTGAACTAAATACTGAAAGTGCTGGAAGACCACCTCATGTCATTAACAAGAACTGAAAGGAATTTGGAAGATCGAAATCAAGCCATTGAATCCTGTACTCCAGAATTGGTGCTATTGAACTGTTTTATCCCACCCATAATATCCATGTTTGTTTGTGTCTGATGTGTCTTGTATGTGTGTGTATAGGGATTTAAGAAGGGGTAGAGTTTAGGTTATAGTGTTAGAAATTAGCATTTCATCTTTCTTTCTTTTGCCACTGGCTAATGACAGTTTGTTCAATAAACAGTTATTTACTTATTAAGTTTACAAACCTGGTGCTCGTATTCTGTTAACCTAAATTAAACAGGTCGGTAGAATTGGGGCAAACTGGTGGTTTAATAAAATGTTTTCACATTTGTCACAGCTCGGGGAACAGTGGGGCTGATATTATAGCGCACGATCTCCAGTGAGTCATGACAATGTAGATTGTAAATAGTTGAGTCGCCAGCACTGATCCCTGTAGCACTCCAATAGCTACAGTTTGCCAATTCAAAAAAAGCCATTCATCCCTACTCTGTACTTCCTGTTAGCTAACCAATCCTCTATCCACTACCATATGTTACCTTCTACACCATGTGATCTTACCTTGTGTACCAACTATGATGTGGCACCTTGTCAAATGCCTTTTGGAAATCCAAGTGCACCACATCTACTGGTACCCCTTTGCCACCTTGAATGTTACTTTGTCAAAAATCTCAACAAATTAGTTAAACACAATTTCCCTTTCACAAAGCTACGTTGGCTCTGCCCGATAAATCATGATTGTCTAAGTATCCTGCTATAACCTCCTTAAGAATGGATTTCCAGCACTTTCCCTATGACAGGTGCTAGGCTAACTGACCTGTAGCCTCCTGTTTTCAGCCTCTCTTATTTCTTGAATAGAGGTGTTACATTAGCTATTTCCCAATCTGCTGGAACCTTTCCAGAATCTGAGCAATTTTGGAAGATTATAACCACTGCATCTGCTATCTATGTCGTCACTTCTTTTAAGATCCTAGGCTGCAGGACATCTGGTCCTGGGGACTTGTCAGCCTTGAGGCCTAATGGTTTTCCTAAACCCTCTCCCTAGTGATGGTGATTGTGTTAAGTTCATCCCTTCCTATCGTCTCTTGATTTTCAATTATCTTTGGAAAGTTTTCTAAGTCCTCTACCGTGAAGACAGACGCAAAATACCTGTTCAACGTCTCCACCATTTCTGTGTTTTTCATTATCAATTCCCCAAGACTCTCTCTCTCTGGAGGACAAACATTAGCTTTGGTTATTCTTTTCTTATTCAAATACTTGCAGAAAGTTTTATTATCTGTTTTTTTATATGACCGGTTAGCTTTCTCTCATACTCTGCTTTCTGCCTCTTCTTTATCTTTTAGTCATTCTTTGCTGGTTCTTAACATCTGTCCAATCTCTGACCTGCCACTAATCTTTGCAGGTTTGTACAGTGTTTCTTTCAATTTAATAGTATCCTTAACTTCTTTACCTTGTCAGAGATGATACATCCTTCTCAAAGAGTCTTTCTTTCTCACTGGGATAAATCTTTTCTCAGCATTATTAAATATCTCCTTAAAAGTCTGACACTGCATTTCTACAGTGCTGCCTTTTAACCAAGTTTCCCAGTTCACCTTAGCCAGTTCTGCCTTCACACCCTCATAGTTACATTTATTTTGGTTTAAAACACTGGTCATGGACCCAAACTTCTCCATTTCAAACTGAACATGACATTCTATCATGTCATGATCGCCATCCCTCAAACCTTTACCATGAGGTGATTGACTAATCATGTCTCATTGTAAACAATCAGGTCCAGGATAACCTGCTCCCTGGTCTAGAACATACTGCTCTAAGAAATTGGCCCGAAAGCACTCGTCAAACTCATTTTTCAGGTTACCTTTGCCACTCTGATTTTCCCAATCTACATATAGATTATCACAGCACCTTTATTACACACCCCATTTATTTCTTCCTGTGTGCTCTGTCCTATAGTGTAACTGTTATTCAGGGACCTATAAGCTACTCCCACAAGTGACCTCTTACCTTTATTATTTTTATCTCTACCCAAACTGATTCTTTTTTTGCTCTTTCAAGCCAAGGTCTTCTCTCAGTACTGAACTAATGCCATCCTTAATTAACAGAGCTACCCCACCACCTTACCCTAGTTTCTTGTCATTCTCATAGGTTAAAAACCCTTCAACATTCAGCTTCCAGACTTGGTCACCTTTCAATCATGGATGGGACTTTCCGGCCCTAGTGTGATGGGTTCTGATGCAGCAGATAGAGTGAGCCAGTCAAAAGTCCATTTACTTTGGCAGGACCAAAGATCCTGCCGAACAGTGGGGGGGGCTGGAAAATCCCACCCCTTGTCTCTAAAAATGCAGATTTTGAGGCCCGTTCAGTTGTAGGCTGACAGTCAATTCTAAACACCTTCTCAACTGCTGTGGGGGAATTCAGGGTCTCAGTCAACCCAGAAAAGACAGTGACAATGGCCAGGATGTTTCAGTTGGCGTGCGGGGATGGGCCCGACACACCGGTGGGTAAAACGACGTCGGGCAAGCCTCCCAACATCATCGCGCTGTCTCGCCATGTTTCGGTCGGTGGGTGCGCGCCAGAGTCAGCTGCGCATCCGGCGATAACTGAAAGGCCTGTTAAAGCCATTAATGAATGAATGAACGTTATAGTTCACTCTGCCTGTCCAGCCTAACAGCTGGTGGGCAGGCGAAAGGGCCAAACGGCCTTCACTCTCTTTAGGAAGCCTCATCCACCAACGGGATGAGGTTTCCTAAAGCTTTTACTACTTAAATAAAAATTTTATATGAAAAGTAAAAACATGTCCCATCTCATGTGACACAGTCTCATGGAGGGGACATGTCTCATTAAATTTTTAATTTCTGTACAAATGTTTTTACAAACGGCTTCAATCTCCCTGAGGCAGATTGACATGCTTTTTTGGGCATATGGATGAAAGAGCACTGGCCCCGACTCTCCCTCCTCCCCTCCACCCCCGCCGCCTGTACAGGTAGCGTTACCACCCGTGTATTATGTTGGGCGGGTATTAATTGGCCCGCTCACGTAAAATGGTGGCGCGCGCAGCTGATCACGAGCGGCAGTCGGGTCTGAGACCACCCCCACCTGCTCCCACTGAACCCGCCCGACACGGGAAAAATTCAGGCCATGACTCAAATTCTGAAGCAGCGCTAAAACTAAGCAACGCTCCATTAAACAATGTCCACAAATTCTGCTACCTGGAGTCAATGGTCTCAAGTGAAGTGAAGTTTGATGGGGAGATATCAGCTCAAAGCAGCATTTGAAAAGCTTCAGGCAAGAGCCTGGAAAATCCCCAAATTCACAACTGAAACATGACTAAGAATGTATATTACACGTGTACTAAGTAGACTGGTGTATGGTGCTCAAACGTGCAATACATATCAGAAGCAGTAAAGCAGATTTCATACATGTTTCTCGAGAAAGATCCTTGGGATCCATTGTCCCCCAACACAAAAGTTCTGCAACTTTCAAACTCAAAGCATCATGGTAACGGTGAAGTGAAGTTGTCTACGACAGCTAGCCCACATCATTAGAATGGATGATGGTTACCTAACAAAAGATGCACTCTATGGAGAGCTGGATGATGCCAACAGACCCTTTCATGTCAGATTCACTTCATTAAGGACCGAGTCCATGGTGCATTGGTAAAGTCACTGGAATAATAACCTAAGTTAACACTCTGGGGACATGGGTTCAAATCCCACCACGGCAGCTGGTGGAATTTAAATTCAGTTAATATAATATGAAATTGAAAGCTGATTTCTGTAATGGTTTTACTAATGCCCTTTAGGGAAGGAAATCTGCCATCCTTACCTGGTCTGGCCTACATGTGACTCCAGAGGCACAGCATTGTGGTTGACTCTTAAATGTCCTCTTAAATGGCCTAGCAAGCCATTCAGTTCAAAGGCAATTAGGGATGGGCAACAAATGCTGGCCTTGCCAGTGACATCCACATCCTGTGAAAGAATTAATTAAAAAATCAACAGGGAACAATCTACACAAGACTGAAGGACTTGCTGCAAAGTCTCCACACAGGAGGATGGAAATTTGCTGTAGAATCAAGCCACCACAGGAAGGGACATGTGGCAGTAATGCCTGTTTGAGTGAATGACAACCAACGATGCTCCCACTGCAATTGGCAATGCCTTGCTTGAATTGGATTGTACCCACAGCAGATGTGGATCATCAGCAATGATGTAAAGCCAAAGAGAGACTTCATGGTTTTACAAATTTATCAGCTAATTTAATAATTAAAGGATTTTAACAATTCTTCTTGATTTCATTTTGATGCACAGAATGCACATTGGTTAGTACAACCAATTTTTAATCTTTGTGTTGTACAGCACTACTCTACTTTCTACACATGTCAGCGCAACAAGATATAATTTAGTATATTCATACAGTTAATTCTCATTAAGCAGTGCTGTTCCTTCATGTTGTAGTATAGGAAAACAGGGATGTTAGGAACAACTGTCAACAAATGAGGAATGTATTTTAATAGCCTTTCATGTTGTGTATTGACAGGTCAGTGCCAGTGTGACTTTACTTTTCCAAATGCCTGTTGTCAACCACCACCATAAGACCATAAAACATAGGAGCAGAAATTAGTCCATCCGGTCCATCGAGTCTGCTCTGCCATTCAATCATGGCTGATAAATTTCTCAACCCCATTCTCCTGCCTTCTCCCCGTAACCTTTGATCCCCTTACCAATCAAGAACCTATCTACCTTGGTCTTAAATACACTCAATGACCTGGCCTCCACAGCCTTCTGTGGCAATGAATTCCATAGATTCACCACTCTCTGGCTAAAGAAGTTTCTCCTCATCTCTGTTCTAAAAGGTCTTCCCTTTACCCTGAGGCTGTGCCCTCGGGTCCTAGTCACACCTACTAATGGAAACATCTTCCCCATGTCCACTCTATCCAGGCCTTTCAGTATTCTGTAAGTTTCAATCAGATCCCCCCTCATCCTTCTAAACTCCATCGAGTATAGACCCAGAGTCCTCAAACGTTCCTCATATGTTAAGCCTTTCATTCCTGGGATCATTCTCGTGAACCTCCTCTGGACCCTCTCCAGGGCCAGAACATCCTTCCTGAGATACGGGGCCCAAAATTGCTCACAATATTCTAAATGTGGTCTGACCAGAGCCTTATAAAGCCTCAGCAGCACATCCCTGCTTTTATATTCAAGCCGCAGCGCGTGAGCAGGTTTCACGGTACAAATTCTAAACTAGGTGCTGACCAATGACCTTCCCCATGGGAGTTTGCTCATTTTTTCAACAATTTATTCCACATAACACGTGTTTCCTGAGAAAAACATGACAAAGGAAGGCATTCTGTTAGGCCAACACAATATCATAATGCGGGAAATATTACCATGTGACTCTTCTCTCCCCCATACAGGATCCCAGGATGGAAAACCCATTCATTCTGACTTAAGAGGCTTCCTGACAAAGTTTAACACCACTTACTGGATGAATTCAGGTTAAGGGTCAAATCTCCCTGGCATGTGAAGGTGGTTTTGGAGATGGGACTGGGGGGTCCAGAAAGTTGGGCCAAGGCACCTCAGGTCCACTCCCTGATATGTTTCCATCGCCTGAAGATTTTCCTGGAACCAGTGACTAGCTGGCAGTGTCGGGGAGGGAGGGGGGTGTTGACAGGGGCAGCCAATCAATGTGTTTAAAAGGGCAGTTGGCCCTTAATTGTGCACAGCAATGCAATCTTACGGAAGGCACGTGGGTCCCAGGCTGTGTCAGGAACCTGTCGATGAAGCAGAGGATGCCTCATGGGAAGTGGTCAGAAACTGCTCCGGGGGTTGGTTAGCTCAGTTAGCTGGAGTCGAGAGTGTGGCGCAGAATAAGCCAATGATGCCAGTTCAATCTGTACTGGCTGTGTCTCCCTGCCTCCCTGCCTTTCCTCATGCTTGTTGTGGAGTGATGCCTCTCAAGAGTTACCAAACCACTTGTCTTCCCCTAACAGAGAGACAATTATGGTCCCTTGTGGACAATGGCTAATGACCTACCTGTCCAAGGTGCTATCAGAGCCGCAAGGCTAAAATGGGCAGAGCTGTGGCCAAAATCATTCTGGTGGAGGCGTTCCCTCCCCACACTGACAACCTGACCAACTCAAGGCCTTCATTTTTATAAATAACTTCAAAACCTTTCAGCAACGCCCTCCATTTTGAGGCACCCTTGTGCTTTCCAACTTCCTCAGCATGCCTAATGGGGTTGCGGCTATCCAGTCCTGTGTCCCCTCCCACTGGTCCTCCCACATCCAGGTCCCACCACCATCTCAACTGGACAGCGGAGACGGAGGTGGCCTGTTAAATGGCTGCCTTGTGTGCGATTGTGCCGCAGGACACGCTTTTGACACCAGCGGGTGGTGAGGGTCCACAATGGTCTTGACACCTGAAGATTATTAAAGAGGAGGAGATCGAGCTCGAAGAGTTCAGGATTGTAGACTTTCATTAAATAATTGCTCCTTCAAGCAATTGCAAGGTTTTTTTTAAATATGCAACTTTTGGCATGTTGACAAGATATTTAACTTCTAATAGTCTGCTGATTCGAGTAATTTCAGTGTGGCTGCAGGCTTGATCAAATCACATCACTGGCAAATAAATGTTGTTTTTAACCATAATAAAGTGACTCCTGTAACTAAAGAGGGGAAAAAGAGAGGGGAGTAAAAGAGAGTGGGTATGGCAGGCAATGTCAGTAATAGAGAATCTATTATCCAGATTTTCAGAACTGCCTCCTTGTCCCGTGAAGTCTGGTAACATGAGCATTAGAAACTGTTGCAAAGGCAGCAGATGGAAGATTTTACTGATTGTTTACACCTGATTAACCCACCATTAGATGGGCACAGCCAATGGGAAAAGTGGACAAGGTTCCAGTGCAGCATTCTCCGTACATCTGGTGCTCCACTTCATTTTCTCATTACATATTTCACTGGAGACAGAAGTGTCCCTCGGTTTGTGAAGAGGATGTAAGGAGGCTGCAAAGCGACATGGATAGGTTAAGTGACTGGCCAAAGATCTGGTAAATGGAGCGTAATGTGGGAAATGTGAAGTTGTTCGTTTTGCAGGAAGAATAAAAAAGCTTATTATCTAACTGGAGAGAGATTGCAGAGCTCTGAGATTCAGAGGGATCTGGCTGTCCTAGTGCATGAATCACAAAAGGTTAGTATGCAGGTACAGCAGGTAATTAGGAAAACTAATAGAATGTTATCATTTATTGTGAGGGGAACTGAATATAAAAGTCGGGAGGTTATGCTTCAGTTGTACAGGGCACTGACTTTTTTTTATTCATTCTCAGGATGTGGGCTTCGCTGGCTGGGCCAGCATTTATTGCCCATCCCTAGTTGCCCTTGAGAAGGTGGTGGTGATCTGCCTTCTTGAACCGCTGCAGTCCACGTGGTGTAGGTACACCCACAGTGCTGTTAGGGAGGGAGTTCCAGGATTTTGACCCAATGACAGTGAAGGAACAGTGATATATTTCCAATTCAGGATAGTGAGTGACTTGGAGGGTGACTTCCAGGCGGTGGTGTTCCCATCTATCGGCTGCCCTTGTCCTTCTAGGTGGTAGCGGTCATGGGTTTGGAAGGTGCTGCCTAAGGAGCCTTGGTGAGTTTCTGCAGTGTATCTTGTAGATGGTACACACTGCTGCTACTGTGCATCGGTGGTGGAGGGAGTGAATTTTTGTCGATGGGGTGCTAATCAAGTGAACTGCTTTGTCCTGGGTGGTGTTGAGCTTCTTGAGTATTGTGGGAGCTGCTACTCATCCAGGCAAGTAGGGGGTATTCCATCACACTCCTGACTTGTGCCTTGTAGATGGTGGACAGGCTCTGGGGAGTCAGGAGGTGAGTTACTCATCACAGGATTCCGAGCCTCTGACCTGTTCTTGTAGCCACAGTATTTATATTGCTAGCCCAGTTCAGTTTCTGGTCAATGGTAACCCTGAGGATGTTGATAATAGGAGATTCAGTGATGGTAATGCCATTGAATGGCTGGATTCTCTTTGTTGGAAATGGTCATTGCCTGGCATTTGTGTGGCATGAATGTAACTTGTGGTGTGAATGTTGAAGTGCATTGAGCAGCGTGTGAGGCTGTTGGTGCAGTTGGTGGGATATGGCTTTTGAAAGCGATTCACTGAACTTGACCACTCATGTGAGGTCCTTAAATGTTATGAAGCACTGCATCCAAATCCTTGGAGATAAACACTGGGTACAGATGTCAATCGCTATCTGTTTGCACTGCCTTTTTACCATGGATCTGGAGGCCAGCGCTCCAGATACATACAAGATCCTGAAGCAGTTTGATAAGTTAGATGCTGAGAGATTGTTTCCAATGATCGGGAAATATAAAACACAGGGGCACAGTCTCAGGAAAAGGGGCCGATCATTTAGGACTGAGATGAGGAGAAATTACTTCACTCAAAGGTGAATCTTTGGGATTCTCTATCCCAGGGGGCTATGGATGCTCCATTGTTGAATACATTTAAGGCTGGGATAGACAGATTTTTGATTTCTCAGGAAATTAAGGGATATGGGGAGATGGTGGGAAAGTGGAGCTAAAACCCAAGATCAGCCATGATCATATTGAATGGTGGAGGAGGCTCAATGGGTCATGAGGTCTACTCCTGCTCCCATTGCTTGTGTCCTTGTGGGGCTCCTAGTCTCTAATGAATGTGGGATACCCTTTTCACCAATGCAGCATCAGGAAACACCATGTTCAGCCAATCCTCGCTCTTTCTCGGGTCAGATTCCATTCCTACTTGCACCACTCGTCCCAGCCACAGTGCATCCCCCCCCTCCCCCTTTAAGAGGTGCAGACTAGATTTAAATAATGCCAGGAGGTCTTCATTTCGTACTCCATGCTAATGCCTGCAGCCAATCAACAGTGTGTTTAGCAGTGACTGCACACAGCGCTCATGTCCATGATCAGGCAGCACCAGGACGGCTTACTGCCTGCATTACACCCAGCAGATTCAGTTCATCGCACACAGCAACCCCATGCCCTGTCTCAGGGGCTATCCAATTTACTGCCCCCAATCTGTGCCTTACTTTAGCTTTAAGACTGACAGTTTCTAGAGCTGAAAACTATCCAAAACCTTTTTTTTTATTCATTGGTTGTGGGCATCAAGCCAGCATTTATTGTCCATCCCTAATTGCTAATCCCTTGTTTAGAGAGCAGTTTTTTTTTAAGGAGAGTCAATCACGTTGCTGTGGGTCTGGAGTCACATGTAGGCCAGACCAGGTAAGGACAGCAGATTTCCTTCCCTAAAGTGCATTAGTGAACCAGATGGGTTTTTACAACAATTGACAATGGTTTCATGGTTATCATTGGACTTTTAACTACAGATTTTCATTAAATTCAAATTCTACCAACTACTGAGGTGGGATTTGAACGCTGGTCTTGAGAGGATTACCCTGGGTCCCTAGAACATCCAGCCCTGTGACAATACCTCTGAGCCACCACCACTGTTTCCCCTACACATAAATATAACAGTTGGTGATGACCACTTCACTATTTTGCTACTTTGCTGTCTCATTATACAAGCTGGGAGCTGGTAGGAATTCCATGAGCATTCCATTCCAAATAAAACTCGGCATCATAGATACAGAGACCAATTTACGGAAGACAGCTACAAATGCAATAGAGCTTTAATTGTTTTTTATGGCTTAAAGTTAGATGGAATACTGTAATCTAAGTTTGCCATTCCTATTCCACTTAATAACACAAATTACTTGTATAGTCAGTGTAGTGTTTATCATTAGTTAGATAAGAAAAGCAAGCATACAGGCAAGAGGCTTATTGTTCATCTTGAGGCTCATTGGCTAAGATACTCTACGGACAAGATGAAGCATGTGTTACTTTTTTTCTTTATACTTTAGTAGGATGAGGGCATCACTGGCAAGGCCAGCATCTGTTGCCCATCCTTAATTGCCCTTGAACTGAATGGCTTGCTATGGCCATTTCAGGGGGCAGTTAAAAATCAACCACATTGTCTGTGGGTCTGGAGTCACATGTAGGTCAGACCAGGTAAGGATGGCAGATTTCCTTCCCTAAAGGGCGTTAGTGAACCAGATGGGTTGTTACAATAATCAATGGTAGTTTCATGGTCACCATCGCTGAGACTCGCTTTCAGTTCCACGTTTATTAATTGGTTGAATTTAATTTCCACCAACTGCCGTGGTGTGATTCTGTTTTTTCAGCAAATCTCAAGCTCTGTGCTAACCAAGCAACTGTTCCAAACATTAGTGTGAAGACAAACAAGGAGGGAATCCACCATAGTGGTTTTCTCACTTGTCACCATAACTTTGGACAGCCTGAGGAAACAGCTATTATTGCTCACAATCCTATTTGCTCATTTTGTCCTTGGTAATTTACCTTCTGAAGGTGTTAACCACTGTGTATGCAAATCATAATCTTACATGATCTGCACCAGGCTGTCAATGGCACATTCTCAAAGCAGCAAAATAAAAAGCTAGATGCCAACGTGCTTCAATATGGTTCACTCTCAATATCCTCTGAAGCGTAGGGAGCCAGTCAAGGCAACCAGGGAGGGGCAAGAACTGATGTCTTGCCAGATATGCCCACATCCTGAGGATATATTTCTGAAAATGTAAACAGGCTGAAAAATGAGATGATGATAAAAGCAAAGGCATTAAAGTGTGAGCATGAACACTTCACTTACTGTATCCTTCATACCTGGGCAGCAAGACAACAGAGGTTATCGCAAGATAGTTATAGATGGAGAAGGTTTCTTCAATCTATTGCAATTTATCCATCAAGGAAGATCCAGAAAGCTCCGCATTTCAGCATTAAATTGCTTCTTAAGCCATTCCCAATTTTTCTTGCCTCAACTCTGGAATTCTATTCTGTGCTTTAATCACTATTTTTGTGAAGAAAACCTTTGATATCAGTTTGGAATACACATTCAACTAGTTGGAGTTTGTGACCATTTATGCTACTCTTGCAATTTAATTTACAGTATTCTAGATTTACCACATTGATTCCTTTAACAACCTTATATACCTCTAGAAATACATTTTCCAAACACCCTTGTCCTAGGCTGGACAGTTTGTCCAATCTCTTCTCATCAGCCAAATCATCCACTTCTGAGTCTAATGGCTCAAGTGCTGAATGTCTCCATTGTGTCTCAGTGACTACAACTGGACACAGTCATCAAGATCGAGTCAAGAATCAGAAAGGGATACAATTTGGGAATCTCTCAGGTGGGCGTAAAAGACCCCATGGGCTGGATTTTACAGCCAATTGGGGGCAGGCTGGCAAAGTGGGGGGGGGGCAATAAAATTGGGTGTAATGCCATGGGTGCTGTTCCAGGCACCTCGTACCCACAATTTAACCAGCAGCCGGGGGGGGGGTGGGGGGCGTTATCAGGAAGCTTGCCACCCATGAACAGATTGAGGCCTTTAACTGGCCTCCCATCCCCTCGCCAGGGCCTGCCTGCTGTCTCCACTAAAACTCCCTGCTGACCTTAAAGCCCAGGCTCCATCGCCAAACACCTTCTTTGGGACTGGCTGCAGTCCCAGTAATGGTCTGGTCACCACTCCCAGTGGGGCTGCTGGGACCAAAGGAATGTTAGCCAATTGATTGGTTGGCAGCTCTCAGAAGTGGGACTTCCCCTCGAGATGGGGGAGGAAGGCCCACCTCAGGCTGCGGGGCAAGTGGAAGCAGACTCACGCCCAACTTTTACATACCCGCCCCCTCCATCTCATAAAATCTAGCCCACGACACTATTGAAAGAGCTGGGCAGTTCTCTCAGTGTCCTGGCCAAGTTTACTCCCTCATCAAACACTACCAAAGCAGATCATGCGGTCATTTATCTGGTTGATGTTTGGAGAACTCTCCCTCATAGGATCACAGTAGCTCCATTTGAAAATTATTTCATTGGCAGGAAAGTGCTTTGGGACACCTCGAGCTGGTGAAGGACGTTTTGTAAATGCAAATTCTTTTTTTCAATATGACATCTGATCAAATGTCTTACATTGCAAGGAATCAAGATTAGAATCATAATTGTCTTACGTTACACCATAAACAGCAGCCTCTCTGTGTCTAAGCTCCAGCTCTGTTCAGCAATGTTCACTCTCCAATTCAGGTTATTTGATTAGAAAGTAATTTTCAAAAACTGAAAATGCTCATCATCCAAAGCTAGGTTGAGGTATCTCACCTGTTCTGTTTCCCAGGCCCACCTATTTAATTATAAATACAGTCCTTCAATTAAACACTCCAGAGTACAGCCCTCCCCAGTCCACACACTCACACACAAACTCCCTCACCTACATCTGTTTCAATAAATGGCCTGTCTTTTTGGTAAAGAATGTTCAGGATATGACACCAAGGACTGCGAAAACACAAGTTTCACTGTCCCACCCATCCCTTCCTCAACCCATCTGCTGCTGGAATATCCCTCCCATGCCCTTTTTACCTCCACACTTGAATATTCCACCACACTCCAGGTCAGCCTTCCACCCTCCATAAACCTGAGCTCATGCAAAGCTCTGCTGCCACATATTGGCTCTTACCAAGTCATGTTCATCCATCACCATGCACTCACTGACCCCAATGGCTCTGAATCCAGCTCATTTTTAGAATTCTCATCCTTGTGTTCAAATCGCTCCAATGAGTCACCTTCTCCCCCATCTCTGTACCTCCTCCAGGCCCATAACCCTCTGAAATCTCAGCAGCCCTCAAATTCTGGCCTCTTGTGCATCCTTGATTTTAATCATTCTACTATTGGTGGCTGTGCTTTCAGTTGCCTAGGCCTCAAGCTCTGGAATTCCCTCCCTACACCTCTCCATCTCTCCACATCTCTCCTCCTTTAAGACACCCTTTAAAATCTATGTCTTTGACCAGGATTTCGAACACTACTCCTAATGTTTCCTTATGCGAATTGGTGCCAAATTTTGTTTGATAATGCTCCTGTAATGTTTCTTGCGGCGCTATACAATTGCAGCTTGTTCAGTTGTTGTTCTCTTTTGTACAAGCAAAAGAACATCCCTGTCACCCATCAGCACTGTAATAATATCAGAGATTCTTCATGTTTTAAGTTTGCTCTAAAACCCAAATAGAAGATTGGACAACAGCAAGTGAAAATTCACTGCAATTATTATGGATTTTCAGAAGACTTTTGATAAGGTCCCACACAGGAGGTTAGTAAACAAAATTAGAGCACATGGGATTGGTTTGGATTGAGAATTGGTTATCAGACAGAAAACAGAGAGTAGGAATAAATGGGTCATTCTCAGATTGTTAGGCTGTGACTAGTAGAGTACCACAAGGATCAGCGCTTGGGCCCCAGCTGTTCACAATCTATATGAATGATTTGGATTTGGAGACCAAATATAATATTTCCAAATTCGCTGATGACACAAAACTAGGCAGGAATGTGAGTTGTGAGGAAGATGCAAGGAGGCTTCAAGAGGACTTGGACAGGATAAGTGAATGGGCCAGAACATGGCAGATGGAATATAATGTGAATAAGTATGAAGTTATCCACTTTGTTAGAAAAAACAGAAAGACAGAGTATTGCTTAAATGGTGAGAGTTTGGGAAGTGTTGATGTTGAAATGGACCTGAGTGTCCTTGTTCATGAGTCACTAAAAGCTAACATGCAGGTATAGCAAGCATTTAGGAAGGTAAATGGTATGTTGGGCTTCATCACAAGAGGATTTGAGTACAGGAGTAAAGATGTCTTTCTGCAATTGTATAGAGCCTTGGTGAGACCACACCTGGAGAATTGTGTACAGTTTTGGTCTCCTTATGTTCTTAGACAATCCTGCCATCCCAGGAATCACTCCCTCTATGGCAAGTATATCCTTTCTTAAGGATATACTTGCCATAGAGGGAGTGATTCCTGGGATGGCAGGTTTGTCGTATGAGGAGAGATTGGGCTGACTAGGCCTGTATTCACTGGAGTTTAGAAGAATGAGAGGGGGGATCTCATTGAAATGTATAAAACTCTGACAGGGCTGGACAGACTGGATGCAGGGATGACGTTTCCTCTGGCTGGGGGATCTAGAACAAGGGGTCACAGTCTCAGGATACAGGGTAGGCCATTTAGGACTGAGATGAGGAGAAACTTCTTCACTCAGAGGGTGGTGAACCTGTGGAATTCTCTACCACAGAGACTTGTGGATGCTCAGTCATTGAGCATGTTCAAGATAGAAATTGATGGATTTCTGGATGCTAATGACATCCAGGGAAATGGGGATATTGCAGCAAAATGTGTTGAGGTAGTTGATCAGCCATGAACTAACTGAATGGCCGGGCAGGCTTGATGGGCCGAATGACTCCTGTTCCTATGTTCCTATTTCCTTTACATTTCACTGCAGTGAATGATCACATCATCAGACACTGGGAGGTACCCTGAACATACATGGAACAAATCAAAGGTGTTACACCCGGACTGACCTGTCCTTAATGAGGTCTGATTGGACTCACAATTCCTCTGCTTCTGTCCATCTTTCTGTGGGTAGTCTGAGATGAATGAGAGTAATGATATCCTAAACTAGCGAATGAATATGAGGCAAAGTCCAGTTGGAAACTTAGGGTTCAGACACAATTCACATTTATACTTTTTATCTCATGATTTCCAATAACAGGTCCTCCTGCGTATTTCCTAATCTCTGGTTCTTCATTGTCTCTCTGATTTCTCAGAAACCTGTTCTTTCAAAACCGCATTAATCAGCTCCTCCCTAATTAATGGTTTGTTTCGCTGCTTCATGGGAGCTCATTCTCTCCACAGACAGGAAGTCACAAATACACACCTTGCGAAAGACCCAATGCAAAAGATCACTGGCTTCAATCTTCCATGAAACTCATGACCAACACTAAACCACATCCACACAACGTGAGACAGCTTCAGATACTTGATGCACAGATGGAAAATTCAATCTCTCCAGCGTCCATCTATAATCACCCAGAACAGGCTTTGGTAAATATAAGGACTCAATACCCAATTCACAAATTAGAGGGAGACATCACAGGGAAACACTCAGCTACACCTGATGCAATTATCTGGTTTAACCACCTGAATGTAAAATTATAGCTGTTGCATCAAATCCACATCTAAGCAGGAGAGAGATTCTCCACAATTCATACCATCTCAGATTACAATATATTCTTTCCCAGAACTTCAAAAATTTGGCGTGTCACCTCCCATAGGCTTCCTTCCCCTTACAACCTACAGACTTTTAACCCCAAGTTTGTTCACACAACTTCTTGATTTGTCTCATCTTTTTTATTCTGCTACCACCTGGAAGTTCCCCTCCAAGTAACTCACCATCCTGACTTGGAAATACATTGGCCGTTCCTTCACTGTCACTGGGTCAAAATCCTGGAACTCTCTCTCTAACAGCGCCATGGACACCTACACCACATGGACTGCAGCGGCTCAAGAAGGCAGCTCACCCCCACCTTCTCAAGGGCAATTAGGGATGGGCAATAAACGCTGACCCAGCCAGCAACGTCCACATAAATGAATAAATCTCTGCACAACATTGGTAGTGTTTGCTCCATGTCCTCTGTGTCTTCATTTAGATTTCTCAATAGAACAAAATTTCCGTGGGGCACCTGACTGAACTATTATAGTTTGTCTAAAACCTTAACTAAAACCTGATAAAGGACATGACACAGGTTATTGCCCTGTAGAAAGAGCAGAAATTTCATTCCAGACACCAAGCTCCCCACCCTCGTCCCAGTGTACTGTCAATGTACATGAGCAGCCTGATAGAAAATCTGGATGGGTTGTAATTCAGCTTTATTTTGATAAATTATAAGTAAACACGGCCTATTTCACAACGAGTCATTATCAATAATTACACAGGAACAGCACAATAAGAAAAGGCCACAGCCCATCTCATCAAAAAGCACAATATTGTGCATGCTGGAAATCCGTAATAAATATAGGAAATACTCAGGAGGTCAGACAGTATCTGTGGAGACAAACAGATAATGGGCTGGATTTTCATGAAGTGAGGGAGACTCTGTGTGAGGTGTAAAAATGTAAAACTGGGACAAAGTCCCACAGCACCAAGGCAATTGTTTTAAACAGCCTGACTCTGCTCTCAGCAGCCCCTGTTGCTGCCTCCGAACTCTTCCCAGGGGCAGAGGGCCTGACTCCACTTAGCACCTCAATGCCCACCGCCCCCCCCCCTCCCCCACCCAATACCCCCAAAATAAAAATCCCATCTTTGCCAACACTTTCTCCCAAGGCGGGAAGGCCAATTCAGGGAATTTCCCATCTCCCACTACCCGCAGCTAGGATGAAAATCCAGCCCAGTGTTTCAGGTCTGTGATCTTTCGTCAGTCTTCTAAGCAGCAACGTTAACTCTGTTTCTCGCTACAGTTGCTGCCCGGCTGCTGAGTATTTCCAGCATTTTCTGTTGTTACCACAGCCCATCGAGTTCATTTTCCATCATCCTGGGGAAAGATGATACAACAGGAATGGAATTCCTGCCTAAATCACTACATTTTGTACTTGACCTGTGTGTATATTCAAAAAGTGGGACTGACCCATAGGAAACATCTTAGTAAATCATGAGGAAGATTTTCCTGTGCACGCAGGGATCCCTGTGGTATTTGGTGCGATGACATTGAAATGCAGATGTTTGGAAAACACTCTGCATCATTCCAGCAATGCTCTTCACACTTCAAGCCGCAGCATTTTTAAAATTATATTTTTGTTTTTGTAAAATTGAGAATATTGGGGCCAGAAATCGAACAGTTTCTCATGTGCATGCCTAGGACAGAGTCCAAGTGAGCTGTCCCATATTGGATATAGCATGGCCACAGTTTAAAACTCTCTACATGACTCCATCAATGTCCTTTAGCTTCAACCTCAAAAGTAAGCTAATAGTACAAATCTTTCAACTCTCCACACTGGTCATACCCGCCTGTGTGAGACTGCCAATTTAGTATCAGGTTGTAGCTGGTTTTCAGCTGTGGACTTGATTTGAGTCTGTACCAAATTCATATCATACATGACATTTACAGGCAACAGATAGAGTAGACCTGTCACTCCACAGTCTGGCCCTAGTAGCAGATCAGGTTCCATGTGAATGGAACCTCTCTCACTTTTGCTAGGTACAAATGTTCATTTAGCAGACAATGACCTAGGTTTTATGGTGATAATAATAGTGAGGCTCAGCATTAATACTATTTAAAACTGACAACAACTTCTGGTGGCCACACATGCACAGTTAATTGCAAAATCAAGAAGTTACTGTCAGTGATACCCTACTTCTCCATAGGTTGTGCTTTTTGTGATCTTCACCAATAGAACCATTAGATATTGATTTGTCAAAGGGATGCACAGAAGAAATGTTCATATCATATTCCCCATCAGGCTTTGTGCAGCCTTTGAATCAGAGCCTGCACGGAACAGCAATGAGAGGAGTTAAACAACATAACAAGAAGAAGATTGATTTGTTGGGAACTTCAACTATTTACACACTATTCTCACCTGTAAAAACTATCAAAATGTTAAGACTTATACAGTAACTTTGAGCAATCTCTCTGGCCCTAATAAACTAATTTTAGAAGTGTGGAGTCGTATTCCATCAGGATAACATTTAAAAATTGAAGATTTTTAATAAAATAAAAAGTAGGTTTTGAAGTTTTGTTCCTGATATTTACATTTCTCCCTTAACTCCATATGTATGTCCTACTCTTTAGTTTGCTTTCTGTACAAATGATGCAATGTGATTCATACTATTTCTTGATGCTTTGCTGCCTGTGAAAATGATTAAGTTTGATTAGCTGATCAGCCTGTCAATTGCCTGCCGTGTTGCTGGATCTGTTGTAGAAGGCACCAACTTTAAATTGGCATCAGGAAAATGATCATCTACACTCTGCAGCTCCCCATTAGATCTTTGTGGGTAGATTTTTTTTGAGGCCAATGGCAGGGATCATCCCTTCGCTGTTGATCACAAGATCTAGGCCATTTCAAATTGCCCTGTTCGCCAAGGAAACAATTTGTGGCATTTTTCCAGCGCTCCTCCAGAATTATATAACCCGTAAACAATTCAGGCCAAAAAAATGACAAGACAATAATTTTAAAACTATCTCATTTTTCATTCTGAAAATAAACAAGCGCTGCTGATGGATTCACACGTAATACATTGTGCGATGCAATTTTCTACTTATTCTTGTCCACATATTTTAACACCGAGAGCAAGATTCAGATTGAAATGAAAATAAAATTCTATTACCAATCTCTTTAGACTTTGCCTCTATTTAGGTGTATCTACAATTTTGTTAAAATTTAGATGCAGATTTAAGTATAGAGAGCCTATATTTAACATTTCCTCATTTGATGCAGTTCCGTAATGTATGTAACTGGTTTTGTTGGCTCAGCGGCAACCTTATTGTTCATTTCCATACTTGTGTGGAACATATGTTAATTAATTTAAAAACGGGGATTTTCACACTGGTCATTTCCAAATTGCTTCATTAGTTATTAACGTTTTGCGTAGCAGAGAATCTGTGCGTTTTTATTAATCTGAGGTATTTAACAGTAACTTCACTGTTTTGCGCACCAAGCTTTGTTTTGTACAAAGTTGTTGATGAGATACTGAGATAAAAGCTGTGGCCTAAATGCAGCCATATCACACCAGAAAGGTAAAATTCTGGAGAATTCTGTCTTACGTCTTTATTTGAAAAAAAAATGGGGGATATGTATAATGAAAATAAAAATTAATGTCACATTTTACTTTTCAGGACTGCAACAAGCGTACGAACAGCAGCTGTTAAAATATAAAATCAACTTTTTTTAAAAACCTTTGCTGTATTAATTTTTTCTCTCTCTTAAGTCCTTGCACGGGCCAATTGACCGGATGGGCAGCCAAGTCCAGGGCAACACTGCTTGAAGATATGAAAGGTCAGCTCAGAGTGACTAACCTGCCCGTTGCTACTGCCGTTTAAGAGTAAGGTGCCGCCTCCTTGCCATTTCCCAGTTTGAATTAAAAGCAAAAAACTGTGGATGCTGGAAATCCAAAACAAAAATACCTGGAAAGACTCAACAGGTCTGGCAGCATCTGCGGATGGGAGCACAGTTAACGTTTCGAGTCCGATTCGGACTCGAAACGTTAACTGTGCTCCTATCCGCAGATGCTGCCAGACCTGTGGAGTTTTTCCAGATATCTTTGTTTTTGTCCTCGGTTGGATTGTTGGCTCACAATACAAAAGGATCATTGAAGATAAGGTTTACCAGTAACTGCATGGTACAATAGGTGACATGCCTTTCACATACAGCATTTAAAACGTTGGTTTGCAGAATGCTATGATCTGGCCTAGGGTTTGTTTGATTTTGCTTAACCTGAGCCCAACAGTGAGCAAAACTTATAAAACCTGAACTGAAAATGGTTTTGAAGCAATGGAGAAAATTCCATTTTTTCAGAACGGTATTTAACTTCATTTTGAAATGCAGAGCGACACATTGGAAATACTTTTTAAATGGATCATAGCCCTTTTAAACATCTAGACCTAATTAGGGATTATATATTCGGAACTAGTTTCAATTTTAAAGCAAAATAGGTTGGGACCCAGAATTGAGCCAGCAGCCAGGTTCCAACTGAGACATCATCCAGGACAAAGCACCCCATTCACCACCTTAAACATTCACTCCCTCCACCACAGGTCTCTGGGGAAGAGAATTCCAAAGTTTAACAATACCCTCTGAGTGAATGACAGTTTGCCAGCTTTTCAGTGGCAGAGTGGGGAAGATTTTGAATTTGTTAAAGGTTTCACTGCGGGATTAAAAAGCAGCTCAAACTCCTTGCAGACCCTTGTAATCCCCTGGGTTGGCTGCTGCTTGATGGTACCAAAGGATTGCTTCAGCATATTGTCCCAGCCAAGGGTTGGATTTCACCTCAACTATACTTTTCCAGCACCATCTTGTGACAAAGTCAGAACATTGCAGTTCTGCCCTTGGTGGTGTAATATTCTGTAAATTGCATTAATTCAATAGTCATTGCTCTCCTCTCGCTGAAGATGATTAATGCTGCTGGGTATGGTGCTGTACCGGTGCAGCAGGAATCCAATCTTTCAGAAGTGACCATTATGGGCGCTTGATTCGACACAGTGGGCGTCGGCGGACTCTGTATTCATGAGGGGATCGAGGCTTCTATCAAGTTACAGACACTTTACAACAGCAACTGCAGCAAAAGGGACAACATGGTAGCAACCAAAAAAAGGCAAATTTTGGCTGATTTTCCCCCTCTCCAACCTGGTGTCCAGGATTGAATGTAACTCTTGATCCACCAATCCTGATCACTCAGATTAGATCAAAGATGAACCCTCAGCCCTTGCTAGGCTGTGTGGTTTAGTTTCACACCGAGCACCCAATATACAAGCTGGATTTTTAAATGGGTCAGGGCCAAGACTGGAGGCAGGCAATGCAATCTCTGTCCCACCGGCCTTTGTGCCAGTTCCTCACCACCTGCTAAACCTGAGTCATTCTCAGTGGGGGCTGCTGGAGGTCAGATGGGCTGCTGTCCGCTTTCCAGGGGGCAGCCAATTCACGTTAATCTCGGGGCCCATTAAGCCTCTGCTCCTGCGTCAACTGCAGGAGGCCCATTTCAGCCTGGACCATGTCCAAGTCAAAGTGGTGGGCTCAGGACAGGAAGAGATGGTGGCGGGGTGGGGAGGCAATGGATCACACGAGGGACCCTCCCCTAACCCATAACAGCTGTTGGGCCACAGCTGTGGCCCCTGCATCCTGTGGAAGGGTAGCCCCACCATGATCACAGTCAGGCAGAAATGGCCATTTTAAATTACAAAAACACTGGTCAATTCCCCAGAGGGCACCTCCATTTTGAGGTTCCCTCACTTTCTCCATTAAGAGTCTGCAGCTCCCATCTCGGCCATTGGGTTTGGCAATGAGTCAGTACTAGAGGGCCTCCTATAGGCCCTCCAGCCTCAGGAGCCTGCACGCTCTCCATAATCGGACAGCAAGCTCAGTCCCTGCCGGTAATTGGCCTGGCCCTTTAAGGATCCCGATGGGCATGTCTGGAACATGCAGTCTCGAATTGGGACCCAGAATTGAGCCATCAGCCAGGTTCCAGCTGAGACACCATCCAGGACAAAGCAGCTCGCTTGACTGGCACCCCATTCACCACCTTAAACATTTACTCCCTCCACCGCAGGTCTCTGGGGAAGAGAATTCCAAAGTGTAACGTTACTCTCTGAGGGAAAGAGTTTCTCCTCATCTCCATCTTAAATGGGAGACCCCTTATTTTTAAACTGTGCCCCCTAGTTCTAGCCTCTCCCACAAGGGGAAACATCCAGCTGACAAGTCCTCTCAGGATCTAAATAAGATCACCTCACACTTAACTAAACTCCAATGAGCAGAGGCCCAACCTGTTCAACCTTTTCTCATAAGACAACCTCTTCATCCCAGGAACCAGCTGAGTGAACCTTCCCTGACCTGCTTCTAATGCAATTATATCTTTCCTTAAGTAAGGAGACCAAAACTGCACACAGCACTCCAAACCTGGTCTTTTTAAGGCCCTGTACAGCTGTAGCAACACTTTCCTATTTTTATATTCCATTCTCCTTGCAATAAACACCAACGTTCCATTTGCCTTCCCAATCATTCGCTCTACTTTCTGTGATTCACGTATCAGGACACCCAGTTAGTTCATTAAATCAGAACTAGTTCACAGTAATCTGATTCTGTTTACAAGAAAATAATCTGCATAGAAACTAATCACTTGCTGTACCTGCATGCTAACATTTTGTAATTCACATACTAGGACAAGCAGATCCCTCTGTACTGCAGCATTCTGCAGACTCTCTTGATTTAATGAATATGCTGCTCTTCTATTCTTCCCACCAAAGGTGATATGTTCATATTTTCCCACATTCTACTCCATCTGCCAATTTTTTGCCCACTCACTTAATCTATTTATATCCCTTTGCAGACTCTTTGTATCCTCCTCACAACTTGCTTTCCCACCTCTCTTTGTATCATCAACATATTTGGCTAGAATACATCAGTTCCTTCATGCAAATCATTAAGATTGATTGTACATAGTTGAGACCACCAGTCATAGCTTGCCAAGATGAAAATCACCCATTTATCCTGATTCGCTGTTTCCCACTAGTTGGCCAAACCATTTCCCCTCATGAACTTGCAGTTACATTAATCACTCCCTCCTGAACTGAGTGTTAAGATTTTGTCTTTCACCCAGTTTCTCAACTGCCGTCTTCATAAATATTCAAGGATAATACCCTTCCCTGTTTACACATCGTTTCAGTAATGTGTCCAGTAACAAGGTGTTAAGGGAATTCCCAAGTGTTTGCACCTCGCTAAAGGTTTGGGCATCTCCTGATCTCATTTAGTTATTTGAGTGTTGACACTGTCATTTATTAGCTACATTATGGATGCAGTAATACACAAAAGTAGTTTAGCACCAACTCAAGTCCAGTGTTTATTGTTGCTTTTGAAAACTCTCTTCCCCAACATTGCAAGAACTGTGGGTGTCAATACAGAAAAATATACAGCAGGGACGTAGCAAAAGTTTCAGTTCCAAGTGAAACATTAATTGTTTCTGCCACACTTTCACATAACTTGGTTCTAATTCGACACAACCACACAAACCCCAAAGCTATCAGGATCAGAACTGGCAAACAAGAAACACATTTGATGAAATCCTAAAATTTTCAGAGTTTCTCCTGAAAGCTGTCATAAAGTTATCAGAAATCAAACCTACCTTAGTCCAAACTCCAGTCCTCTGCAAATGCCCGGTGATTTTTCTGAGGGGTTCAAGTAGGTTTTCAGTTTGAAATCTGTGTTAAACAGAGAACCAAGAAGAAAAGAAAAGCAGGAAAAGATGGTGTGACTATTTTCAAGTAATTGTGGTTCTGTTAATGAGACTAGAGGATTCAAAATCATAGCGACACAGCCTACATGATCTGATAAAATGGAAAGTGTAACTTTTATTCTTAGTCATCTTGTGAAAAGGGGCAGTTAACAGTTAATCCATGTCAATCCCCTGTTTGAGGACACAAGTCAAAATATTCCAACACAGTCACAGATCTAAAATGTACCTCTCTCCTCCGCTGCACAATCATTCCAACACTCAAAGCTGTGCTTAATGGAACTGTAACACTTCTTGACGCTTATATGCAGATTAATTTCTTGTAAGCACCATTAGACAGTTACAGTAATCAGTTAACTAATGAAGAGAACATTACAACGGTGACTACACTTCAAAAGTACTTCATTGGCTGTGAAGCACTTTGAGCTGACCTGAGGTTGTAACGGTGCTATAGAAATGCATGACAAATAAACATATAACCAAACAATGTCTGAAGGGCTGATGCTAACTCTGGAGTGCACCGTGCAGGTGCAAGGGTGAGAAGGAACTGACCGCGCTGGCCATGAAGCCTGGGTGATTTTAACTCCAAGAACTCAGCAGCATCATCCAGCAGAGGCTGCCTCTTAAATGGTGAGGAGGGGGGAGCAAGACTGTGGGCAGCAGGGGACCACGGCCCAGGGATACAAGACAACGGGCCCCCAACTTGAAGGTAAGAGGTGAGGCAGGGCTGGGGGTGATCTCGGTTGGAGGAGAGTGCTTCAGGATTGGGGAGGCCTGAGGTTCCCTTGTGGAGTTCGGAGGAGCGTTCCTGTCCCACCTGGGCCAGGTGGAAATCTTCAAGAAATAAGAATTGAAACGTGCGTTAGTCATTGTCTGGCCTAATCCTGCTGCCAGCTTCCACTAGTGGCTTTGACACTGGGGATCACTGCCAAATACAACACTTAAACATGATGTGGAATCTGAATGATTCGCATTGGATACTGACAGTTTAATACTGATGAGGAACATGCTTACCGGAGGCAGGTGACGACAATGCTGCCCAATCCTAAGCAGCTAAAATGGCAGGAGGCACACACACACACACACACACACACACACACACACACACACACACATGTAGGGGACATCACAAGGTGTACCATCCCATTCATGGCAGCTCACAGCTTGGACAAAGTTCGCACTGAAATCAGGCAGTGACCTACTTAGCACGCAAAAGTTAACATGTCCATGATGCCCGAAAGCTGGAGTTTTACTCTCAGGGTGGCCCCACACAAGAAAGGCTTCAGTCTCCCCGGCCCAATCTTTCTACTTAACCCATTGTCATCAGCTGCCTCTTCCTTCCTCCACCCTGCTCAGGCCCTGCTCCGAGGCTTCCTTGCCTCCTCTGACTGCAGTTTCGCAGACCAGCTGTTTGTTAATCCTATGTTCCACCATTTTCCCCTTATAACAAAGCAAATCTTTGTCAAAGAGGTAGGTTTTAAGAGATGTCTTCAAGGAGGAGAGAGAGGTGTGACAAGGTTGACTTGTAGGTAAGGTGTTGTTAACTTGAAATACGAACAACTGAGAAACAGGAGTAGAGAGAGTGTAAGTGGATATTTAATAAGCGTTCATGTTTACTCAATATGTCTGATTAGCTTTCACAAAGGAAAGAGAAGCAAATGATCTTTACCACACGCGAGGAACGCCAGTCACCCACCTCCACTAATTTAACTGATTTTCTGAAAAAAATTGCTGTGTTTAGAAAAGGGGGAAGGCAAAGTGTGTTATATATTCAGGTTTTCAAACATGGTGTGAGAAAGTGCCATGGGACAGAGCTTTTCATCCCACAGGCCTGACATGAACAGAAGTAAAATAGTGCAGGCGAGCGCCCTGGCATCATCGCCCATTCCCCCGATCTTTGGGTGGGCAGGCACACCCGAGAGGTGGCAGAGCACCCGCTGACAGTTAAGAGGCCAGTTAAGGCCCTTCAGTAATTAACTCAGCTGCATTTTGCGCTGCCCACTTAACGCTTCGGTTGGCCAGCGGAGACAATAAGCCAGGCGCCCTTGGCATTTTTAACGAAGCCTCATCCACAGGCGGGGTGAGGTTTCCAGCGCTTACTGAAAAAAAACAATTAAAAAATTGTTAACATCCTTTTTTACAAGTCCCTCTTCATGTGACTGAGTCACGTGTGGGGACATGTTTATCTCATATGTAATAAGTTCATTTTGGCATCTAAAATCCTTCAGCTCCCCGAGGCGACTCTGTGCCTTCGTTAATTGGCCAGCTAGCATAAAGACACAGCGGGAGCCCGATCGCGGGCACAGTGATTCCCCCCCACCCCCCACCCCCTCCCCCACCGACAAGGGAATAACTCTGCTCCTAAAGATAACAATTCATGGTGTTAAAAGTAATGATTCATGGCAACATGGATGGAGGGTCAGCTTTGGGAAAAATAGCACTGAGTAGATGTTTCTTATATTGTTTAATTGCATGTGCCCCAAGGATCTGTATCGGGATCGCTTATTCTCTGTACACATAAATAATTTAAACATGGGAATACAGGGATTAATATTAAAATTTGTCAGGGGCAATGAGGACATGGCAGTGAGGAATAGAGCAGACTATAGGAGCATCGAGACAGAGTGAGGGAGGAGACGAATCTGCTGCAAATATAGTCCAAATATAGAACATAAATGTAGAACATTACCTTTTGAGAAGAGTAGGCAAATGGAAAAAAATATCAACGGAAGAAAGAGATTGAACAGTACAGAGTTAGAGCTGGAGTCATGGAATAGGACCAATGATATTCTGAATTTTACATGTGAGGTGCTAAATACAGAAGCAACATGGTTGATGATAAAATAAAAACAGAAAATGCTGGAAAAACTCAGCAGGTCTGGCAGCATCTGTAGAGAGAGAGACAGGATCAACGTTTCTTCCAAAGAAGAGTCATTCGGACTGGAAACGTTAACTCCGTTTCTCGCCCTACAGATGCTGCCAGACCTGCTGAGCTTTTCCAGCATTTTCTGCTTTTATTTCAGATCTCTGGCATCTGCAGCATTTTGCTTTCATTTTTATTATTATGGTGATGATGAAACCTGTACATTGCTTAGGCCACAGTTGAAGTGCCAGGTGCAGGCATCCCATTCTAGAAAGGATATTGGAACCGTGGAAATGGTGCATTTTGAGACCAGGGATTAGGGACAGAGCTGCATAAAAACCCATCTGGTTCATTAATGTCCTTTGGGAAGGAAACCTGCCTGGTCGGGCCTACATGTGACTCCCAGGCCCACAGGAATGTGGTTTACTCTTAAATGCCCTCTGAACAAAGGCAATTAGGGATGGGCAATAAATGCTGACCTAGCCAGCGACGCCCACATCCCATGAACGATTAAGTTCCTGAGGGGCAAAGCTCCACCCACACCTTCGTAAAATTATCTTTCTTTTTATTCATTCGTGGGATGTGGGCTTCACTGGCTGGGCCAACATTTACTGCCCATTCCTAATTGCCCCTTGAGAAGGTGGCGAGCTGCCATCTTGAACCGCTGCAGTCCCTGTGGTGTAGGTACACCCACAGTGCTGTTAGGGAGGGAGTTCCAGGATTTTGACCCACCGACAGTGAAGGAATGGCGATATATTTCCAAGTCGGGATGGTGAGTGGCCTAGAGGGGATCTTCCAGGTGGTGGTGTTCCCATCTATCTGCTGCCCCTGTCCTTCTAGATGGTAGTGGCCGTGAGTTTGGAAGGTGCTGTCTGAGGAGCCTTGGTGAGTTTCTGCAGTGCATCTTGTAGATGGTACACACACTGCTGCTACTTTCTTGAGCCGGTCAGAATACTGGATCAGATACATGTGCCTCTTCTTTATGTGACTGTGCCAACCCATCCACAAACCAAAATCATTCTTGCAAAAAATGATTCATCCATGTCAAAGGATCTTTAAAAAAAGTAAAACTGCTGCCTAACCCGATCAAGTAGGCAGGAGTGGAAATGGAATGTGACTGCCCTGGTATCTCAGTCATTATTCAATATATTTTTAACATTGTAAATTATTTAATATCACAGAAATAAATTAATGAGATTGGAGAAAAAGGATTTACCTCCACGTTAATTAGAATTGCAGCCCCTGGGCTTTTGATTTTTTGACAAATGAAATGAACTCATTTTATACTTATGTTTCCACAATTGATTCCGATCACTGCTTAATTTAAATTTCTCCTTAAATCTTCACTATAAAGTTAAATGATGTAAGAAAATTATTCCACTACTCATGTAGCTCAATCTACAAGCTATGGAAACGTTATCATGGAGCGTGACTTTCATTTCATCTCGGCATTATAAAAAATGTATGACCTTTAATTAAACGGTTTTATTCCAACACTGAGAAAACAAATCAGTGATCAAGGCTCACAATCGTTTTACTTATTCAATAACAATGTTCATAAAATAATTGTCCCTATATTTCATTTTTACATGTATTTAATCTAAATAATTTAAAATGTCCAAACACAAGAAATAGCCTTAAACTTAAACTGACCCTGCGATTTACTACAGGGAGCATTCCCGGATATCCACTCAGATGCCCTCAATGCTCTGGCCAGGTCAAACATCAAAAAAATTGAGCACCAAACACAGGTCTGGAAAGGAATCAGCTGCTGGAAACTCCAGGTAGGATGGGTGTCTTGCACATTTGACCCAATTGATGAAGAACTTCTCAAGCAAAGGAACAATTCAGTACCAGGGAGTTCCAAATAGCAAGTCCACAGCCTCCCAGTGACCTAAACCCCAGGTTCCTGGCCAACATCACTCCTTCAGACAACATCAGTAATAAACAGATTACTGGCTTGTTCATTCTGTTCATGACTGCTAATGGGACATTGCTTGCAGGAAATAGCTGCAGCCTTTGCTTACATGACGATTGTTATTGCACTTGAAAGAAATAATTCAAAATTTGAAATGTTTTGGTGTAAAAGAATATTGGTCTCAGAATTGAGCTCTGTAGCACTGTCATTGGCAGCTGAATGAAAGCCCGGAACTCCAGGATTGACAGCTCAGCCTCTCCCAGCCACATCCAGCACAGCTGTCACACATTGTCATGATCGTAAGGACATGATCACAGGTGTGCTGTGTGGGCACCAGAATCATGCAGAGGGGGTAACGCCAATGAACCAGCTCCTGAATTTAACTCAGGCCTGATCAGCTGTGTGTCTGTAACCTCTCCAGAGAGACGGGCCAGTGATCTGAATATTTACATGACTAGGTTGAGTTATGACCAGGTGAGAAGGGGTGAACTGGTTCCCTCTGTCCAACCTCCTCAGTTGGTCACAACAAAGGTTTAAGTTTCTTTTTCTTGGGGATATGTCCTTACCCAATCAGAATGTGTGTAGCTATTTAAGCTGTGAGCACCAAGTTCCCAATCGAACAAGTGGCAGAATTGTCCGAGGTTTGTGCTAAGTGCGGTAGCTGGCGGGTAAAATTGCAGCTCTCCTCTTGCCTGAGGCCACTCCTCCCCCTTTCCCAGGCAAGCCCTAGTCCTGCAGCTGCACAAAGGCACCCCTGCCTTCCGGCTGGTCTGGTGGGTGGAGACCTGCCCACGAGCCCTCCTAACAGTGATGTGGTGCTGCCTGTGAAGCCTGGCGCACAGACACGCACACACAGACATGCAGGCACGGACACACACACATGGACAAGCACGCACAGACACGCACAGACACACACAGACATGCACGGACATGCACGGACACACACGCACAGACATGCACAGACATGCACAGACACACACGCACAGACATGCACGGACATGCACAGACACACACGCACAGACACACACAGACACGCACAGACATGCACGGACATGCACAGACACACACGCACAGACACACACAGACATGCACAGACATGCACGGACATGCACAGACATGCACAGAAACACACGCACAGACATGCACAGACATGCACAGACATGCACGGACATGCACAGACATGCACAGACACACACGCACAGACATGCACAGACATGCACAGACACACACGCACAGACATGCACAGACATGCACAGACATGCACAGACACACATGCACAGACACATACAGACATGCACGGACATGCACAGACATGCACAGACACACACGCACAGACATGCACAGACATGCACAGACATGCACAGACACACACGCACAGACATGCACAGACATGCACAGACACACATGCACAGACACGTACAGACATGCACGGACATGCACAGACATGCACAGACACACACGCACAGACACGCACAGACATGCACAGACACACACGCACAGACATGCACAGACATGCACAGACACACACGCACAGACATGCACGGACATGCACAGACATGCACAGACACACACGCACAGACATGCACAGACATGCACAGACATGCACAGACATGCACAGATACACACGCACAGACACGTACAGACATGCACGGACATGCACAGACATGCACAGACACACACGCACAGACATGCACAGACATGCACAGACATGTACAGACACACACGCACAGACACACACAGACACACACAGACATGCACAGACATGCACGGACATGCACAGACACACACACACAGACATGCACAGACATGCACGGACACGCACAGACACACACGCACAGACATGCACAGACACGCATGGACACACACGGAAACGCACAGACATGCACAGACACGCACAGACATGCACAGACACGCATGGACACACACGGAAATGCACAGACATGCACAGACACGCATGGACACACACGGAAACGCACAGACATGCACACACACGCACAGACATGCACAGACACGCATGGACACACACGGAAACGCACAGACATGCACACACACGCACAGACATGCACAGACACGCATGGACACACACGGAAATGCACAGACATGCACAGACACGCACAGACATGCACAGACACACACGGACACGCACAGACACACACGCACAGACACGCACACACAGACACGCACGCACTGACACACACGCACTGACACGCACGCACTGACACGCACGCACAGACACGCACGCACAGACACACAAATCAGAAAAAAGGGGAGTTAGAGTCCAATAAAAAAGGTAAAACAGTATACCGTTAAGTGTCCTTTGATTGTCCTTGAGGCGTAATTGGTTTCTTGGATGCGGTCAGATGAAGAAGACATTGCAATTATTATGAGATCTCAGTTCACTGGCAGGTTTCTGGTAGAGTTGGTTTCTCAAACTGAGCAACATGCTCATTTCAAGAGAGAGAGAGGGGGAGAAAAAGAGCCCTCAGCTTGTTTCCTCTGCTGAAGACTTTCTAGATACCGCCTGTGTCACTTCCAATCTCTCTCTAATGGCTGTGCAGCCTTGAAATACTTTGCCCGTTGTGTATTTCCAAGAGGTTTTGGGTGGGTCTGTCTGTGGCTGTCATTATTTCAATATCCAGTACTTTGCATTTTTAATGTCCCTTCCTTGGACAGCTACGAGTTTTGATGGGTGTCTGGATTATAGGTAACGTCTCTCCCTTCACACTTTCCTGACACTGATTTGTTGGTTTCTCACCTTTACCTTGGAACGTGGCCTTGCATTTTTAAACAGTTTGGTCTGTCTGTTCAAATTGCAAAAGTTCAATTCAGTTTAAAGTTGAAAAATCATATTTTGGAAAATAAAGGGACACAGCCTCATAACAAAGGCACTTAAATCAAACAGCTTAAGGGCATTCAACTCCAAACTTGGACTTATTATTATTACTAATAATAATAATAATGGTGGCTGCATTAAAACGGTACAGACTGAAACCGTTTCTGATTTACTCAGCCAATGTGGCACCCACCCAAAGCCCCAAGTTATTATCAGGCCCAATGTTCCAGTGAGCAAGTGGCTAATTCGTCAAACAGGTTTCCAGGAGAGATGAATGAAGCAGTCAGTGTAGAAGCAATTTCGATCAATCTCTTTCAGAAAGTAATGGTTTAGGACACAACCTATGAGTAATTAAAGACATGACATGTAATTAGGTGCAATGTGCTTGTGAGGAACTGGTGACCCTACCACTCTCTACCACTGCCCCGTATCTGTTGTAGACTCATTGATAGAAATTGATTGCTAGGATTAGTTAACAACTATTATTGTTGTATTATGGGTCTACCAAGATGGTAGAGGACGAAAAAGTTGGGCTGTGGTCTTTTCTTACCTAGCGAGCCTATACAGGACTCTAGGCCATTCCATATGGCTGGGGTAATTCCGACTCTGGCAGTAATGTAAAACTTCGATATCTGTTCAGTCATCTAATTTACATCTTTCCCGAGTTTAACTGGAGGAAACCGTGACTCATCAAAGGCTAAATATCAAGCACTCACTTTGGCGATCAGTAGTAGGATCTAGAGAGGTAATTAAGCATTAGAGCTGGTCAATGTACCGGCAGAAACTTACCCCATGTCTGTGAATTCTGTCCCCAATGGGCAATATGGAAACTAGGAAGAGAAGGTTTTGATATTTAAGAAGGGTTGTAGAGATAAGCCAGGGAACTGCAGGCCAGTGAGTCTCACGTCAGTGGTAGGGAAACTATTGGAGAAAATTCTGAAGGAGAGTTTCTATCTCCACTTGCAGAGGCAAGGTTTGATCAGGGATAGTCAGCATGGCTCTGTCAGAGGGAGGTCATGTCTAACAAGTTTGATTAAATTTTGAGGAGATGACCAGATGTGTAGATGAGGGTAGTGCAGTTGATGTAGTTTATTTGGATTTCAGCAAAGCCTTTGACAAGGTCCCACATGGGAGACTTATAAAGAAGGTAAATGCGCATGGGATACAGAGTAAAAAACAAAAACAAAAATACCTGGAAAAACTCAGCAGGTCTGGCAGCATCGGCGGAGAGGAACAGTTAACGTTTCGAGTCCGAATGACCCTTCAGCAGAACTACAGGGTAATTTGATAAGGTGGATTCAAAATTAGCTTAGTTGTAGGAGGCAGAGGGTGATGACAGAAGGATGCTTTAGTGACTGGAAGCCAGTGTCCAGTGGCGTACCACAGGGATCTGTTCTCGGTCCCCTATTATTTGTCATTTATATAACTGATATAGATGACTATGTGGGGGGTAGGATTAGTAAGTTTGCAGATGACACAAAGATTGGCCGGGTGGTTAACAGTGAGGTTGAGTGTCTTGGGCTACAGGAAGATATAGACGGGATGGTCAAATGGGCAGATAAGTGGCAGATGGAATTTAACTCTGAAAAGTGTGAGATGATACACTTTGGAAGGAGTAATTTGACAAGGAAGTATTCAATGAACAGCATGACACTAGGAAGTTCTGAGGAACAAAGGGACTTGGCGTGTGTATCAATAGATCTCTGAAAGTGGAAGGGCATGTTAGTGGGGTGGTGAAAAAGGCATATGGGACACTTGCCTTTATCAATCGAGGCATAGATTACAAAAGTAGGGAGGTCATGTTGGAGTTGTATAGAACCTTGGTGAGGCCACAGCTGGAGTACTGTGTGCAGTTCTGGTCGCCACATTATAGGAAGGATGTGATTGCATTGGAGGGGGTGCAGAGGAGAGTCACCAGGATGTTGTCTGGGATGAAACATTTAAGTTATGAAGAGAGGTTGGATAGACTTGGGTTGTTTTTGGTTGGAGCAGAGAAGACTGAGGGGCGACCTGATCGAGGTATACAAGATTATGAGGGGCATGGACAGGGTGGATAGGGAGCAGTTGTTCCCCTTAGTTGAAGGGTCAGTCACGAGGGGACATAAGTTCAAGGTGAGGGGCAGAAGGTTTAGAGGGGGATGTGAGGAAAAGCTTTTTTACCCAGAGGGTGGTGAGGGTCTGGAATGCGCTGCCTGGGAGGGTGGTGGAGGCGGGTTGCCTCACATCCTTTAAAAAGTCCCTGGATGAGCACTTGGCACATCATAACATTCAAGGCTATGGGCCAAGTGCTGGTAAATGGGATTAGGTAGGTAGGTCAGGTGTTTCTCACATGTTGGTGCAGACTCGATGGGCTGAAGGGCCTCTTCTACACTGTGATTCTGTGATTCTGTGATTCTGAAGGGATCCTTGGGAGTCTCCAGAGGTACTGTAGCTGTCCTAAGAGATGTCTTTGGCAGAGATGCACTGACACTGACTGGAAAGTAAGTGTGGAACCAAGCCACACTCAGCTGGGTGAAGGAGAAATGTTGGAGAAGGAGATTGTAATTGACTGTGTTGAAGATTCCAGAAAGGTGGAGAAAACTGTTGTGTTGTAGGAGGGTTGAAGGGAGTTACCTGAGAAGTAGGCACAGATCTAGAGGGAGGCAACAAGTTCAAGAACTTGCCAATAGGAAATTGGTTAGAGGGATCTGAGCGTGTTTTTGAGAAAGGGATGATAACAGTAGTTTCGGAAGGGAACGCGGTCTGATAAAAAGAAAATGATTTACAATGCCAGCTCGCAATCAGAATGTATTACGCTCACTGCCATATAGACAGTGACAGCTCCAAACATTGGGTGAGCTGTTAGCTGATATTAACTAACCCTCAGTCTCCGCAATGTGGGACATTTTCAACCTGTTGTCTGGGGATAAAACTAGTTTTGTGGATAGGCTACTTTTTGTAAAAAAAAGCCCATTTTCATTTCATAGAAACATAGAAACTCAGAGCAGGAGTGGTCATTTGACCCTTCGAGCCTGCTCTGCCATTCATTATGATCATGGCTGATCATCCAACTCAATAGCCTGCTCCCGCTTTCTCCCCATACCCTTTGATCCTTTTCGCCCCGAGAGCTATATCGAACTCCTTCTTGAAAACATACAATGTTTTGGTCTCAACTACTTTCTGCAGTAATGAATTCCACAGGCCCACCAATCTCTGGATGAAGAAATCTCTCCTCATCTCAATCCTAAATGGTCTACCCTGTATCCTCAGACTGTGACCCCTGGTTCTGGACTCCCCCACCATCGGGAACATCCTTCCTGCATCTACCCTGTCTAGTGCTGTTAGAATTTTATAAGTTTCCACGAGATCCCCCCTCATTCTTCTGAACTCCAGCGAATATAATCCTAATCGACTCAATCTCTCCTTATATGTCAGTCCCGCCATCCCAGGAATCAGTCTGGTAAACCTTCGCTGCACTCCCTCTATAGCAAGAACATCCTTCCTCAGATAAGGAGACCAAAACTGCACACAATATTCCAGGTGTGGTCTCACCAAGGCCCTGTATAATTGCAGCAAGACATCCCTGCTCCTGTACTCGAATCCTCTCACTATGAAGGCCAACATACCATTTGCCTTCTTTACCGCCTGCTGCACCTACATGCTTACCTTCAGCGACTGGTGTACAAGGACACCCAGATCTCGTTGCACATTCCCCTCTCTCAATTTATAGCCATTCAGATAATAATCTGCCTTCCTGTTTTTGCTACCAAAGTGGATAACCTCACATTTATCCACATTATACTGCATCTGCCATGCATTTGCCCACTCAGTCAGCTTGTTCAAATCACACTGAAGCATCTCTGCATCCTCCTCACAGCTCACCCTCCCATCCAGCTTTGTGTCCTCTGCCTTTCCATTGCAGCTGCTAATTTGTTCAATCATTCCCTCCCTTTTGCCTTCAATGCCCCTGTCCCCAGTAAAGCCTCCCACCCATCATTGCCTGATATGGTCCCCATCTTTGCTTCTTCAAGTCCAAGGGGCCTAAATTTGAGAAACGAGGTTTATAACTAGCTTAGCCATTCATTTCCAGATCTGGATCAATCATATGCTGAGCAGTCACACTCCAACCATGTGACCATCCTGGATAAACCCCAAGGCTCCTTTCTCTAGTACTAACCATGATGCTCATAGGATCAGATGAGGCAGAATGGGAGGAGGCTCAAGTGGAGCATAAACACTCCCATAGACTGGATGGGCTGAATGGTCTGTTTCTGTGCTGTAAATTGCATATAATTCTATGTGACATTCCAGTTGGGATAAACAGCTCCATTGGGTCTTGGCTAGAGAGATCCTGTGCAGGTCGTCCAACTCCATTTCCAAATAATCAGAGTCTCACACAAAACACTGCTCAGAATTTAACAAATCTGATATCAAGTCAGCAGTTTAACTCAAAGATGCCAAAGACTGGTTTGCATTCTGTGGGAAAGTTCACACTGGTGAAGATCGGTATGGGTTAAGGCACATATTTGGGTCTTATTCAAGGGAGTTTTGCTCTGCACTTAATGAAGGGTTTGTGTAGTAAATCAAGTTTTGAAATCTCACCTGCACTGCACAATGTATTTTCTGCTGATGCTGGTTGGTTAAGCAAAACAAGCATTTCCAAGCATTAACAGTGGCCAACTTGGTGAGAATATACATTGACCCAAAAATACATTTTAAAAAACACATTTTTGTAACTGTACATTTGACTGAGATTTACAGTAAAAATATATGAATGATAAGGGGGCAGTGCAGTGTGTAGGAAGCAGGGTTTTTACCTGGGATTCCCCAAGCTGGGAGTTCCAAGACTCAGTCTGTTTGGGAGTGGGTGGCCAACAGGAGACAGGTACTCCCCCCAGTGGGAGATAAGGAAAATTGGCGATCAGGTCAGTCAGGTTGGTCTAAAGCAACCGACCACAACTGGAAAGAGAACAGTCACCACTGGCAGAAGCTTCGCTGCTTGCTCCCTGTGTTTTGAATAGCATATTACTTGACAAGCAGAAATGGCTGCAGGAAGATAAAGGCTGAAAGCCTCCATTATCGTTCACCATGCTCCCCAAAACACTCCTCTGGCAGATATCTCGGAGGGTTGTGTGGCTGCAGGAGATGACAGAGACAGGGAGTGGCAAGGCTGTGGAGGAATTTGAAAACAAGGGTGACAATTTTAAGATCGAGGAGCTGCTTAACCGAGAATCAATGGAGGTCAGCGGGCACAGGGGTGATAGCGAAATGTGATTTGGTAAGACTGAGGAAATAGACAGCAGAATTTGGGCGACCTCAATTTAATGAGGGTAGAGACAAAAGCAAAAAACTGCGGATGCTGGAAATTGAAAACAAAAACAAAAATACCTGGAAAAACTCAGCAGGTCTGGCAGCATCTGTGAAAGGGAGCACAGTTAACGGTTCGAGTCCGTATGACTCTTCAACAGAACTGCTCTGCTGAAGAGTCATACGGACTCAAAACGCTAACTGTGCTCCCTTCCGCCGATGCTGCCAGACCAGCTGAGTTTTTCCAGGTATTTTTGTTTTTGGTAATGAGGGTAGAATTTGGTAAGCTGGTCAGGAGTGCACTGCAATAGTCAAGTCTGGAGGTAACAAAGGCATGAGAGAGCAATTCAAATTTCTTGAGCACCAGGCCCACTTGTTAGCAAACATGGTAAAGAGTTTCCGGACTGAATATTGAATTCAACAACTTTAGGTCGTGAGCTCCCTCCCCCATCCCCACCCCCTTTCTGTTTCCCCCTTCCTTTTTTTTTCCAATAAATTATAAAGATTTTCCTTTTCCCACCTATTTCCATTATAAAAAAACCCCACTAGAGCTATACCTTGAGTGCCCTACCATCCATTCTTAATTAGCACATTCGTTTAGATAATATCACCAACCTTAACTTTAACACCTATGTGTTCTATTGTACTATTGTCGTTGACATCTTTTGATGATCTGCTTCTATCACTGCTTGTTTGTCCCTACAACCACACCAACCCCCTCCACCTCTCTGTCTCTCTATCTCTCCGCCCCCCACACACACACCTTAAACCAGCTTATATTTCAGCTCTTTCCTGGACTCGAACTCAAGTTCTGTCGAAGGGTCATGAGGACTCAAAACGTCAACTCTTTTCTTCTCCGCCGATGCTGCCAGACCTGCTGAGTTTTTCCAGGTAATTCTGTTTTTGTTTTGGATTTCCAGCATCCGCAGTTTTTTTGTTTTTATCTCTATGGTAAAGAATTTATCAGGCACACTGGCAATTTTCCATTCCTGGTTGCAGAATTCTAACACTGAAGAAACTGAGAAGAATAGTTTGTAATTTTTTTTTAATGTAAAGCTATCAGAGCGTGGAATGATTAGCTTCCGTTTGTAACCGATGCAGAGACCACTGCACCTTTGCAGTTAAACAGTCTGTAGGCCTGACCTGCACTGATACAGTCGGCTGCCTAGGGCTTCTGATCTTTCCACTGGCTGGGGAATTGAGAACACGGCAGCACAGTCTCAGGATAAGGAGTCAGCCTTTTAGGATAAGGAGGAATTTCTTCACTTAAAGGCAGAATTTTGCCTTCGGATGGCTTGCGGGCCCCACCGGCTCGGCGGTGGGCGGACAGCTGAACCCCGCTTCCGAAACGGGGCCCGCCGCCATTTTGAGTGGGCGGGCCAATTAAGGTCCACCCAGCGGCCTCCCCGACAGGAGGCGCTGTGCGGGGGGGGTGCGGGGGAGGGATTCCCCAGCTGTCAAAGAGCGCACTGCTCCCTGAGGCAAAGTCCTGTCCCAGGGAGATTCATGAGAGGTAAGAAAAGTCTAAAAATAGAGAAATATTAAAATTATTAACATGACCCCCCCCCTCATGTGACAATGTCACACGAGATGGGACATGTTAATGAGAAACACATAAACTTTATTAATTTTGTACAAAACAGACATGAAACTTCTTCCCGCCAGCGGATGAAGTTTGATGAATAATCTGGAGCTCGCCGGGGATCCTGACCTGCTCGCCAGCCTTAAGCTTGGCCGGGCAGGGCCTTTAACAAGGTCAATTAGCCTGTCAATGGCCATTGACAGGTCAGCAGGCAGACCGCTGATTTCGCTGTCTGCCCGCCTTCCTGAAGATTTAAAGGGACCAGGATAACTTCGGGGGGTCCTCCCAACATCATCCCGCGTCATTTTCCCCTCAGCGAGCGGGCCCCGCCCCCAAATCGCCGAGGGGAAGATCCTGGCCAAAGGGTTGTGAATCTTTGGAATTGTCTACCTGGTGAGCTGTGAACGCTCCGTTATTGAATATATTCAAGATAGATGTCAATAGATTTTTGGGTACTAAGGGAATTAAGCAACACGGCGATAGTGCAGGAAGGTGGAGTTGAGTTAGAAGATCAACCATTATCTTAATGAATGGCAGAGCAAGCTCATGGGAAAATGGCCCACTTCTGCTCCTAATTCTTCTGTTTATAACTGGAGCCCTGTTTGAGTAAATCATTGTTTCACCCAGCAGCCCAGAAGAAGGTGCACCCGGGGCCAGAAGAGTCCCAAAAAGGTAAATGCACCTATTTTTGGGGGCTTTCATTATTGCAGAGAGGATCAGGATTTTGGACCAGGCCTTGACCCTGGGCTTCCCCTCTCTTCCAGTCTGAGGTAACCTCGAACCCCGACCCAACCCTTAACCAAGGCCCGGACACCTTTCCTTTGATCCCTGCCAACACATTCTTCCACCAACAACCCAAAGCTAGGAGGAGTTGATGGGCAGTGGCATTAGTTTTGGACTACTCTGTCGAAGGATTCTAACCGACATGATAAGCTCCATGCCACCTTGCACTGCCTTCTTTAATAGGTATTTTTAGAATACTGATTGCTTCCAAAGCACTCAACCACTCACTCAGTATTGACAAACCCCACAACCCTTTCTGTTAAACACCAGAACATCCCCCTCCCCCAATGCTGAAAAACCCAAGAACCCTCCCCCATACTCCTAAATGCCAAATAACTATCTTCAGCCTGGTTCATCTGGCTGACCATTCTATGTTTTTAAAATGCCAACTGAGTACACAGTAAAAGAATCTGTAAATCCTCTGACTAACCACAAGGAGCATCATGGGAGAGTCCCCAGTAACATGTACGAGCGTGAATATATGTGTGTGAGCATCCATATTAACACTTATTTTATCCAATTCTTTAAATACTGACAGTGAGGCTTGTTAATAATTTGGAGGGAAATGTGTTTAAAACCACCTCTGAAAATCAACATGAGCCACTGACCAGAGCCAGACCCAATATCTGATGCTTTTAAACTGCATGAAGCCTGTGCAACCTCCACTAGTCTCAACGCAAGGTCTCATGCAGCTGACTGCAACCCTACTTAAATCTCTCAGGGTTTTGCTTAGGTCGGCAGATTGGGAGAGCCACTTTCCTTTAATAGGATCTTCTTCACTGCAGACCTTGGCATATCTGATAGAGTCCCCCAGCCCCCAGCTGGCTGCATGAGAGCCACACATGGTTACAGGTGGTGCAAGTACCAGCTCTCTTGCTGCATGACAACAGCTACAGAAACTTTGTGGGAAGCACGTTAAATATACATTTCAGTTCTTAGGACAAAAAAAATATCTTCTGACTCTGATGTACTATTTTTCATTCTTGTAATGCCAAAAAAAATCTATATCACATTAAAGGCACCATCTGCAAACACACCATAATTAGAAAATATTTTTAGTCAGTGTGAAAGTATTTTTACTGAGGCATTACATGAGAGTGAAAGAGAGAGACCTCAGAGCTATACTGAAAATACTGTCAAGCACAATGTGGGATGAAACTATTTCAATCTTAAGTCCTTTTGCCAACTTTAGATCTTATCTTAGAAGAATGGCTTAAAGGCAAATTACCGGTAGTTTCTCTAACGTTTTTTTTTGTGATGAGAAGTATTGCAGTAAGTTTGAGAATTGGATTTAAAAAATATATTTAAGGAGGTTATATGAATGAACCTTTAGATGTGGTGAATAAAGAAACGATTTTTGCAAACCTAATATTGTCACATTTGTTGAAGGGAAAGTCCCACAATCAGCTCATTCGACGCTGCAGTTGTGATAAAAACAATATTTTTCTCGTGTGGGAGTGACATTGGTTTATGTTGAGGGTCACTTCCAAGAAATTAAAAACCCACACCAATTTCAAAAACATTCCTCGTTCTAATTCATAGTGAGGTATCTTACAGTGTGAAGAATATAGTTCCTAAACATTCTTTAATAGCTTGACACGCTGATCATAGTGACATAAGATTTCGGTTGGCTATGGAAAAGTCCAAGTGGCAGGGTCAATTTCAATGGAGTGGGAGCACATCTGGCCAGGGTAAGCTGGGATCAAAGATTGAGAAGAAAGGCTGTAATCGAACAATGGGCCATCTTTAAAGAGGAGATGGCTCGGGTACAGTCGGGGAAAGGTGGAACAAAACAAAGCCAGAGATCCCTGGATGACAAAAGAGATAGAGAGTAAGATGAATCAGAAAAAGGTGCATATGATGGTGTCAGGTGCACGATACAAGTGAGAATCAGGCTGAATATTGAAAGTTCAGAAAGGAAATGAAAAAAGAAACAAGAGCAACAAAGAGAGAGAATGAGAAGAGAATGCAGTCAACATAAAGGCGAAGGCAGACGCCTTCTGCAGACAAATAAATAGTAAAAGGGTGGTAATTTTTTTTTAATTCATTCACGGGATGTGGGCTTTGCTGGCTGGGCCAGCATTTATTGTCCATCTCTTGTTGCCCTTGAGAAGGTGGTGGTGAGCTGCCTTCTTGAACCGCTGCAGTCCATGTGATGTAGGTAGACCCACAGTGCTGTTAGGAAGGGAGTTCCAGGATTTTGACCCAGCGACAGTGAAGGAACGGTGATATATTTCCAAGTCAGGATGGTGAGTGACTTGAAGAGGAACTTCCAGGTGGTGATGTTCCCATCTATCTGCTACTCTTGTCCTTCTGGATGGTAGTGGTCGTGGGTTTGGAAGGTGCTGTCGAAGGAGCCTTGGTGAATTCCTGCTGTGCATCTTGTAGATGGTACACACTGCTGCTACTGTGCATCGGTGGTGGAGGGAGTGAATGTTTGTAGATGTGGTGCCAATCAAGCGGGCTGCTTTGTCCTCGATGGTGTCAAACTTCTTGAGTGTTGTGGGAGCTGCACTCATCCAGGCAAGTGGAGAGTATTCCATCACACTCCTGACTTGTGCCTTGTAGATGGTGGACAGGCTTTGGGGAGTCAAGAGGTCGTGTGTTGCAGGATTCCTAGCCACTGACCTTCTCTTGTAGCCACAGTATTTATATGGCTAGTCCAGTTCAGTTTCTGGTCAATGGTAACTCCCAGGATGTTGATAGTGGGGGATTCAGTGATGGTAATGCCATTGAACATCAAGGGGCGATGGTTGGATTCTCTCTTATTAGAGATGGTCATTGCCTGGCGCTTGTGTGGCACGAAAGTTACTTGCCACTTGTCAGCCCAAGCCTGGATATTGTCCAGGTCTTGCTGCATTTGGACATGGACGACTTCAGTATCTGAGGAGTTGTGAATGGTGCTGAACATTGTGCAATCATCAGTGAACATCCCCACTTCTGACCTTATGATGGAAGGAAGGTCATTGATGAAGCAGCTGAAGATGGTTGGGCCGAGGACACTACCCTGAGGAACTCCTGCAGTGATGTCCTGGAGCTGAGATGATTGACCTCCAACAATCACAACCATCTTCCTTTGTGCTGGGTATGACTCCAACCAGTGGTGAGTTTTGCCCCTGATTCCCATTGACTCCAGTTTTGCTAGGGCTCCTTGATGCCACACTCAGTCAAATGCTGCCTTGATGTCAAGGACAGTCATTCTCACCTCGGCTCAGGAGTTCAGCTATTTTTCCATGTTTGAACCAAGGCTGTAATGAGGTCAGGAGCTGAGTGACCCTGGCAGAACCCAAACTGGGCATCAGTGAGCAGGTTATTGCTAAGCAAGTGTCGCTTGATAGCACTGTTGATGACCCCTTCTATTACTTTACTGATGATTAAGAGTAGGCTGATGGGTGGTTATTGGCTGGGTTGGATTTGTCCTGCTTTTTGTGTACAGGACATACCTGGGCAATTTTCCACATAGCTGGGTGTTTGCCAGTGTCGTAGCTGTACTGGAACAGCTTGGCTAGGGACGCGGCATGTTCTGGAGCACATGTCTTCAGTACTGTTGCTGGAATATTGTCAGGGCCCATAGCGTTTACAGTATCCAGTATCTTCAGCCGTTACTTGATATCACATGGGATGAATCGAATTGGCTGAAGACTGGCATCTGTGATGCTGGGGACCTCCAGAGGAGGCTGAGATGGATCATCCACCTGGCACTTCTGGCTGAAGATTGTTGTAAATGCTTCAGCCTTATCTTTTGCACTGATGTGCTGGGCTCCCCCATCATTGAGGACCGGGATATTTGTGGAGGCTCCTCCTCCAGTGAGCTGTTTAATTGTCCACCACCACTGATGACTGGATGTGGCAGAACTGCAGATCTTAGACCTGATCCATTGGTTGTGGGATCGCTTAGCTCTGTCTATCACTTGCTGCTTCTGCTGTTTGGCACACAAGTAGTCCTGTGTTATTACTTCACCAGGTTGACACCTCATTTTTAGGTATGCCTGGTGCTGCTCCTGACATGCCCTCCTGCACTCTTCATTGAACCAGGATTGATGGTAATGGTAGAGTGGGGGATACGCTGGGCCCTGAGGTTACAGATTGTGTTCGAGTACAATTCTGCTGCTGATGGCCCACAGCGCCTCAAGGATACCCAGTCTTGAGTTGCTAGATCTGTTCAAAATCTATCCCATTTAGCACGGTAGTAGTGCCACACAACATGTTGAAGGGTATCCTCAATGTGAAGGTGGGACTTCACCTCCACAATGACTGTGCGGTGGTCACTCCTACCGATACTGTCATGGACAGATGCATCTCTGGCAGGCAGGTTGGTGAGGATGAGGTCAAGTATGTTTTTCCCTCTTGTTGGTTCCCTCACCACCAGCTGCAGACCCAGTCTAGCAGCTATGTCCTTTAGGACTAGGCCAGCTCAGTCAGTAGTGGTGCTACCGAGCCACTCTTGGTGATGGACATTGAAGTCCCCCACCCAGAGTACATTCTGTGCCCTTGCCACCCTCAGTGCTTCCCCCAAGTGGTGTTCAACATGGAGGAGCACTGATTCATCAGCTGAGGGACTTCGGTACGTGGTAATCAGCAGGAGGTTTCCTTGCCCGTGTTTGACCTGATGCCATGAGACTTCATGGGTTCCAGAGTCGATGATGAGGACTCCCAGGGCTGCTGCTACTGACTGTATACCACTGTGTCCCCACCTCTGCTGGGGCTGTCCTGCCGGTGTGACAGGACTTACCCAGGGGTGGTGATGGTGGGTCTGGGACTTTATCTGTAAGGTAATGTGGATTAAATAAGGAAAGCCTGCAAGAGTTTAAGGCCAAATCATATTTAACTGATTGAGATTTTTGATGAGCCAACAGAGAGGGCTGGTGAGGGTAACATGGTTGATGTGGTGCATATGGACTTCCAGAAAGCATTTCATAAAGTGACAAATAGCAAAGCTGAATCCCCTGAAATAAAAGGGGCAGTGGCAGCATGGGGATGAGGTTTGCTGAGTGACAGGAAACAGAGAGTATTGGTAAATGGTTGTTTTTGGACTTGGGAACAGTATGTGATTCCCCAGAGGTCAGTATTAGGACCACTGCTTTCTTGATCTTTGTTAATTATACAGGGCACAATTTCAAAAGTTTCAGATAACACAAAACTTGGAAGTATTGTGAACCATGAAGAGGATAGTGCTAGACTTCAAGAGGACATAGACAGGTTAGTGGAATGGGCAGACATATGGCATTTGAAATTTAATGTAGAGAAGTATCAAGTAATGAATTTTCATTGGAAGAATGAGGATAGACAATACAGAATAAAGGATGTACAAGAGCGAAGGAACCTGCGGTATATGTGCACAAATCGTTGAAGGTTGCAGGCAGGGGAGGGGTCCTGAACTTTATAAATAGAAGCAAAGAGTACAAAATCAAGCAAGTTATGGTAAACCTGTATAAATCACTGGTTCAGCCTCAACTGGAGTATTGTGTTGAATTCTGAACATCTCACTTTGGGAAGGATGTGAAGGAATTGGAGAGGGTACAGAAAATATTACAAGGATGCTTCCAGGGATGACTCACTTCAGTTACATGGATAGATTGGTGAAGCTGGGAGGAGAGAAGGTTGAGAGGAGATTTAGATGGAAGTGTCCAAAACCATGAGGGTTCTGCACAGAAAAGATATGGAAAATCTGTTCCCATTAGCGGAAGGTTTAGGAATGAGAGGGCACCAACATAAAGTGATTGGCAAAGGGACCAGTCTGAGAGTGTGGTGCAGGCAGGTTCAATTATGCCTTTGAAAGGGAATTGGATCATTTTCTTTCCCCCTTTATTCTTTCATGGAATGTAGGTGTCACTGGCAAAGCCCACATTTGCTGCTCACCCCTAATTGACTGAACATTCCAGAGGACAGTTAAGAGTCAACCACAGCGCAGTGAGTCTGGAGTTACATGTAGGCCAGACCAGGTAAGGATGGCAGATTTCCTTCCATGAAGGACATTAGTGAATGAGATGGGTTGATGGTCACCATTATTGAGACTAGCTTTAGATTTATTAATTGAATTTTAACCCTACCAGCTGCCATAGTGGGATTTGAACCCATATTCCCAAAGCATTAGCTGGAACTTCTAGATTACTAGTCCAGTGACATTACCACTAAACCACCACCTCCCTTACATAAACAGAATTACCTGGAAAAACTCAGCAGGTCTGGCAGCATCGGCGGTGAAGAAAAGAGTTGATGTTTCGAGTCCTCATGACTCTTAAACAGGTCATGAGGACTCGAAACGTCAACTCTTTTCTTCTCCGCCGATGCTGCCAGACCTGCTGAGTTTTTCCAGGTAATTCTGTTTTTGTTTTGGATTTCCAGCATCCGCAGTTTTTTGTTTTTATCTCCCTTACGTTGTCTGAAGAGGAAAGATTTGCAGGGCTACAGGGTAAAGGCAGGGGAGCGAGGCTGGCTGAGACACTCTCACCGAGAGCCAGCAAGAACACAATGGGCCATTTGGCCTCTTTCTGTGCCCTAATCATTGTATGATTCTGTGACACAATAATGTAGCATATCAACTTTATATTACAATCAATAAGTGAACCTGAACATCGATTTTCAAAATGCATCATAAATGCCTATGCCAGACTTTAATTATGACAGCATCAAATTTCAAACTGTCACTGTTAGTCTGTGGCACCTGTTCTGCCCGTAAGTAGCAACTAGAGGTAAGTTCAATGGTAACCTGTCACGTAACATTAGCTTCCGGAATGATCCTTACTGCTTTACACGGCTAAAATGAGTTGGTATGCAGACTCCCAAAGGAGTCAATGGCTGCCTGTTCACCAAAGAGTTCTCCAGCATCCACAACAGACAATGCTTTCAGCAGGAGTCATTTGCAAGAACTTTTAAACTACACAATCAGTATTATCTCTTCAAGAACCTCAGGGGACTATCTTGGCCAACGGTTGAAAACAATCGTTAAATGGACACAGAATTAATAAGACATGAATGCGGCATTAATAAGATTCAGAACACAATTTTGATCTGAATTAATGATCACCATAATTTGAACAAGGTGGAATGGCCAAAATACCGACACCTGCAGGTTTAGCTCAAGTGCTAATTGGGCAGCTTTTTGTGTAACAGTGGGTTCCGGGCACAGCAGCCATGGAGGGCTCGGCCTGATACACAGTGGCACCCGACAGGATAGTTCATGCTTTGAGGTAGACGGTGGACAGGGGGTCCTGGGTGGGGCACATCCTGAGCAGGGTGGATGTCATATAACTTCCTCCTTCTGGAGGAGGGCTCCCTCCCCCTCACCCTCAACTCCTTTTCTCCAACAGCAGCTGGTGCTGCTCAGCCCGACCGTTTCCAGACCAAGAGAGACACCCAGCAAGATCCACAGGACCGAGCACTCCCTTTCTCCTGGCCTGCCTATAAGGTAGGGAACACAAAAGTCCTCAGAATTTCCAGAGTAAATGTTGTTGGGGTGTTGGTGAAGGCATTATAAAGTGTCCCAGAAATTCTCCTGGTGTGTTCCAGAAGTCCATTTGCAGTCACACCTAGCACAAAGGAAGATGGTTGTGGTTGTTGGAGGCCAATCATCTCAGCTCCGGGACATCACTGCAGAGTTCCTCAGGGTAGTGTCCTAGACCCAACCATTTCAGCTGCTTCATCAATGACCTTCCCTCCATCACAAGGGCAGAAGTGGGGATGTTCGCTGATGATTGCACAATGTTCAGCAGCATTAGCAACTCCTCAGATACTGAATCAGTCTATGTCCAAATGCAGCAAGACTTGGACAATATCCAGACTGGGGCTGACAAGTGGAAAGTAACATTCACACCACACAAGTGTTAGGCAATGACCATCTCCACAAAAGAGAATCCAACCATCATCCCTTGACATTCAATGGCATTACCATCTTTGAATTTCCCACTATCAACAACCTAGGAATTACCATTGACTAGAAACTAAACTGGACTAGCCATATAAATACTGTGGCTATAAGAGCAGGTCAGAGACTGGGAATCCTATGGCAAGTAACTCACCTCCTGACTCCCCGAAACATCTCGACCATCTACAAGGCACAAGTCAGGAGTGTGATGGAATACTCCCCACTTGCCTGGATGAGTGCAGCTCCCACAACACTCAGAAAACTTTACACCATCCAGGGCAAAGCAGCCCTGCTTGATTGGCACCACATCTTCAATATTCACTCCAATATTCACATCACTGGCTCACACTGGCAGCAGTGTGTGTACCGTATACAAGGTGCACTGCAGGAATTCACCAAGGGTCCTTAGACAGCACCTTCCAAACCCATGACCACTACCATCTAGAAGGACAAGGGCAGCAGCTAGATGGGAACACCACCGCCTGGAAGTTCCCCTCCAAGCCACACACCATCCTGACTTGGAAATATATCGCCGTTCCTTCACTGTCGCTGGGTCAAAATCCTGGAACTCCCTCCCATCAGCACTGTGGGTGTACCTACACCACATGGACTGCAGCGGTTCAAGAAGGCAGCTCACCACCACCTTCTCAAGGGCAACTAGGGATGGGCAATAAATGCTGGCCCAGCCAGCAACACCCACATCCCATGAACGAATGAAAAATGGTCCTCTTCACAGCTCCAAAAGCAATAAACATGAAATAGCGAGTAGACCTTTAAGTAGCACTCGGTATCACAGCAATGCCACATTTAGTTGCCAATAGCTGATCGCTGCTATGAGAGGGCGATAGTTGAAGCTCTAGGCTTCAAAATGTCTTGCAGCTTCTTTAATGAGCATTAGCAGGCAATTTAATTGCCAACAAGCTTGTTAACAAGCTTTCAGGTCGTCACTCCCAGCACAGGCTATTCCTATTTCACAGAATCACACAGGGCAGAAGAAGCCCTTCGGCCCATCGAGTCTGCACCGACACGTGAGAAACACCTGACCTACCTACCTAATCCCATTTACCAGCACTTGGCCCATAGCCTTGAATGTTATGATGTGCCAAGTGCTCATCCATGTACTCTTTAAAGGATGTGAGGCAACCCGCCTCCACCACCCTCCCAGGCAGTGCATTCCAGACCCTCACCACCCTCTGGGTAAAAAAGTTTCTCCTCACATCCCCCTAAACCTCCTGCCCCTCACCTTGAACTTGTGTCCCCTTGTGACTGACCCCTCAACCCTATCCACTCTGTCCATGCCCCTCATTATCTTGTACACCTATTTATTTGTTCTAAATTATTATCTGCATAAGTATAGCACTTTGTAATTTTTACATTTTTGCTTTTCAAACATTCTCTTCCTCTATGTTCATTTGTCATTCCTTGTTCCTTTCATTATTTCTTTCTCCTATCTTCTTTTGAAGTCAATTCATCCAGTTTCCTGTTTGACGAGATTTGTGCTATGTTGTTTTTACTGTTTCAGTATCATAGAAACATAGAAACTAGGAGCAGGAGGAGGCCATTCAGCCCTTCAAGCCTGCTCTGCCATTCAATATGATCATGGCTGATCATCCAACTCAATAGCCTGCTCCTGCTTTCTCCCCATACCCTTTGATCCTTTTCGCCCCGAGAGCTATATCTAACTCCTTCTTGAAAACATACAATGTTTTGGCCTCAACTACTTTCTGTGGTAGCGAATTCCACAGGCCCACCACTCTCTAGGAGAAGAAATTTCTCCTCATCTCAGTCCTAAATGGTCTACCCCGTATCCTCAGACTGTGACCCCTGGTTCTGGACTCCCCCACCATCGGGAACAATTTACCTGCATCTACCCTGTCTAGTCCTGTTAGAATTGTATAGATTTCCATGAGATCCCCCCTCATTCTTCTGAACTCCAGCGAATATAATCCTAACCGACTCAATCTCTCCTCATATGTCAGTCCCGCCATCCCAGGAATCAGTCTGGTAAACCTTCGCTGCACTCCCTCTATAGCAAGAACATCCTTCCTCAGATAAGGAGACCAAAACTGCACACAATATTCCAAGTGTGGTCTTACCAAGGCCCTGAATAATTGCAGCAAGACTTCCCTGCTCCTGTACTCGAATCCTCTGGCTATGAAGGCCAACATACCCTTTGCCTTTACCGCCTGCTGCACCTACATGCTTACCTTCAACGGCTGGTGTACGAGGAAACAGGTCTCATTGCACATTCCCCTCTCTCAATTTATACCATTCAGATAATAATCTGCCTTCCCGTTCTTTGCTACCAAAGTGGATAACCACACATTTATCCACATTATACTGCATCTGCTATGCATTTGCCCACTCAGCTTGTCCAAATCACACTGAAGCATCTCTGCATCCTCCTCACAGCTCACACTCCCACCCAGCTTTGTGTCATCTGCAAATTTGGAGATATTACATTTAATTCCCTCATCTAAATCATTAATATATATTGTGAATAACAGGTCCCAGCACCGATCCCTGCGGTACCCCACTAGTCACTGCCTGCCATTTGGAAAAAGACCCGGTTATTCCTACTCTTTATTTCCTGTCTGCCAACCAGTTTTCTACCCATTGCAACACACTACCCCAAATCCCAGGTGCTTTAATTTTACATGCCAATCTCTTATGTGGGACTTTGTCGAATGCCTTCTGAAAGTCCAAATAAACCACATCCACTGGCTCCCCCTCATCAATTCTACTAGTTACATCCTCAAGAAATTCCAGTAGATTTGTCAAGCATGATTTCCCTTTCATAAATCCATGCTGACTCTGTCCAATTCTGCCACTGTTTTCCAAGTGCTCAGCTATTAAATCTTTTATAATGGACTCTAGAATTTTCCCCACTACCGACGTCAGGCTGACTGGTCTATAATTCCTTGTTTACTCTCTACCTCCCTTTTTAAATAGTGGGGTTACATTAGCTACCCTCCAATCTGTAGGAACTGCTCTAGAGCCTGTAGAATCTTGGAAGATGACCATCACTTCCTTAAGTACTCTGGGGTGTAGATTATCAGGCCCTGGGGATTTATCGGCCTTCAATCCCATTAATTTCCCCAGCACTATTTCCCTACTAATACTGATTTCTTTCAGTTCCTCCCTCTCACTAAACCCTGTGTTCCCCAACATTTCTGGTATGTTATTTGTGTCCTCCTTTGTGAAGACAGAACCAAAGTATGTATTTAGTTGGTCAGCGATTTCTTTGTTCCCCATTATAAATTCCCCTGTTTCTGACTGTAAGGGACCTACATTTGTCTTCACCAATCTTTATCTCTTCACATGCCTATAGAAACTTTTAAAGTCAGTTTTTATGTTCCCCGCAAGCTAACTCTTGTACTCTATTTTCTCCTTTTTAATCAATCCCTTGGTCCTCCTTTGCTGAATTCTAAACTGCTCCCAATCCTCAGGTCTATTAGTTTTTCTGGCCAATTTGTATGCCTCTTCCTTGGATCTAATACTATCTCTAATTTCCCTTGTAAGCCATGGTTTGGCCACCTTTCCTGTTTAACTTTTGCGCTAGACAGGAATAAACAATCGTTGCAGTTCACTCATGCGCTCTTTGAATGTTTGCCATTGCCTATCCACTGTCATCCCTTTAAGTAACATTTTCCAATCCATCATATCCAACTCACACCTCATACCATCATAGTTTCCTTTATTAAGATTCAGGACCCAAGTCTCAGAATCAACTATGTCGCTCCCCACCTTGATGAAGAATTCTATCATATTATGGTTGCTCATCCTCAAGGGGCCTCACTGACCTAGATTGCCAATTATTCCTTTCTCATTACACAATACCCAGTCTAGGATGGCTGTTCTCTTGTTGGTTCCTCAATGTATTGGTCCAGAAAACCATCTCATGTACACTCCAGGAATTCCTCTTCTACGGTATTGTTACTAATTTGATTTGCCCAATCTATATGCAGATTAAAGTCACCCATAATTACAGATGCTCCTTTATTACATGCGTCTCTAATTTCCTGTTTAATGCCATTCCCAACATCACCACTACAGTTTGGGGGTCTATATACAACCCCCACTAACGTTTTTTGTCCCTTAGTGTTTCTCAGCTCTACCCATACAGATTCCACATTGTCGGAGCTAATATCTTTCCTCACTATTGCGTTAATTTCCTCTTTAACCAGCAATGCAACTCCACCACCTTTTCCTTTTTGTCTGTCCTTCCTAAATACTGAGCACCCCTGGATGTTCAGTTCCCATCCCTGGTCACCCTGCAGCCATGTCTCCGTAATCCCGACTATATCATACCTGTTTACAGCTATTTGCGCGGTTAATTCATCCACTTTATTGCAAAGGTGGCACAAAGCCTTAAGGTTTGTCTTTTTAACATTACTTGTCCCAATCCCACTATTTTTCACTGAGGCCCTGTTTGATTCTTGCCCTTGATTCCTCTGTCTATCATTTTCTTATTCCCCTTTCTGTCTTTTGTTCTTGACCCTGATTCCCCCTCCACTGACTCCTTGCATAGGTTCCTATCCCCCTGCCATTTTAGTTTAAACCCTCCCCAACCCTAGCAAATATCCCCCCTAGGACATCAATCCCGGTCCTGCCCAGGTGTAACCCGTCCAGTTTGTACTGGTCCAACCTCCCCCAGAACCAGTCCCAATGTCCCAGGAACCTGAAACCCTTTCCCTCACACCATCTCTTCAGCCATGTATTCATCCGATATATCCTGCTATTTCTATTCTGATTAGCATGTGACACTGGTCGTAATCCTGAGATCACCACCTTTGAGGTCCTACTTTTCAACTTACTTTCTAACTCCCTATATTCTGCTTTTAGGACCTCATCCCTTTTTTTACCTATGTCGTTTGTACCAATGTGTACCACAACCACTGGCTGTTCACCCTCCCCCTTCAGAATGTCCTGTAGCCGTTCTGAGACATCCTTGACCCTAGGACCAGGGAGGCAACAAACCATCCTGGAGTCTCGTTTGCAGCCACAGAAATGCCTATCTATTCTCCTTACAATTGAATCCCCTGTAACTATTGCATTCCCACACTTTTTACTCCTCCCCTGTGCAACAGAGCCAACTACGGTGCAACGAATTTGGCTGTTGGTGCTTTCCCCTGAGAGGCCTTTCCCCTCAATAGTGTCCAAAGTGGTATATCTTTTTTGCAGAGGAATAGCCACAGGAGATTCCTGCACTGCCTGCCTAGCCCTCTTGCTCTGCCTGGTGGTCACCAATTCCCTTCCTGCCTGTGGACTCTTAGCCTGCAGTGTGACCACCATTCTATACATGCTATCCACCATACTCTCCGCCTTGCAGATGCTCCAGTGGCCCCAGCCGCTGCTCTAGCTCTGAAACACTGGCTTCCAGGAGCTGCAGCTAGAGGCACTTCCTGCACACAAGCTGGCCCCAGGCGGGCACTGGAAATGTTCCCAGCTTCCCACACAGAGCAGGAGGAGCACACCATGGCTTTGAGCTCTCCTGCCATGATTTACCCCTTTAAATTAAATGAAACCTTTTGGAAGATACTTAATATCAAATAATATCAATTATTCCAGGGCCCTTCTTCCCTGCTCCTCATTGTCACAGAATATAGCCCTTACAAATGATGAACCACAAAATAAGACCTTAAAAACTGTAAGCAATAAAAGTAGTAAATGCTTACCTTACCGTACTCACAGTACTCCAAGGATCACCTCGCTCCCTCCTCACTGAACTCCCTCAGTCACCAAACTCCAATATAAGCATTCTACTGCAGCCTAAAGCACTCCAGTACAGACAAAGTCAGCACTGTAAGATGGCCTGTTTTTATACTCTCTGAATCTAGCCTCTGTAAACCCGTTTAAGTCAGTTATCTAATTAACTAGTTGTAGCTGCTTAGTATGAGCTTGATCCAATTGGCAGCACTTTCACCTGTGAGTTAAGAGGTTGTCTCAGCTGTAATAGAGGTTGATGCCTCAGGGCAGCACTGGGGAAGTACTCTGTTGATGGAGGTGCCATCTTATAGTCAAACCATCAACCAAAGGCCATGTCTGCCTATTCGAGTTGATGTTAGAGCTCCCATAACACCAAACAAAGGAGAGTACGGTTCAACCATGTTCCTCTGGAGATGCAATGAGACAAAGTGCAGCAGAGGATGGGGGGGCCTGTTCATACCCAAAATCCCCACGTAAACAAATTGTGCAGCCTGAATAAGGTGGCACTGACGATCAGTGCGATCGCAAATGTGCGATTAGGTAGCTGCGAGTCAGAAAAGATCAGCTAAAGCAAGGGTGCCAAACATTTCCTTTTACTAACTCTGCAAGGCAAATTGTGCCCCCCTCACACTATCTTATAGTCTTCTGAATGTTTACACTGTTGATTCTTTATACCAGTGTCGTTTGTTCTGACCTTGCAATTTTGAGGAGAGGTGGTGGCATTGTGGTAATGTAATTGGACAGATAATCTTATAGATGGTACACACTGCTGCTACAGTGTGTCGGTGGTGGAGGGAGTGAATGTTTGTGGATGTGGTGCCAATCAATCGGCTTCTTTGTCCTAGATGATGTCAAGCTTCTTGAGTGCTGTTGAAGCTGCACTCATCGAGGCAAGTGGAGAGTATTCCATCACACTCCTGACCTGTACCTTGTAGATGGTGGACAGGCTTTGGGAGATAAGAGGGTGAGTTACTCACCACAGGATTCCTAGCCTCTGACCTGCTCTTGTAGACACAGTATTTATATGGCTAGTCCAGTTCAGTTTCTGGTCAATGGTAACCCCCAGGTTGTTGATAGTGGTGGATTCAGTGATGGAAATGCCATTGAATGTCAAGGGTGATGGTTAGATTCTCTCTTATTGGAGATGGTCATTGCCTGACACTTGTGTGGCACGAATGTTACTTGCCACTTGTCAGCCCAAGCCTGGATATTGTCCAGGTCTTGCTGCATTTGGACATGGACTGCTTCAGTATCTGAGGAATTGCGAATGGTGCTGAACATTGTGCAATCATCAGTGAACATCCCCACTTTTGACCTTATGACAGAAGGAAGGTCATTGATGAAGCAGCTGAAGATGGTTGGGCCGAGGACACTACCCTGAGGAACTCCTGCAGTGATGTCCTGGAACTGAGATGATTGATCTCCAACAACCACAACCATCTTCCTTTGTGCTACTAATGACTTCAACTGGTGGAGAATTTTCCCCCTGAGTCGTGTTGACCCCAGTTTTGCTTGGGCTCCTTGATGCCACACTCGGTCAAATGCCATCTTGATTTCAAGAGCAGCCAGTGCCACTTGATAGCACTGTTGACCCCTTCCTTCACTTTACTGATGATGGAGAGTAGACTGATGGGGTGGTAATTGGCTGGGTTGGATTTGCCCTGCTTTTTGTTTACAGGACATACCTGGGCAATTTTCCGCATAGCCGGGTAGATGTTAGTGTTGTAGCTGTACTGGAACAGCTTGGCTCAGAGTGCAGCTAATTCTGCAGCACATATCTTCAGTACTATTGACACCCCATCAGTCTACTCTCGATCATCAGTAAAGTAATGTAAGGGGTCATCAACAGTGCTATCAAGCAGCACTTGCTTAGCAATAACCTGCTCACTGATGCTCAGTTTGGGTTCCGCCAGGGCCACTCAGCTCCTGACTTCATTGCAGCCTTGGTTCAAACATGGACAACAGAGATGAACTCCCGAGGTGAGGTGAGAGTGACTGCCCTTGACATCAAGGCAGCATTTGACCGAGTGTGGCATCAAGGAGCCCTAGCAAAACTGGAGTCAATGGGAATCAGGGGAAAAGCTCTCTGCTGGTTGGAGTCATACCTAGCACAAAGGAAGATAGTTGTGGTTGTTGGAGGTCAATCATCTCAGCTCCAGGACATCACTGCAGGAGTTCCTCAGGGTAGTGTCCTCGGCCCAACCATCTTCAGCTGCTTCATCAATGACCTTCCTTCCATCATAAGGTCAGAAATGGGGATGTTCACTGATGATTGCACAATGTTCAGCACCATTCGCAACTCCTCAGATACTGAAGTCGTCCATGTCCAAATGCAGCAAGACCTGGATAATATCCAGGATTGGGTTGACAAGTGGCAAGTAACTTTCATGCCACACAAGTGTCGGGCAATGACCATCTCCAACAAGATAGAATCTAACCATCGCCCTTTGATTTTCAATGGCATTACCATCACTGAATCCCCCACTATCAACATCCTGGGGGTTACCATTGGCCAGAAACTGAACTGGTCTATCCATATAAATACTGTGGCTGCAAGAACAGGTCAGAGGCTAGGAATCCTGTGATGAGTAACTCACCTCCTGACTCCCCAAGACCTGTCCACCATCTACAAGGCACAAGTCAGGAGTGTGATGGAATACTCCCACAATGCTCGAGAAGCTCGACACCATCCAGCACAAAGCAGCCTGCTTGATTGGCACCACATCCACAAACATTCACTCCCTCCATCACCGATGCACAGTAGCAGCAGTGTGTACCATCTTCAAGATGCACTGCAGGAACTCACCAAGGCTCCTTAGACAGCACCTTCCAAACCCACAGCTACTACCATCTAGAAGGACAAGGGCAGCAAATAGATGAGAACACCACCACCTGGAAGCTCCCTTCCAAGTCACTCACCATCCTGACTTGGAAATATATCGGCTGTTCCTTCACTATCTCTGAGTCAAAATCCTGGAACTCCCTCCCTAACAGCGCTGTGGGTGTACCTACACCACATGGACTGCAGCGGTTCAAGAAGGCAGCTCACCACCACCTTCTCAAGGGCAATTAAGGATGGGCAATAAATGCTGCCCTAGCCAGTAATGCCCACATCCCATAAATGAATAAAAAAATTATTGTCAGTGCCGATAGCCTTTGCAGTATCCAGTGCCTTCAGCCATTTCTTGATATCACGTGGAGTGAATCGAATTGGCTGAAGACTGGCATCTGTGATGCTGGGGACCTCCAGAGGAGACCGAGTTGGATCATCAACTCAACGCTTCTGGCTGTAGATTGTTGCAACTGCTTCAGCCTTATCTTTTGCACTGAGGTGCTGGGCTCCACCTGCAAATTCTACCCAAATCCATTTGATTAAAAATCTGGAATTAACAGCTGATCTCAGTCATGGTGACAATGAAACTGTCATCAATTGTTGTAAAAACCCAACTGGTTCATTAATGTCCTTCAGGGAAGGAAATCTGCTGTCCTTACCTGGTCTGGTCTACATGTGACTCCAGACCCACAGCAATGTGGCTGACTCTTAGCTGCCCTCTGAAATGGCCCAGCAAGCCACTCAGTCCAGGGGCAGTTAGGGATGGGCAACAAATGCTGGCCTTGTTAGTGACACCCAAATCCCATGAAAAAATAAATTTTAAAAATTGCTCTTACTCTTGTATCTTGTAGCTCAAATCCTTCAAGGGCTCACCTGAAAGATCTTGCTGTGATACATCTCTGTGTAATTATTCCCAGCCTGGATCACAGGATACTTGTGAACAGTAGGTTCACTGATCTCTGACATCCCTTGTGGCAAATCTGAATGAGATCAAGGCAGGAACATAAAATGAGAAAATGGACTGCACTCAGCTGTGCTGAGGGCTTGCTCTGATCAACATGAACTTCAGCCAAACAGAAAGAATCCAGGAAACACCACACCCAATAGCATCACTTACATTCACTCTGTTTATATTTAAAATGCTGTCACCAGAACTGTAACATTTCTGGGACATAGTGAAACAAGCCATAATCTAGGTGGACAATGCTAAAATTTCAAATATTGGTTACCTCTCAGTCTTTCTATCTTCCTGTCAAAAATTCAGTTTGACAGACTGACAATGGAATTATATCATACACTGTGCTTCCTGTCATGGGTGAAGTGCTCCATGGGATCCAGCATTGCTAAAGGCTGCTGCTGGAGGGAGGGAAACCCTTATGTTCTTCAGCAATCAAGATACTGACAGAGTTAAAACTGAATCAGGAACATGTGTCTGCTAACACTGTGTGAAAGACACCGCAGTGAAATTCCTAGCCCCCGAGCGAGGTGAGAACCCCATCAGCGCAGCAAGATAATGTTAATGTCCACTCAAATGATATAACTGTCCTTGATTATAGGATATCAGCTGTGTGCAGTAGCAATGGAAATGGAAGCAACGGAAACCTTGTGCTCAAGATTTGTTTCCAAAAGGACCCCCAGGAATTTCTGGGCTTAATATAATGAATTTCCGTTTGAGAATTGTAAGTTTTCAATATCATGTGAGTACCATTCTCGCTTGAATCTGACAAGTCGGAACATACTGGCTATAAGGAGAGATGGCTGCCATGTGGGTCTTAAGGGAGTATTACCCAGACAAGACCTGTAAAATTATGGCAGCATCTCTAGAGAGAGAAAGAAGTCAACATTTCAGGTCAGTGACCTGAGTCCTGATGAAAAGTCATTGACCTGAAACGTTAACTCTGTTTCTCTCTCCACAGATGCTGCCTGACCAGCTGGGCATTTCCAGCATTTCCTGTTTTTACTCCAGATTTGCAGCATCCGCGGTATTTTGCTTCAGTAAGACTATTGCTGTGTCTTCCGTTGCTTTAGTCTGCAAAGGAGCTGATTGATGAAGTTGTCAGGAGAAGAAAAAGAGCAAGAAATTAAAGATGATGACAAGAGTAAACATGAGATTGAGTTTCCTGCTGAATGAGTTGCTCAGGTTCTGTAACCATTTGACAGGGTCTGTTCAAACCTTCCATTAATAGCTTTTTGCAATGGAGATATAACAGTCCTGATCATAATTCAAATAAAGCTTTCCCTCTGCTGAGCAAAGCTTTGATCAAGTTGAAGAGAAAGAGGTTTGTTGATGCTGAGTGGAATATCTAGTAAACCCACTGCTTGTTCGACAGTGACATTTAGTTTCCTATAGTTGTACTTTTTCATGGAAATGGACTATTGCCTTTGTCACTGTCCTCAGTTTCTATCTTTGAACAAACCGCTGGATGAACCTGTCATGCTCCTTTTACAACTTCCAACACCAGTTCGGCTGTTATCAGTTAGTCAATGTGTGGAAACCACAGTTCCAACTCCATGACGCAGAATGTTCTTTCATCTCTTTCACCTCCTTGTCAGCTTTCTCCTCCCCTTCTCTTTATCATGCATTCATTCCCTGCTCAATAATGGGGTTAGTACAGCTGTAATTGTTAGAGAGCTCATTACTCTATTGTTCTGACCATACTGCTCTACTTGCAGCTTCTGGAGGGGAGGAGGAATGGCGGACAAGTTAGATTAAACCTTAGTTACAGCGTCGAGAAAATCCAAGTATACAGGGCCAAGGTCTGTGACTTGGACTCCACTGAAGAAACCAGCAGCAGCCATTATGCTTCTAAATGTTGCCACAGTGCAAGGAGTAGACGAGTAATCTAGAGACCCAGATGAATGCTTCAGAAACAAGAGTTCAAATCCCACCTGGGCAGCTGGGAAAATTAAATTCAATTAATTAATGCAACTGGAATAAGATGCTAATCTCAGTAATAATGATCATGAAGCTACCAGATTGTTGTAAAAACCATCTGATTCACTAATGGCCTTTAGGGAAGGAAATCTGCCGTCCTTAACCGGTCTGGCCTACATATGACTCCAGACCCATAGTCATGTGGTCGGCTCTTAAATACCTCTGAAATGGCCTCGCAAGGCACTCAGTTGTAGGAGACTCACTACCACCTGCTCAAAGGCAATTAGAGATGGGCTCATATGTATTGAAGCACCTCAGAGTGTAACACGGTATATGTTGATAACTGCAATCCCATTGCACTGTCTGACTGTCTGTAATGACCATATTGAAATGTCTGTAATATTCATTGATTGTGCTGAAGTACCTCGAGATCCATGTGTAAAAGTTGAATCTGATTGTACTTTTTGTGATGGCCATTTAGAAATGTTTTGTAATGTTCTTCCAGATATTTTATGAATAAAGTTTTTTTTTAAATTAGGGATGGTCTTCAACTGCATCATCGATGAGGCTGGACGATCTGGCAGGGCCGACAGCAGATTGGATGCTACGTCCAGATCCCTGATGGAAATAGTAAAGGATGCCAAGCTGTACGGCATCTTCAGCAACCCTGCAGACGGAGCGCAGCGTGGATACACCTGGTCGCGGCCTGATGGGTCCATCTGTTCCAGGATAGATTTCCTGTTTGTGTCCCGCGCATTCACAGTCAGATCCACTGACATCAATCCAGTGTTCTTCTCTGACCACTGCCTCCTACTGGCTGACTGTCACTTAGAGGAAGACCAGAGGGTGGGCAGAGGGGCATGGAAGCTAAACGTTAAACTGCTGACCCCAGAGAACATTGAGGAGCTCAAGAGGGATTACAAAGGTTGGAGAACCGGGAAACCCCTCTTTGAGTCCCTGACACACTGGTGGGAAGCGATCAAGGGAAACATCAAGAAGTTTTTTATCCTCAAAGGCACCCAGAAAGCTAGAAAGAAACAGAGGGAAAAGTCCCGATTCCATAAAAACATGCAGAATCTGCTCTGGCTGCAGTCGATGGGGGTCGATGGCAAGGAGGAATTTCAAGAGGTGAAGAGCCAGCAAGCCCCACTCTTTGCCTCGGAGGCCTCCAAGGTCATCTTCCGTTCCAGAGTCCGCTCCGTGGAGCAGGATGAGACGTGCTCACATTTCTTCTTCCAAAAGGTACACAGAGGGAGCTCTGTGATCAGCAGCCTGAAGGAAGAAGACAGCTCAATAAAGTCATCACTGTCCGACATTTTGAGGATCAGCAAATCCTTTTATGCTGGATTGTATGACATGAAACCCACGGACAGCACGGCCTCCCAGTCCTTCCTGTCCTCTATCACGGACGTCTTAGACGACAGTACATGGGAGAGCCTGGACAAACTGCTAACTCCTGACAAACTGACTGAGGCCCTTGAGTCCTTCGAGAATAGTAAAACTCCCCGAAGCGACGGCTTGCCGGCGGAGTTGTATTCGGCTCTGTGGGACTGGATCGGCCCAGACCTGCTAGATGTGTATGAGAGTATGCTCCTGGCCGGCAGTATGTCAGAATCCATGAGGAAAGGCATTGTCACCCTCATCTACAAGCACAAGGGGGAAAGGGAGAAAATTAGAAATTGGTGACCCATTTCACTGTTGAATGTGAACTATAAGGTTCTGTCCAAGGTCATCGCCAATCAGGTCAATTCCGCTCTGGAATTGGTGATCCACCCTGACCAGACCTGCACTGTGCCGAGCAGGAAGATCTCGGACAGCCTCGCGCTGCTCAGGGATACGATTGCCTATGTACAGGACAGGGGTGTGGATACCTGCCTCATCAGCCTCGATCAGGAGAAGGCCTTTGACAGAATATCGTACACCTACATGGTGGATGTGCTCTCCAAAATGGGGTTTGGGGAGGGAATTCGCAATTGGATCCAACTGCTCTACACTAACATCAGTAGCGCAGTCTCAATCAATGGGTGGGAATCAGATAGCGTTCCTATTAAATCTGGAGTCAGGCAGGGCTGCCCTCTCTCCCCTGTCCTGTTTGTGTGTTACATAGAACCCTTTGCTGAGTCCATCAGGAAGGATCCGGGCATAAGAGGAGTGACGATCCCAGGCAGTGGAGGCTCTCAGGTCAAAGTCTCCCTGTACATGGACGATGTCGCCGTCTTCTGCTCGGATCCGCTGTCGGTGCACAGACTGATCCACATCTGCGACCAGTTCGAACTGGCCTCGGGAGCCAAGGTAAATCGTGGGAAGAGCGAAGCCATGTTCTTTGGGAACTGGGCTGACCGATCCTTTGTCCCCTTCACTGTCAGGGCTGATGGCCTGAAGGAGCTGGGGATATGGTTCGGAGGGACTGGGGCACGGGTTAGAAACTGGAAGGAGCGAGTGTCTATGGTGAAAAGAAACTGGGCATGTGGGAGTGACGCTCCCTCTCCATTGTGGGTAAGAACCTGGTCATCAGGTGTGAGGCACTCTCGCTGTTGCTGTACGTGGCGCAGGTCTGGCCCATTCCACACTCCTGTGTGGTGGCGATCACCCGAGCCATCTTCCGCTTTGTCTGGAGGTGGAAAGTGGATCGTGTCCGCAGGGACGCGATGTACAAGTCTCTAGATAAGGGGGGAAAAACATGTCCAACATCGCCCTCATACTGATGGCCACCTTTGTGTGCAGCTGCATCAAGCTGTGCGTAGACCCTCGGTACGCAAACACCAAGTGTCACCACGTGCTGAGGTTCTACCTGTCCCCGGTGTTGTGAAGGATGGGTCTGGCCACACTGCCGTGGAACGCTCCAAGTAGTTGGACCATGCTGTACCACCTGTCGCCTCGTGGAAAAACTTATGCAGAGAAACACCTTTGACCACAAGTCCGTCAGGCAGTGGTCGGCACGTAACGTCTTAGAGGCCCTGAGGGAAAAGGAGAGGGTGGATCCTGTGGGATGGTTCCCCGAGCAGACTGTCAAAGTCATTTGGCAGAATGCCTCATCGCCAGAACTTTCCAACAAGCACCAAGACGTAGCTTGGCTGGTGGTGAGAAAGACCCTCCCTGTCAAATCCTTCCTACATGCCAGGAGTCTCACCCCCTCTGCACATTGCCCTCAAGGTGGCTGTGGTGGGGACGAGACCGTTGTTCACCTCCTTGTAGATTGTGCCTTTGTAAAGAAGGTCTGGAGAGAGATGCAGTGGTTCCTGTCGAGGTTCATCCCGAGCAGTTCTGTGACAGAGGACTCTGTGCTCTACGGGCTGTTCCCAGGGACACACACCGAGACAAACATCAACTGCAGCTGGAGGATCATCAACTCGGTAAAAGATGCTCTTTGGTCTGCCCGAAGCTTGTTGGTCTTCCAGTGCAAAGAGCTGTCCCTGACCGAGTGTTGCAGACTGGCACATTCCAAGGTCCAGGACTACGTGCTGAGGGACGCACTAAAACTTGGGGCAGCCACTGCAAAGGCCCAATGGGGAAAGTTCACTGTCTAAGACCTTTCTGCCACAGTGCACTGAGGGACTGGGAAAGATATAGACCCCTCGGGCTGTATGACTCACATTGAATTTATACAGTGAATACTAATTATATTATAGCATTGAAGCATCTCAGAGTGCAACATGATGTATGCTGATTACAGACAGTCAGACAATGGGATTGGAGTTATCATATTGAAATGACTGTAATATTCATTGTATTGAAGCAGCTCGTGATCCGTGTGTAAAGATTGAATCTGATTGCACTTTTTGTGATGACCATTTAGAAATGTTTTGTAACGTTCTTTCAGATATTTTATGAATAAAGGATATTTTTCCAAAAAAAAATTAGGGATGAGCAATGATTTCTGGCTTTGCCTGTGACACCCACTCCCAAGATTGAATAAATAAAAACTTTGTAAAATAATACACCCCTTAGAACATAGCTGCACACAGCAATGTAAATTCAGCAGTGTGGGTCTGTGTGAGGAAATGAATGAATCAGTGAATAAACAGAAAGTGATACTATCCATGACCTTAAGGGGTAACCTCTGAATCTACCACACCCCTCCTCACACTCTCTATTATCACGTAATCTCAATGTCCCTCGCCTCATAATGTCACAGCTTTAGTGACCATCCCCACTCTCTGCCCATCAGCCAAGTTTTACCTCTGCTACAAGTAGGTGAGAAAGGAAGATACCTAAGCAAGAGATTGTGAAGGAATGTTGATTCAGACAACATACCTAGAAAATATCTGCAGGTGTAGTGAATACTGCTTGACGTTTAATCTATTTAACAGACATTACCAACCCTACTGTGAAAAAGCCGCCTGACCCACCAAAACACAAGGAAATGAACATTGCTGTGCACTTACAGTTGAGCAGTTGGGAAATCTCCCTACACTCTCTTTCCATTAGTGGACCATCGTTACAGTGGAGAGCGATAAAATTTGGCAAGACAGCCTCCCAGGAAGTTATTATCTGTTTGCACATTTACTTTTTGTAAGTCACAACATTTCTTCCTCATCTGTGCCCAGGCTTGGGTCATAGGTGAGGCTGCTTCAGCAAATCCTGATATCTTCGCCCATACTGTTCCGGTGATACACAAGGTCTCTCCCAAATTAGGTTGGCACACCTATAGTACCTGGTCACAGAATGGGGCTACCCATTAAGCAGTTAGCTCTTTTAGTTCCATCTGCAATGCTGCTTTAAAGACAACCAGCAGACTGTTAGTCCTGTAAATCTCAGCCATCCACACACACTCCCACCCCCCCACCGCCCCCCACCCCCCGCCCACCTTTACTCTCCAACACTCTCCCCGCAACTTCAGAACCTTAGCAGTGGACCAAGCATTGCACACAGGGAGCGTTGTAAAAGTGTGGCTTTGATATGACCTCACGTCATCAGGTCAGCCCAGTGGCACAGGGAATATGAGTCACAGCACTCCAGTAATGTTATATGAAGACCACATTATGGTCCTGTAAGCTTCTTTATGGTTAAAGTTTTGACCAAAACTCCCTGATCATTAGATGTTGCTTTATTTCACTTATCACAAAAATTCTCAGAGGGAGAGAGAGAGATTAAATAAACTAAGCAAGATGGAGTCAGGTTGGCAATAGAAGTTTAACAGTCAGTACCCAGAACCACATCAGCAAGAAATTCTTCTTAAGCCATTTCTTAATTGCAAGAATTCCTTAATAATCTGCAGACAGTGCTTCAAATGTACAGCATTGTTTGACCTTCAAATGCTGATAAATATGTGAATATTTTGAATAGGATCTCTAATTTGGTGATTAACGTTAAGCTATCCTCTGTAGCTGGAGTGGGAAATGTTGTGGCAGTGGGAACATTTGGAGAAGGGACCACCGTGTCTTCTAAAGGAAATGGGGCAAATATTTGGAATGCAAAAAGGCATATTGCCATGGGAAGAGAGCAGGATTAGTTTTGGCAAAGAGCTAGCACAAATACAATGGGCTGAATGGCCACCTTCTGCACTGTAAACATCTATGGTTATTTGACTGTTAGATATTTGATCACCATTTCAAGAGCCTCATGCAGAGTTGACTCACAAGAACTGAGCAAAAAAGTTTGATTTAACCCAAATGTTCTAAATTTATGAGATTTCTCCCAAATTCCTCCCTTAATGTGGAAGAAAGTTGGCAAAACTCTCAGAGATATGGTTTTAAAAGATCACTAATGCAGTTATAGTAAGATCAGGAGACTCCTTATTGATATTCCAACCTACAACAGATATATTGGGAAACAGGAGTAAAATTGTCTCTTGTTCACTGTGTTCGCTTCTACTTATAAGATGTCACCACTGATAGATCTTTCAGAAAAAAAAAATGTGTTTTATAATTTCCTTCCACTCATAGGGAAATCCTGGGTTCAAAAAAAAACAACCAAATCAACTTTTAAATTGCAGGAAATCCATGCTACTAATCTCTGGGATTAGGCAGCTATATTGTCAGGGAAGGTTGCATAAACATGGTTTATATTCCCTTGAGAATAGACAATTGAGGGATGATCAGATTAAGGTCGCTAACCGGGGTAAATTAGATCCTTTCTGAACGTAGAAAATCTTGGGCATTTAGCTTTCAGGTTACAGCTGCCTGCAACAGCCCCGCACATCTGAGAATGTCACAGCCATGACAGGCAGGGTCTGTGTGCAATATAGAAACAGCTGTAGAATTTACGAAACACTGATGCACCATCTAGTTATAATTAATTTAGTTACATCCTCTACTGAGGAAAAACAGCTTTCAGAGTGCGTGCTTTCCGCTCAACAAGAGATATTTTTAAACAGCCTGTTATGGCTGCCAGTGAACCACAATGATGGACAAGTTATAATGCCCGGCTAAAGTACTGGACAATAAAAGTCACAAACAGGACAGCATTCTAAATTAGATTTCGATTAAAAGCCTGAAATAAGGGCAGAAAATTTTGGAAACATTCTACCATGTCAGACAGCATCTGTGGAGAGAGGAACAGAGTTAACCGTTAGCCGTTTGGTAGTAGAAGGCTTGAGAATTGCTGAGAAAAAAAAGAGACATTTTTTTGTCGAAGCTTTTTGTCTTGGACTCGTCAGGACAATGGCAAGAAAATACCAATGTCTGGGGAACAACATATTTATATTGTACAAGACAAAAGTTGGCAAGTGGGCTCTGATTGGCAGAGGCCTTGCCATGGAGAATGCACCAGTTGATGCTGACTGACAGTTAACTGCCAAGCACTGTTTCAAATTTAAACCGCTGATGGGTCAAGGCATTGCCTTGGGGAATGAGCTGGTGAATGGCTGTTACTTATTTTGTTTAGCTGGAACAGGTGCAATGTGTGTACATGTTCTTTCTGTCTGCAAAGAACAGGGCCCTGTGTATTAATCTATGTAGTTTCCAGTACATGCAAATGCGCCACACTACGAGCCCAAATAACAATCTTAAATTGGTTGTCAGCGTAATGCTTAGCGCACTGAGGATTATTTCCCAAATGTTGTCCAGTCGCAGAATCACATCTAATGTTGAACACTGCGTTTTGAGTTTTGCAAGCACAGGCTGGTTGGGTACGGTCTGTATCCTGTCTGTTGCAAACAGCGGCTGGGACATGCTGTTTGATACGATCCACCAGTCTTTAGGATGTACGGCCTACATACCTAGCATCAGACTGGCACTGAAATTCATATACCACATTACTCATTTGCCAACCAATCAGCACTCTCTCCTCATACAGTATAAATATATTGTTCCCCTGGCAATGGTGTTTTCTTGTGAATTGTCCTGATGAGTGCAAGACGAAAATCTTCGACGAAAAATATCCCTTTCTTCAGCAATGCCAGAGTTAACATTGCATTGGAACTGTTGGAAAAAGATGGGATGAACAAATCAGAGAGAAAAGGGGGAGTTGGGAAAGGAAAGAGCGAGATCTGTGATACGACTGACAGCAGGAATGATTAAATGGCAAAATGGAGATGATGCAGGGGCAAGAGAGACTGACAACGGGATACGTAAAGAAACAAAAGGGCCTTTATCTGATTTCTATGTTGAGTTTGATTTTGTGTCTGTGAATCTTTCTTTTACTCTTCCATTCCAATAAAAATATAAATCAGATCAGTCAGCATCTGTGCAGAGCAAGATTGGGGGGAGCAAAAGAACAGTTGAAGGCAATTTTGTTTCTCAAAATGCTAGCTTCACTGTTTCCAATTCAGGTTTTCCATATCCTTATTACCTTCCGCTATTCATACAATCCCTGAATCTCTTAAGTGAATCTCTTAATTATATTTTGTTAATATTTCAATCTAATGTCACTCTCAATCCCCAAAATTAAAAATGTTACTCCTTCCCTTTAAATTTCTCCAGGGCAAAGCTTCTCCCTACAAACCCCCAGCCTATTGCTCAGGTTCCCTCTTCCCTCCACCCTATCGCTGGCGGGCATACATTCAACCACCCAGATCCCTCGACGTCTCCACCTTCCTTCCTCCTTCCAAATTCTTCTTAAATTCCACCTCTCCGGTCACTAAACCTATTCTCACCTTCACTGGCTCAGGATCTATTTCCCTCCTATCTCTCCGAAGCACCTTTCATTTTTTTTTCCTATTAAAAAGCTTTATTATTGAAGTTGTCATTTAGAAGGATTTTGGAAACATTAACATCAGACAACAGCGCCACCCAGAGGGTTCCTACTCAAAACGCGTGGAAATATAAGTAATTCTCCCAGCACTCACTCGCTCACACACACGCACACACACACACACACACACACAGGGCACCAACAGGATCGTAGCCCCAAATGTTTAGCCTGTGCTTCCTGTGAATCCAAATCCCTTTAATGCAGGACAATGAACCTCGTATGTTATTGATGTTAATGTATTCAGATTTTCATTTTATTTCTACTTGACCTGTCCAAAAGTGTCCAATATAATATACTGTTGACACAACAGTAATGCTCTGATTGGCTGTGTAAGCACTCGACGAGGCAAAACTGCCTTTCTGAAAACTTCCTCACCAACACTGGGACTCCAGGATGGTGTGTTGCCTCCCTGGTGCCAGGGTCCAGGATGTCACTGAACAGCTGCAGGGCATCCTGAAGGGGGAGGGTGATAAGGCAGAGGTCATGGTACATGTTGGTACCAGTGATATAGGTAGAAAGAGGGATGAGGTCTTGCATCAAGAATTCAGGGAGTCAAGCAGTAGCCTAAAAAGCAAGACCTCTCGGGTTGTAATCTCTGGATTACTCCCAGTGCCATGTGCCAACGAGCTCAGAAATAGGAGAATAGCGCAGATGAATATGTGGCTTAAGAGTTGGTGCAGGAGGGAGGGTTTTAGATTCCTGGATCACTGGGACCGTTTCTGGGGAAGGTGGGACCTGTACAAGCAGGACAGTCTACATCTGAACCAGAAAGGGACTAACATCCTTGTGGGCGGGTTTGCTAGTGCTGTTGGGAGGAGTTTAAACTAATTAAGCAGGGGGAGGAGACTCAGAATGTTAGCAGAATAGGGACACATCATAATACAGTAAAACAATCGAATCAGAGGGAGCATAGCTGCATTAAGCTTCAAGGGAGTAAGGCAAGGCTGGATGGCCTCTACTTTAATGCCAGGAGTATTACAGGTAAAACAGATGAGTTAAGGGTGAGGATTGACACGTGGAATTGTGATATAGTAGCCATCACTGAGACATGGTTGAGGGATGGGCAGGATTGGCAGCTCAACATTCCGGGATATAGAATCTTCAGGCGAAACAGGGGAGGGGGTAAAAGAGGAGGAGGCATTGCCTTATTAGTTAAAGAGTCAGTTACTGCAGTAAGGAGAGATGATATCTTGGAGGGGACATCGAATGAAGCTTTGTGGGTAGAGCTTAGGAATAAAAAAGAGGCAGCCACATTGTTAGATGTTTATTATAGACCCCCGGATAGTCAGCAGGAAATGGAGGAGCAAATATGAGCACATTTGCAGAAGTGTGTAAAACCAATAACAACAGGGTAATTATATTAGGTGATTTCAACTTTCCCAACATTAATTGGGATAGACATAGTGTTAAGGGCTTGGATGGAGTGGAATTCTTGAAATGTGTACAGGAGAACTTTTTAGGTCAATATGTAGAGGGTCCAACAAGGGACAGTGCATTGCTGGACCTAATTCTGGGGAATGAAGCCGGACAGGTGTCTGAGGTGGTGGTGGGGGAGCATTTTAGCGATAGCGACCACAACGTGGTACAGTTTAAGTTTGTTATGGACAAAGAAATCGACAAGTTGCAAAAAAATGTTTTGGATTAGGGGAGAGTGGATTTTAGTTAAATAAAGCAGGATCTGGCCAAGGTAGACTGGGAACAGTTACTTGTGGGGAAATCTACAGAGGAACAGTGGTTGGTGTTCAAAAAGGAAATGGGGAGGGTACAGGCTCAACATGTTCCCTCCAGGGTGATAGGAAGGAGTAACAAGCCCAGAGAATCATGGATGACCAGAGATAATCAGGATACGATGAGAAGGAAAAGAGAGGCTTTTAGCAGGTACAAGGGAAGCAAATCAGCAGAGGCATTAGTGGAGTACAGAAAGGGCAGGGTGGAGCTTAAGAAAGCAATTAGGAGAGCAAAGAGGGGATATGAGAAAACTCTGGCTGATAAAAGTAGGGAAAATCCCAAGATATTCGAGAAGTATATCAATGGGAAGAGGATAACCAGGGAAAGAGTAGGGCCATTAAGGGACCAAGGGGGCAATCTATGGGTGGAGCCAGAGGACATCGCTAGAGTGTTGAATGAATATTTCACATCTGTCTTCACCCAAGAGAATGAGGATGAAGATATGGAACTTGGGGAGAGAGACTGTGAGGTTCTTAGGCAAATTGATATAGGGAGCGGCAAGGTATTGGAGGTGTTGGCAGGCTTAAAAGTGGACAAATCTCCAGGTCTGGATGATTTGTGTCCCAGACTGCTGAGGGAGGCGAGGGAGGAGATCGCAGGGGCTCTGACCCAAATTTTTAATTCCTCTCTGGCCACAGGGGAGGTGCCAGAGGACTGGAGAACAGCTAATGTGGTTCCGCTATTTAAGAAGGATTGTAGAGATAAGCCAGGGAACTACAGGACAGTGAGTCTCACGTCAGTGGTAGGGAAACTATTGGAGAAAATTCTGAAGGAGAGAATCTATCTCCACTTGGAGAGGCAAGGTTTGATCAGGGATAGTCAGCATGGCTTTGTCACAGGGAGGTCATGCCTAACAAATTTGATTGAATTTTTTGAGGAGATGACCAGGTGTGTAGATGAGGGCAGTGCAGTTGATGTAGTTTATATGGATTTCAGCAAAGCCTTTGACAAGTTCCCACATGGGCGAGTTATAAAGAAAGCAAATGCACATGGGATACAGGGTAATTTGATAAGGTGGATTCAAAATTGGCTTAGTTGTAGGAGGCAGAGGGTGATGACAGAAGGATGCTTTAGTGACTGGAAGCCAGTGTCCAGTGGCGTACCACAGGGATCTGTGTTCGGTCCCCTATTATTTGTAGTTTATATAAATGACATAGATGACTATGTGGGGGGTTAGATTCGTAAATTTGCAGATGACACAAAGATTGGCCAAGTGGTTAACAGTGAGGTTGAGTGTCTTGGGCTACAGGAAGATATAGACTGGATGGTCAAATGGGCAGATAAGTGGCAGATGGAATTTAACACTGAAGAGTGTGAGGTGATACACTTTGGAAGGAATAATTTGACAAGGAAGTGTTCAATGAACAGCATGACACTAGGAAGTTCTGAGGAACAAAGGGACCTTGGTGTGTGTGTCCATAGATCTCTGAAGGTGGAGGGGCATGTTAGTGGGGTGGTGAAAAAGGCATATGGGACACTTGCCTTTATCAATCGAGGCATAGATTACAAAAGTAGGGAGGTCATGTTGGAGTTGTATAGAACCTTGGTGAGGCCACAGCTGGAGTACTGTGTGCAGTTCTGGTCACCACATTATAGGAAGGATGTGAAACAAAAACAAAAATACCTGGAAATACTCAACAGGTCTGACAGCATCTGCGGAGAGGAACACAGTTAACATTTCGAGTCCGAATGACCCTTCAACAGAACTAAGTAAAAATAGAAGAGAGGTGAAATATAAGCTGCTTTAAGGAGGGGTGGGCCAGGTAGAGCTGGATAGAGGGCCAGTGATAGGTGGAGATAACCAAAAGATGTCACAGACAAAAGCACAAAGAGATGTTGAAGGTGGTGATATTATCTAAGGAATGTGCTAATTAAGGGTAGAAGTAGGACAAGCAAGGTACAGATAGCCCTAGTGGGGTGGGGTGGGGTGAAGGAATCAAAAAAGGCTAAAAGGTAGAGGTAAAACAATGGGTGGAAATACATTTAAAAATAACGCAAATAGGTGGGAAAATAAAAATCTATATAAATTAGTGGGGGAAAAAAGGGGGGAATCGGAAAGGGAGTGGGGATGGAGGAGAGAGTTCATGATCTAAAATTGTTGAACTCAATATTCAGTCTGGAAGGCTGTAAATTGCCTAGCCGGAAGATGAGATGCTGTTCCTCCAGTTTGCGTTGAGCTTCACTGGAACAATGCAGCAGGCCAAGGACGGACATGTGGGTATGAGAGCAGGGTGGAGTGTTGAAATGGCAAATGACAGGGAGTCTGGGTAATGCTTGTGGACAGACCGAAGGTGTTCTGCAAAGCGGTCACCCAGTCTGCATTTGGTCTCTCCAATGTAGAGGAGACCACATTGGGAGCAGCGAATGCAGTAGACTAAATTGAGGGAAGTGCAAGTGAAATGCTGCTTCACTTGAAAGGAATGTTTGGGCCCTTGGACGGTGAGGAGAGAGGAAGTAAAGGGGCAGGTGTTGCACCTTCTGCGGTTGCATGGGAAGGTGCCATGGGAGGGGGTTGAGGTGTGGGGGTGATGGAGGAGTGGACCAGGGTGTCCCGGAGGGAACGATCTCTGTGGAATGCCACCCGGGGGCGGGAGGTGAAGGGAAGATGTGTTTGGTGGTGGCATCATGCTGGAGTTGGCGGAAATGGCAGAGAATGATCTTTTGAACACAGAGGCTGGTGGGGTGATAAGTGAGGACAAGGGGGACCCTATCAAGTTTCTGGGAGGGAGGAGAAGGCGTGAGGGTGGATGCGCGGGAGATGGGCCAGACACGGTTGAGGGCCCTGTCAAACACCGTTGGTGGAAAGCCTCGGTTAAGGAAGAAGGAGGACATGTCAGAGGAACTGTTTTTGAAGGTAGCATCATCGGAACAGATGCGACGGAGGTGAAGGAACTGAGAGAATGGGATGGAGTCCTTACAGGAAGCGGGGTGTCAGGAGCTGTAGTCGAGGTAGCTGTGGGAGTCGGTGGGTTTGTAATGGATATTGGTGGACAGTCTATCACCAGAGATTGAGACAGAGAGGTCAAGGAAGGGAAGGGAAGTGTCAGAGATGGACCATGTGAAAATGATGGAGGGGTGGAGATTGGAAGCAAAATTAATAAATTTTTCCAGGTCCAGACGAGAGCATGAAGCACCACCGAAGTAATCATCGATGTACCGGAGAAAGAGTTGTGGAAGGGGGCTGGAGTAGGACTGGAACAAGGAATGTTCCACATACCCCATAAAGAGACAGGCATAGCTGGGGCCCATGCGGGTACCCATAGCCACACCTTTTATTTGGAGGAAGTGAGAAGAGTTGAAGGAGAAATTGTTCAGCGTGAGAACAAGTTCAGCCAGACGGAGGAGAGTAGTGGTGGATGGGGATTGTTCGGGCCTCTGTTCGAGGAAGAAGCTAAGGGCCCTCAGACCATTCCGGTGGGGGACAGAGGTGTAGAGGGATTGGACGTCCATGGTGAAGAGGAAGTGGTTGGGGCCAGGGAACTGGAAATTGTTGATATAATGTAGGGTGTCAGAGGAATCACGGATGTAGGTGGGAAGGGACTGGACAAGGGGAGAGAGAATGAAGTCAAGATAGCAAGAAATGAGTTCCGTGGGGCAGGAACAGGCTGACATGATCGGTCTGCCGGGACAGTCCTGTTTGTGGATTTTGGGTAGGAGGTAGAAGCGGGCCGTCCGAGGTTGGGAGACTATCAGGTTGGAAGCTGTGGGAGGAAGATCTCCAGAGGAGATGAGGTCAGTGACAACCCTGGAAACATTAGCTTGATGTTCAGTGGTAGGGTCATGGTCCAGGGAGAGGTAGGAGGAAGTGTCTGCGAGTTGACGCTCAGCCTCCACGAGGTAGAGGTCAGTGCGCCAGACAACAACAGCACCACCCTTGTCAGCGGGTTTGATGACAATGTCATGATTGGACCTGAGAGAACGGAGTGCAGCAAGTTCAGAGAGAGACAGGTTAGAGGAAGGATGTGATTGCACTGGAGGAAGTGCAGAGGAGATTCACCAGGATGTTGCCTGGGATGAAACATTTAAGATATGAAGAGAGGTTGGATAGACTTGGGTTGTTTTCGTTGGAGCAGAGTAGACTGAGGGGTGACCTGATCGAGGTGTACAAGATTATGAGGGGCATGGACAGGGTGGATAGGGAGCAGCTGTTTCCCTTAGTTGAAGGGTCAGTCGCAAGGGGGCATAAGTTCAAGGTGAGGGGCAGGAGGTTTAGGGGGGATGTGAGGCAAAACTTTTTTACCCAGAAGGTGGTGAGGGTCTGGAATGCGCTGCCTGGGAGGGTGGTGGAGGCGGGTTGTCTCACATCCTTTAAAAAGTACCTGGATGAGGACTTGGCACATCATAACATTCAAGGCTATGGGCCAAGTGCTGGTAAATGGGATTAGGTAGGTAGGTCAGGTGTTTCTCACGTGTCGGTGCAGACTCGATGGGCCGACCAGCCTCTTCTGCACTCTGTGATTCTGTGATTCTGTGAACTTCTTGATCAATTGAGGCACTGAAGAGGGAAATGGATCCATATCTGAAAAGGCAGAACGTGCAGGGGGTTACATGAAAAGGCAGGGGAGTGACACAAGGTGAATTACTCCTTCAGAGGGTCAGCAAAGGCTTGATGGGCCAAGTGGCCTCCTTTTGTGCTGTAACCATTCTATGATGCATTGACCCTCACCCACTAGTGAGCAAAGGGACAGCAGGACAAACAGGTTAACATGTGATTGGGGAAACAGTGCATGAGGGTGGGCTTTTGACTCCTGGGGCATTGGGACCTGTTCTGTGGCAGGGGGTCCTGTTCCAGGTGGACAGGTCACACCACAACAGAGTTGGCACCAAGGTCCATGCGAGAAGGTTAACCACTGCTGCGGAGGAGTGTAGGAGACAAGCATCGGGATGAAACATTGGGGAAGAGAAACAAGGTGCAGAGAGGCCTGGGAGAGACAACTAGCACTGGACCAGAGAGTCATTCAGGAATAGGAGAGATCAAACAGTGGCAAATGTGAAGCAGCTGAAGGTGGGTTTGGAGTCCATGTACATAAATGCACAGAGTGTGTTAAATAAGGTTGGTGAGCTGCAGGACAAGCTAACAGTAACATAACAATAACAGGCTCAAACAAGGGGCTGGACTGAAAACTTCATATTTATTCCTAGCTACAAGGTATTCAGGAAAGATAGAATCACAGAATAGTTACAGCAGGGAAAGAGGCCATTCAGCCCATCCTATCCTCTCTGCAAGAGCAGCTCAGCTGGTCCCACTGCCCCACCCTTTCCCTGTATCTCGGCAATGTTTTTCTCTTCAGGTGCTTGTGTAATTTCCTTTAGAAATGCCCGAATGAGTTTGCCTCCACCAACCTTTCAGGAATGGATAAAAGGAGGCAGAGTGGCAGTATTGATCGAGGAGCCCTGGAGAGGCTGAGGGACCAAAGATAGAGCCAACAGAGGAACTATGAAGCAGCTGGATAAATACTAGGGACCACCAAATAGTGAGAAGGAGATAGAGGAGAACATTAGCAAGCCAGTAAGGAGGAGATGGTGGCATGGTGGTAATATCACAGGCAATAGCAAGCTAAACACCCAGGCTAATGTTCTGGGTACATGGGTTCAAATCCTGCTGCAGCTGCTGGTGGAATTAAAATTCAATTAATAAATCTGGAATTGAAAGCTAGTCTCAGTAATGATGACCATAACAACTCTAATTGATTGGTTAAAAGCCCATCTGGCTCACTAGCCCTTTAGGGTAGGGAATCTGCTGCTCTACACCCACAACTGCCCTCTGAAATGGCCTAGCAAGCCACTCTGTTCAAGGGCAATTATGGATGGGCAACAAATGCTGGTCAGGCCAATGACACCCACATCCCAAAGAAATTACAGAAAGATGAAAGGATTACATGGTGATAATGGGAGGTTTTAGTTATCCCTGAAACAACAACAACAAACATTTATATAATAACAAGAAATGTTCAGATTTCAGATGAAAGGTCATCTTGATTTGGAACATTAACTCTGTTTCTCTCGCCACAGATGATGTGGTTTTCCCAATATTTCTTGCTTTTGTTTTAGATTTCCAGCATCCACAGTATTTTGATTTTGTGTAAATACTTATATAGCATCTTTAATATGATAAAATGTCAGAAGGTGCTTCACAGGAGCATTATAAAATAAAGTATAGCACCGAGGCACATAAGAAGACACTAGGTCAGGTGACAAAGAGCTTGGTCAAAGGGGGAGGTTTTAAAGAGGTAGAGAGGTTTAGGGAGGAAATTCTAGAGCTTAGGTCTGAGCAGCTGAAGGCACGGCCACTAATGACAGACCAATTAAAATTAGGGATGCTCAAGTGGCCAGAATTAGATGACAGTAGATATCTCAGAGAGCTGTGGGGCTGGAGGAGATGAGAGAGAGAGAGTAAGGGGTGAGGCCATGGGGAGATTTGAAAACAAGGATGAGAATTTTAACATCAAGGTGTTGCCTGACCAAGAGCCACTGTAGGTCAGTGCGCACAGGGGTGATAGGGGAACAGGACTTGGTACAAGTTAAGACACAAGTAGCAAAATTTTGTTTGACCTCAAGTTATGGAGGGTAGAACGTGAGAGACCAGCCAGCAGTATGTTAGGATAATCAAGTCTAGAGTAAAAAAGCATTAATGAAGGTATCAGCAGCAGATGAGCTGAGGCAGGGGCGAAGTCGGGTGATGTTATGGAGGTGGAAATAGGCGGTCTTACCGATGGAATGAATATGAGGTCAGAAACTCATCTTGGGGTTGAATATGACACTAAAATTCCAAACAGTTTGTTTAGTCTCAGTAGTTCCGGGGGAGGGATGAAGCTGGTAGCTAGGAAACTTGAGTTTGTGGCAGGGACCAAAGACAATGGCTTCAGTCTTCCCAATATTTAATTGTAGGAAATTTCTGCTCATCTGGTGCTGGATCATGGATAATCAGTCTTGTTTTTGTTCATTCATGGGATGTGGGCATCGCTGGCTGGGCCAGCATATATTGCCCATCCCTAATTGCCCTTAAGAAGGTGGTGGTGAGCTGCCTTCTTGAACCGCTGCAGTCCATGTGGTGTTAGGGAGGAAGTTCCAGGATTTTGACCCAGAGACAGTGAAGGAACGGCGATATATTTCCAAGTCAGGATGGCGTGTGGCTGTTTAAGAAGGAAGTGAGGCAAAAGATGGGAAATTACGGGCCAATTAGTCTGACCTCGGTCGTTGGTAAGATTTTAGAGTCCATTATTAAGGATGGGATTTCAGAATACTTGGAAGTGCATGGTAAAATCGGGCAAAGTCAGCATGGTTTCATCAAGGGGAGGTCATGCCTGAAAAATTTGTTAGAAGTCTTTGAGGGTTAACGAGTAGGTTAGACAAAGGAGAGCCAATGGATGTTATCTACTTGGACTTCCAGAAGGCCTTTGACAAGTGCCGCACAGGAGGCTGCTCAGTTAGATAAGAGCCCATGGTGTTAGAGGCAAGGTACTAGCATGGATAGAAGATTGGCTGTCTGGTAGGAGGCAGAGAGTGGGGATAAGGTGGTCCTTCTCAGGATGGCGGCTGGTGACTAGTGGAGTTCCGCAGGGGGGTCAGTGTTGGGACCACAACTTTTCACTTTATACATTAATGATCTAGATGAAGGAACTGAGGGCATTCTGGCTAAGTTTGCAGATGATACAAAGATAGGTGGAGGGACAGGTAGTATTGAGGAGGTGGGGAGGCTGCAGAAGGATTTAGACAGGTTAGGAGAATGAGCAAAGAAGTGGCAGATAGAATACAATGTGGGGAAGTGTGAGGTCATGCACTTTGGTAGGAAGAATAGATGCATTGACTATTTTCTAAATGGGGAGAGAATTCAGATATCTGGGGTGCAACGGGACTTGGGAGTCCTAGTCCAGGATCCTCTTAAGGTTCACTTGCAGGTTGAGTCAATAGTTAGGAAGGCAAATGCAATGTTGGCATTTATTTCAAGAGGACTAGAATATAAAAGCAGGGATATGCTGCTGAGGCTTTATAAGGCTCTGGTCAGACCACATTTAGAATATTGTGAGCAATTTTGGACCCCGTATCTCAGGAAGGATGTGCTGGTCCTGGAGAGAGTCCAGAGGAGGTTCATGAGAATGATCCCAGGGATGAAAGGCTTAACATATGAGGAACATTTGATGACTCTGGGTCTATATTTGATGGAGATTAGAAGGATGAGGGGGGATCTGATTGAAACTTACGGAATACTGAAAGGCCTGGATAGAGTGGACATGGGGAAGATTAGTAGGAGAGACTAGGACCCGAGGGCACAGCCTCAGAGTAAAGGAAAGACCTGAGGAGAAACTTCTTTAGCCAGAGTGGTGAATCTATGGAATTCATTGCCACAGAAGGCTGTGGAGGCCAGGTCATTGAGTGTATTTAAGACCGAGATAGATAGGTTCTTGATTAGTAAGGGTATCGAAGGTTACGGGGAGAAGGCGGGAGAATGAGGTTGAGAAAGTTATCAACCATGATTGAATGGCAGAGCAGACTCGATAGGCCGAATGGTCTAATTTCTGCTCCTATGTCTTATGGTCTTATGGCTTGGAGGGAAACTTCCAGGTGGTGGTGTTCCCATCTACCTGCTGCTCTTGTCCTTCTAGGTGGTAGTGGTTTGGAAGGTGCTACCTAAGGAGCCTTGATGAGCTTCTGCAATGCATCTTGTAGATGGTACACACAGCTGCTACTGTGTGTCAGTGTTGGAGAGAGTGAATGTTTGTAGAGGGGGTGCCAATCAAGTGGGTTGCTTTGTCCTGGATGGTGTTGAGCTTCTTGAGTGCTGTTGGAGCTGCACTCATCCAGGCAAGTGGGGAGTATTCCATCACACTCCTGATTTGTACCTTTTGGCTGATGGACAGGCTTTGGGGAGTCAGGAAGTGAGTTACTCTCTGCAGAATTCCCAGCCTCTGACCTGCTCCTATAGCCACAGTATTTATATGGCTGGCCCAGTTCAGTTTCTGGTCAATGGTAACCCCCAGGAAGTTGATTGTGGGGGATTCAACGATGGTAATGCCACTGAACGTCAAAGAGAGACGGTTAGATTCTCTCTTCTTGGAGATGGTAATTGCCTGGCACTTGTGTGATACGAGTGTTGTTTGCCACTTGTCAGCCCAAACCTAGATATTGTCCAGGTCTTGCTGCATTTGGACATGAACTGCTTAAGTATCTGAGGAGTCACGAATGATGCTGAACATTGTGCAATCATCAGTGAACATCCCCACTTCTGACCTTATGATGGAAGGAAGGTCATTGATGAAGCAGGTGAAGATGGTTGGGCCAAGTCTGATAATTTAGCAACAGTGGAGGAGTTGAGAGAGGTGGTAGTGAGGAAGAGCTGGGTACCATCAGTCTACATGTGAGAACTAATGCTGTGCTTTACGATGATGTCACCGAGGGGCAGAATGTGGAGAGAAATAGGAAAGAGCCTAAGATAGATCCTCTGGGGACACCAGAGGTGTGGGAGCAGGAAGAGATATTGCAAGTGATTTTCTGGTTACGATTAGATCAATAAGAATGGAACCAGATGAGAACAGCCCCACCTAGATAGACAACAGTGGAGAGGAATTGGAGGAGGATGGTGTGGTGAACTGTGTCAAAGGCTGTTGACATATTGAGAAGGACGAGGAGGGAAGGTTCACCTTTGCCAACAGTCACCTAAGGTATAATTTGTGTCTTCAAGAAGAGTTGTTTCGATACTGTAGCAAGAACAGAAATGTGATTAGAAAGTTTTACACATGAAATTCCAGGAAAGATGGGCACAGATTTGGGAGTCAACATCGCAATCTAGAACTTTGGACTGAAAAGGGAGGTTGGAGATGAGGCAACAGTTTGCCAGGATGGTGGGGTCCAGAGTAGATTTTTGAGAAGGCTGGTGAGATATACTGCGATAGTAACAAGGGCAAAGAGGATGAGGAATTTCTCAACTGCATCAGAGAGAACTTTTTTGATCAGAATGTTTCCAGCCCAAAGCAGAAGGAGATATTGTAGGAGGTAGTTCTGAGGAATGAATGGGGGCAAGTGGAGAAGATTTCAGTTAGAGGGCATATGGGGAACAGTGATCACAATAACATGCAGTTATGGAAAAGGACAAGATATATCAAGTGTAAACATAATTAACTGGAGAAGGGCTAACTTCAGTGGATTGAATAGTGATCTGGCCCAAGTGGTTAGGAAACAAAAAGATAAAAGTTGTTTGAAGGTTTTCATAGTGAGAGAAGTAACATTCGCCATGTAAAATTTGCTCTGAAAGAAACAGTTGTTATCCTAAAAGTTTCTTCGAGGAACTTGTAAGTCTCAACATTTTAGGCAGCGAACTCGGCCTATCACCTGAAGAAATGGCGCGAACAGGTGAGAGGTCATTATATATGGTGGAAGATGGGAATTTGGGCAGGATCTCACTGCTGATTGGTCAGGCTAATGTTTGCAATAGGTTGGTACATGGTAACAGTCCTGCTGCTGATTAGTCAACTGTGCAGAATGGATGGGAATGATGTTTCAAGTAAGGGTAGCCAGGTGTCGCTGATGAGCAGGCCACTGTCTTGGGAGATGGTGTGATGTTGGTAGATCTCCCCTGCAGGGAGGCCAAGGAGATATAGCAACATCACAACATCTTCCAAGACAGTGGCCTTCTCATCAGTGACATTTGGCTACCCTTACTTGTAGGCTTAATTGCAATGGGAAAGTCTAGAGTTAGAGTTGGGCATGTTTGATGATAGCTGAATTACTGTGCTTGAAGCAGGTTTGTCGTTCCTTGAGTGGAGTGAGAAAGCTTTTCCAACTCCTCTTTTCAGAATATATTTTGCATGATGTAACTATAAAATTGTCTTACTCAATTAAAGATCTGTCAGCAAAACAGTAAATGAATAATGGGAGGCCTTCAAAGAAGAGATGGTTTGGGTACATTGTGGAGGAGGTGGTTTGGGAATATTGTAGAGGAGATGGTTTGGGAATATTGTGGAGGAGGTGCTTTGGGTACATTGTAGAGGAGGTGGTTTGGGAATATTGTAGAGGAGATGGTTTGGGTACATTGTAGAGGAGGTGGTTTGGGTACATTGTAGAGGAGGTGGTTTGGGTACATTGTAGAGGAGGTGGTTTGGGATTATTGTAGAGGAGATGGTTTGGGTGCATTGCAGAGGAGGTGGTTTGGGAATATTGTAGAGGAGATGGTTTGAGTACATTGTAGAGGAGGTGGTTTGGGAATATTGTAGAGGAGGTGGTTTGGGAATATTGTAGAGGAGATGGTTTGGGAACATTGTAGAGGAGATGGTTTGGGTACATTGTAGAGGAGGTGGTTTGAGTACATTGTAGAGGAGGTGGTTTGGGAATATTGTAGAGGAGGTGGTTTGGGTACATTGCAGAGGAGGTGTTTTGGGAATATTGTAGAGGAGGTGGTTTGGGAATATTGTAGAGGAGATGGTTTTGGATACATTGTAGAGGAGGTGGTTTGGGAATATTGTAGAGGAGAAGGTTTGGGTACATTGTAGAGGAGATGGTTTGGGTACATTGTAGAGGAGGTGGTTTGGGAACGTTGTAGAGGAGGTGGTTTGGGAACGTTGTAGAGGAGGTGGTTTGGGAACATTGTAGAGGAGGTGGTTTGGGAACATTGTAGAAGGAGATGGTTTGGGAATATTGTAGAGGAGATCGTTTGGGAATATTGTAGAGGAGCTGGTTTGGGTACATTGTAGAGGAGCTGGTTTGGGTAATTGTAGAGGAGGTGGTTTGGGAATATTGTAGAGGAGATCGTTTGGGAATATTGTAGAGGAGGTGGTTTGGGAATATTGTAGAGGAGGTGGTTTAGGAATATGGTTTGGGAATATTGTAGAGGAGATCGTTTGGGAATATTGTAGAGGAGCTGGTATGGGTACATTGTAGAGGAGGTGGTTTGGGTACATTGTAGAGGAAGTGGTTTGGGAACATTGTAGAGGGGATGGTTTGGGAATATTGTAGAGGAGATGGTTTGGGAATATTGTAGAGGAGCTGGTATGGGTACATTGTAGAGGAGCTGGTATGGGTACATTGTAGAGGAGGTGGTTTGGGTACATTGTAGAGGAAGTGGTTTGGGAACATTGTAGAGGGGATGGTTTGGGAATATTGTAGAGGAGGTGGTTTGGGAACATTGTAGAGGAGGTGGTTTGGGTACATTGCAGAGGAGGTGGTTTGGGAACATTGTAGAGGAGGTGGTTTGGGAATATTGTAGAGGAGGTGGTTTGGGAACATTGTAGAGGAGGTGGTTTGGGAATATTATAGAAGGAGATGGTTTGGGAATATTGTAGAGGAGATCGTTTGGGAATATTGTAGAGGAGGTGGTTTGGGTACATTGTAGAGGAGGTGGTTTGGGAACATTGTAGAGGGGATGGTTTGGGAATATTGTAGAGGAGGTGGTTTGGGTACTTTGTAGAGGAGGTGGTTTGGGAACATTGTAGAGGGGATGGTTTGGGAATATTGTAGAGGAGGTGATTTGGGAACATTGTAAAGGAGGTGGTTTGGGTACATTGTAGAGGAGGTGGTTTGGGAACATTGTAGAGGAGGTGGTTTGGGAACATTGTAGAGGAGGTGGTTTGGGAACATTGTAGAGGAGGTGGTTTGGGTACATTGTAGACACATTCACTTGAGGTTCATCCAAAGTTACAGTTCGCTGGATAACAAAGACATTAAAATGACACAGGGAACAGAAGCTTATGACAATTGTTAGGTTCATAAATACACTCGAGAGCCAAGCTAACTGTGGACAGTAGAGATCTGAAAGGGAATCAAAAGTCCTTTAAAAATACAAAGGCCAGAATTTTGATGTCAGTGTACGGGGATGGGCCTGACATGCTGATGCGTAAAATGACACAAGCTGGCGTTGAGAGTGTGTCCCGACGTCATTGCGCGTTATTTAGGTCTTTCGATCATCGGGTGTGCGCTGGAGGTGTCTGCACGCCCTCCGAACTGTCTGAGGCCTATTAAGGCCATTAGGGAAGTAATTTAAATCATTAACAGCGCTGCCTGCCCAATGTTAAGGCTGGTGGGCAGGCGAAGAGCCCAAGCGGCCTTTACGTTTTTCAGCAAATTTCATCCATGGACGGGATGAGGTTCCCTGAAGGTTTTAATAAAATTATTAGTTAGTTCTTGCACAATTCATAAACATGTCCAAGCTCATATGACACTGTCACTTGAGGGGACGTGTCTAAATAATTTTTAACTTTATTATTTATAAACTTTTATTATGTCCTTAATCTCCCTGAGGCAGCTCCGAGCCTCGGGGAGATTTCTGTGCTCTTCTGCGTGCCTGCACTAAAGGGCACAGCCCCGACTCTCCCTCCTCCCCCCACCCGCACAGGGACCGCTGAGCGCTACCGGCCATGCGTCACGCTGGGCGGACCTTAATTGTCCAGCCCACTTAAAATGACGGCGTAGAGCCAATCCCAACCGGCCAGCCCAACAGGGAGAAAATTCTCCCCATTAATCGTAAAAAGTTAGTCAACAGAAGGGTGTGGCTAATTAGGGTCCAAACGAACGATCTTCTTGTGGAGACAGAGGGCATAGCTGAGGGACTAAATAAGTATTTTGCATCTGTTGTCACTACAGAAGAGGATCTGCCAATGTAGGAGTAAAGGAAGAGGCCATAGTGATATTGGATAGAATAAAAACAGATAAAGAGAAGATACTTAACAGCTTGGCAGTCATCAAAGTAAAATAGTTACCTGGACCAGATGGGATAAATTCGCTGTTATTGAGCGGAGTAAAAGGTGGAAATTGCAGAAGCTCTAGACACAATTTTCCAATCACCCTTAGATATGGAGATTATATTGGAGGTTTGGGGGATTGGAAATATTACAGCCCTGATCGAGAGAGATAAACCTGGTAACTACAGACCAATGGACACAGAGTCTTTGAATATTTTTAAGGCAGATCTACATAGATCCTTGATAAGTAAGAGGGTGAAAGGTTATTGGGAATAGACGGGAATATGGGGTTGAGGTTACATTCAGATCAGCCATGATCTGATTGAATGACAGAGCAGGCTCGAGGGGCCGAGTGGCCTATTCCTGTTCCCAATTCTTATGTTCATACATCAGCCCAATGTCGGTAGTGGGAAACATTTAGAGGTAATAATCCAGGTCAGAACTAACTGACGTTTGGAAAAGTTGTCTTGAATTATCACCTCAAAATGTTTCCCCACCGCCAATATTAGTCTGATTGGTCTATAGTTACCAGGTTTATTGCTCTCCCATTTTTTTGCTACCATTTGTTCAGAACGGCCATCAAGCTCCATCGGACTCACCTGATGGAAGGTGTTGTCGACACTGCTCATGTGGCACTTGCCTAGTAATAACCTGCTCACTGATGCCCAGTTTGGGTTCCGCCAGGGCCACTCAGCTCCTGACCTCATTACAGCCTTGGTTCAAACATGGACAACAGAGCTGAACTCCCAAGGTGAGGTGAGAGTGACTGTCCTTGACATCAAGGCAGCATTTGACTGAGGGTGGCATCAAAGAGCCCTAGCAAAAATGGTATCAGGGGGCAAACTCTCTGCTGGTTTGGAGTCATACCTAGCACAAAGGAAGATGGTTGTGGTTGTTGGAGGTCAGTCATCTCAGCTCCAGGACATCACTGCAGGAGTTCCTCAGGGTAGTGTCCTCGGCCCAACCACCTTCAGCTGCTTCATCAATGACCTTCCTTCCATCACAAGGTTAAAAGTGGGGATGTTCACTGATGATTGCACAATGCTCAGCACCATTTGTGACTCCTCGGATACTGGAACAGTCCATGTCCAAATGCAGCAAGACCTGGACAATATCCAGGCTTGGGCTGACAAGTGACAAGTAACATTCGTGCCACACAAGTGCCAGGCAATGACCATCTCCAATAAGAGAGAATCCAACCATCACCCTTGATGTTCAATGGCATTACCATTGCTGAATTCCCCCGCTATCACTATCCTGGCAACTACCATTGACAATAAACTGAACTGGACTAACCGTATAATTAAGATGGCTACAAGAGCAGGTTTGAGGCTGGGAGTTCTGCGGCAAGTAACTCACCTCCTGACTCCCAAAAGTCAGGAGTGTGATGGGTTGCTCTCCACTTGCCTGGATGAGTGCAGCTCCAACAACACTCAAGAAGCTCGACACCATCCAGGACAAAGCAGCCCACTTGATTGGCACCACATCCACCACCTTCAGCATTCACTCCCTCCACCACTGACGTACAGTAGCAGCAGTGTGTACCATCTACAAGATGCACTGCAGCAACTCACCAAGGCTCCTTAGACAGCACCTTCCAAACCCACGACTGCTATCATCCAGAAGGACAAGAGCAGCAGATACATGGGAACACCACACCTCCAAGCCATTCACCATCCTGACTTGGAAATATATCGGCCGTTCCTTCACTATTGCTGGGTCAAAATCTTGGAACTTCCTCCCTAACAGCACTGTGGGTGTACCTACACCACATGGACTGCAGCGGTTCAAGAAGGCAGCTCACCACCACCTTCTCAAGGGGCAATGAGGGATGGGCAATAAATGCTGGCCCTGCCAGTGAAGCCCACGTCCCATGAATGAATTTTAAAAAATACTTTGAGCAGAGTCCCCCCCACTTCCTGTTTTTCTGATTGAGGGATAAACATTGGCCAGGACTCTGTTTATGGTCTCATCGACAAATGGCACCTCCGGCAGTGCAGCTCTCCCCTAGCACTGCACTGGAGTGCTGGCTTTGATTTTTGTGCTTAACACTCTACAGAGGGACCCACAACTTTCAAACTCAGAAGTAGGTTGGAGGTCTACCAACAGAACTACGGCTGACACACAAATACAATATTACAGACCGGAGGGGGATTAATTCAGAACCACCCTGATTTCTCCTCTCACCACCCGTTGGTAAACAGAAAGGTGTTTTTGATTTTTGTTTTCCCCCTTCTAAGTAATAAACCCACAGCAAAACCACACACACAAAACACGGGAAGGGTTACACAACATCCACTCCTTTTTGCATTCATACAACAAAAGCGAGATATGGGAAAGAAAGCGGGACTCAGGGCAGAGACCATGATAAAAATAAGAATTATGGTTTCATGTGAGTCCAGAATCAAAATCCAGTGAGGGATTCTTTCACAGAGTTCAGCTGGCTGAAAATGGTGGTGTTCATTTCCCAGGATGAAATAGGCATGTAGAGATTGAATCAGTCCTGTAGGCGATAGTACAAAATCTTTCCAGCAGAGTCAGGTTAGATGGGGGCTAGTTGTCCCACCTGGTCAGAGCTTGCTTCTGTATAGCCTGCCCGTCAGATGTTAAACAGCAGACCGAAGATGGAGTTTGAAAGCCGTAATAAACAAAACAATTCAAACAGCTCAAGACTCAGTCATGTAACAGGATGGTTTCTGGTCGAGCTATTCAGTTGATGATGCCTCTTGTTAGAAGGCATTGTGTTTTGAGCAGGTGGCTGTAGAACCAGTAGCACAACATTGGAGATGAGGAGTTGCAAATAGCTCTGCCTTTGTCCATAGCTGTCTGGTGCAGATGTCTTGGCTCATCGACTATCCTTTGTGTTGGCTGGAATGTTTATACAGTGTAAGGAGTGTTACATTCCAGGGGTTTGATGGTTTTAGCCTTTGTCCACTTTCAAACTGCTCAGAACCTTCCAGAGCTACCATCGTGTGGTCATTTTATCAGTCTAGCCATTTGTCCATTTTAAAAGAAAATTAATAATTTTATAAAGTAGCTAGGGTGACGAAGATATATGAGATATATATATATATGTATGTATGCATACATTTATATATGTTTTCCTTCATGTATTCTGATCATGACACCAAGTTAATGTTGTTGCAACATCTTTCCTATCGCACTCTGGTGTTTCTGGCAGGGATTTGGATGTAAAAACAAAAAACGCTGGAAAAATTCAGCAGGTCTGGGAGCACCTGTGGAGAGAGAAACAAGGTTAATGTTTAAAGTCTAATGTGACTCTCCTAAGGAACTAGAGAGTAGTATAAACGTGATGGGTTTTATGCTGTTGAGAAAGGCATGGGGGAGAAAAGGGCAGGTGGAGAAGCATAGAAAGTCAGGGAAAAGGTTAGAGAGTAGGAGAGATTAAATAACAAATAACAATTAAATAATAATTAAATAACAAATACATCATGGAACCCAAGATAAAGGGAGTGGATGGTAATTATAGTATTAAGATCTATAGCTTTGGTCCAGAGTGGGTGTTAATAGCAGAATAAAGGTCAACACTATCTGAAAGCAAAATAGTGGAGTGTGTTAATAGCAGAAAAAGGGTCAGCTCTGTTTGAAAGCAAAAACACGAGAGCAAGATATAGACTGGCACTTGGGCGTTGGTGGTGGAAATCAAAATGGAGGAGGGAGTTCATGGTCTGATGTTGTTGAATTCAATATTCAGTCCGGAAGGCTGTAAAGTCCCTCGTCGGAAGATGAGGTGTTGTTCCTCCAGTTTGCGTTGGGCTTCACTGGAACAATGCAGCAAGCCAAGGACAGACATGTGGGCAAGAGAGCAGGGTGGAGTGTTAAAATGGCAAGCGACAGGGAGGTTTGGGTCATTCTTGCAGATAGACCGCGGGTGTTCTGCAAAGCGGTCGCCCAGTTTACGTTTGGTCTCTCCAATGTAGAGGAGACCACACTGGGAGCAACGAATGCAGTAGACTAAGTTGGGGGAAATGCAAGTGAAATGCTGCTTCACTTGAAAGGAGTGTTTGGGTCCTTGGACGGTGAGGAGGGGGGGGAGGTAAAGGGGCAGGGGTTGCACCTTCTGCGGTTGCATGGGAAGGTGCCGTGGGAGGGGGTTGAGGTGCAGGGGGTGATGGAGGAGTGGACCAGGGATCGATCTCCTGCATTGGCTGCTCCCAAGGCGGCCTCGGCTGTTTCCGGCCGGGCCCGGAGGTTCGGGTGCTTCCGGTTTCCGGCCGGGCCCGGGAGTTCGGGTGCTTCCGGTTTCCGGCCGGGCCCGGGAGTTCGGGTGCTTCCGGTTTCCGGCCGGGCCCGGGAGTTCGGGTGCTTCCGGTTTCCGGCCGTGCCCGGGAGTTCGGGTGTTTCCGGCCGGGGGCGGGGGTGGTGTGTTCGGGTGTTTCCGGCGGCTGTCGGAGGAGGAGGGGGAGGGGGAGGGGGAGGGGACCGCTGTCGGATCGCCTCCCCTGAGCGATGGCTCAGCTGCTGTGGTAACGGGAGAGGGAAGGAGCGGCCGGCGGACGCTGCCCGGGATATGTCGGCTCCCCCGCCCCGGCGGGACAGGTAAAGGCCGCCTTTCCCCCGCCCCCACCCTCCCTCGGTCGCTGCCGGTGTCGATTCGGGGCCTGGGCCGCTCTTTGCCGGGCGCGGCCTGCAGCGCGGGCAAAGCCTGGGACTCGCGTAGAGCCCCTGCCGCTCCCCTGGGCCTCCAGCCGGGGGGGGGGGGGGGCTGGACCCGGTCCAGTGATAAATTAAGCAGGTTTGTGTGTAAAAAGCTGCTTTGTGACTGTGGGGCCGGGATATTAATTCCAGGGGAAATGCTGCAAACCCTGGGGTTGGAGGTTGGGGGTTTGGGGAAGTTTTCACTTCAGTCACAGGGGCTGAGAGCAGCCTTTCCGCCTTCATGTTGTTGACACTGTTCCTAATGAGCATTTTATTCTGTGTTCACTGGGAAAGGTGGTCATTGTTTATTAAATGCAAAGTTAAAATGAGGTTTAGGCTCTGGGAGAACGAGAGGGTTTTTTTGTTCCTCTCTCCCCCCCCCCCCCCCCCCCCCCTCCATGAATCTCCTTCTGCATTTTTTTTAAAAAAAATTTCACCCTCAATTTTTAACCACATTGAAGGAGCAGTTGGTCCTTTTATTCATTCTCCTTGGATCTGTGGAATGCTAGTGGTGTTTTGCAGTAACTTTGGGATTGAGAGTGGTTGGAGGAGTTTGGTGAGTGGTTTAGTGAGTGAATGCCTTGTTGACAAAAGCAGCCATGAGTTTGCTAAGAATCGTTCCTCCATTTGTTATTGTCATGATCTCCATTTCTGGGTTCCTTCGTGTTGTGATGAGTGTTCTGGTGGTAGCTTGGCTCAGTGGAAGCGCTCACCTCTGGTTCGGAAGGTTGACTCTTATCACTTGAGCGTACCTGTCTAGGCTGACATTCTAGTGCAGCACTGGAGGAAAGAAAAAAGACTTGCGTTTAAACAGCACCTTTCATGATCACCAGACATCTCAAGTCACTGTACAGATAATGTAGTACTTTGTGTAGTCACTGTTGTAATGTAGGAAATATGGCGACCAATTTGTAATGCTGATTGATTGAAGGATATATATTGGCCAGGCCTCTGGGCATAACTCCCCTTGCCTTTCTTCATATTTTTTTGAAGTGTTATTTTGAACAAGGAGCAGGAGTAGGCCAGTCAGCCCCTTGAGCCTGCTCTGGCATTCAATAAAATTATGGCTCATCTGACTGTAACCTCAATTCCACATTCCCGCCTATCCCCGATAACCTTTCACCCCCCTCCCTTACCAAGAATCTATCCACCTCTGCCTTAAAAATATTCAAAGACTCTGCTTCCACCGCTTTTTGAGGAAGAGAGTTCCAAAGACACTCAACCCTCAGAAATATTGCCCCTTCTCTGTTTTAAATGGGCAACTCCTTACTTTTAAACAGTGACCCACGTGATCCTTTATGTCCGCCTGAGAGGCCTGCTGGGGCCTCAGTTTAACGTTTCATCTGAAAAATAGCACTTCCGACAGTGCAGTACTCCCTCAGTCCTGCACCGGAGCTTCACCCTTATTTTTTGTGCTCAAGCCCGGGAGTCAGACTTGAAGCTGGAACTTTCAGACTTTGGAGGCGAGAGTGCTACCAGCTGTGCCACAGCTGACGAGGCACCATCATCTCGAACGAGATGTTATCCTGAGGTCCCGTTTGCCCGCTCAGGTGAATGGAATCTTTTGAAGAAAAGCAGGAAAGTTCCCCCTGGTGTTCTGGATAACATTTATTCCTCAATCAATGTGACAAAAAATATTGCTCATTTGTTGTTTTATTTGGGGGGGGGCCTTGTGAAACCTTACTGCTCTTCCATATCTGGTCTCTTGTCATGGGTTCTGCAGATTTTATCACTCCACCACTGGAGGCACTGCCTTCATCCCTCACTCTTCTGCCTCTGAACCTCTCTCTCCTCTTTTAATTTACTTATTAAAACTAACTACTTTAACCAAGATTTTGGTCATCTATCCTAATACCACCACCTGTGTCTTGGTGTTAAACTTTGCTTGGTAATGTTCCAGCCAAACACCTTGGAATGTTTCACTTGGTTAATGGCCCTATATAAACACAAGTTGTCGTATGAGAATTGCCTCCTGTGTTGCCTACAAAATGAGATTTGAATTTAATATCTATGAAACACTTTAGGATACCCCAGGGTGTGAAAAGCACTATATAAATTCAAGTTCAATAAAGTTTTGTAGTAACTGTGTGAAAGTTGCTCATAGTACCCTTTTGAACAGTGAAATTATGGATTTTGGTCTTCCCAGACTTGGATTAGAGAACATCTTAAGTTAAACATTCAATGCAGTGTTGATGATGCAGTGATAATTTTTTTTAAAACTCAGTGGTTGTGGCATTGCCAGTTACCACTGAGTGGCTTACTAAGCCACTTTAGAGGGCAGTTAAGAGTCAGCCACATTGGTGTAAAACTGACCTGACATATAGACTGAGACTGGATCAGGATGGCAGCTTTCCTCCCCTAATGGATGTTAGAATCACAGTACCTTCCAATGCAGAAGGAGGCCATTCAGCCTATTCAGTCTGCACTGGCTCTCTGAAACAGCATTCCACCTAGTCCCACCCACCTGCCTTATCCCCATAACCTTGCACATTCCCACTTTTCAGGTGGCAATCCAATTCCCTTTTAAATACCTCGATTGAACCTGCCTCCTCCACCCTTTCAGAAATTGTGTTCCAAACTCCAACCACCCTCTGAGTGAAAAATTGTTTTTCCTCACATCACATTTACTCCTTTTGCTAATTATTTTGAATCTGTGTCCTTGGGTCCTTGATGTTCTTTTGAGTGGGAACAGTTTCTCCCTATTTATCCTGTCCATACCCCTCAGGATCTTGAACACCTCTATGAAGTCTCCTCTCAACCTTCTTTTCTCCAAGGAAAACAGTCCCAACCTCTCCAATCTATCCTCATAGCTACAGTTCTTTATTGTTGGAATCATTCTTGTGAATCTCCTCTGTACTCTCTCCAAAGCCTTCCTCAAGTATGGCACCCAGGACACAGTTCTCCAGATGAGGCCTAACTAGTGTCTGATACAAGTTCAACATGACCTCTACACTCTTGTACGCAATGCCCCTATTAGTAAAGCCTAAAATATTATATGCTTCATTAACTGCTCTCTCAACATGTCCTCCCATCTTCAATGACTTATGTAAATATACACCAAGGTCCCTCTGTTCCTGCACCTCCTTTAGAGTCTCTCCCTTTATTTTATACTGTCTCACTATATCTTTCTTGCCAAAATGAATTACCTCACACTTCTCTGCATTGAACTTCATCTGCCACTTGTCTGCCCAGTCCACCAACATGTCTATATCCTTTTAACGTTCAAGACTATCCCCATCATAGTTGACAACATTGCCAATCTTCATATCATGTGCAAATTTTGAAATCATCCCTTGCACACCACAGTCTAGATCATTAATGTATATCGGGAAGAGCAAGGGTCCCAACACTGACCCCTGAGGAACTCCACTATCAAGCTGCAGTTGCTTAGTAATAACCTGCTCACTGACACCCAGCTTGGTTGGGTTCTGCCAGGGCCACTCAGCTCCTGACTTCATTACGGACTTGGTTCAAACATGGACAAAAGAGCTGAACTCCCGAGGTGAGGTGAGAGTGACTGTCCTTGACATCAAGGCTGCATTTGACTGAGTGTGGCATCAAGGAGCCCTAGCAAAACTGGAGTCAATGGGAATCAGGGGGAAAGCTCTCCACTGGTTGGAGTCATACCCAGCACAAAGGAAGATGATTGTTGTTGTTGGAGGTCAGTCATCTCAGCTCCACAACATCACTGCAGGAGTTCCTCAGGGTAGTGTCCTCAGCCCAACCATCTCCAGCTGATTCATCAATGACCTTCCTTCCATCATAAGGTCAGAAGTGGGGATGTTCGCTGATGGTTGCACAATGTTCAGCACCATTCATGACTCCTCAGACACTTAAGCAGCCCGTGTCCAAATGCAGCAAGACCTGGACAATATCCAGGCTTGGGCTGACAAGTGGCAAGTAAAATTTGCGCCACACAAGTGTCAGGCAATGACCATCCACAACAAGAGAGAATCCAACCATCACCCCTTGATGTACACATCAAGTGGCGGCAGTGTGTACCACCTTCAAGATGCACTGCAGGAATTCACCAAGCCTCCTTCGATAACACCTTCCAAACCCATGACCACTACCATCTAAAAGGACAAGGGCAACAGATAGATGGGAACACCACCACCTGGATGTTTCCCTTTAAATCCCTCAAAGTCCTGACTTGGAAATATATCGCTGTTCCTTCACCGTCGCTGGGTCAAAATCCTGGAATTCCCTCTCTTAACAGCACTGTGGGTGTACCTACACCACATGGGCTGCAGCAGTTCAAGAAGGCAGCTCATCAAAACCTGCTCAAGCAGTTAGAAATGGGTAATAAATGCTGGCCCAGCCAGTGAAACCCACTTGCTGAAAAATTTAAAAAAATCTGCCAGTAGCCTGTGATTGTGGCTTGCAGACACTCCTGAGACTTCATCAGCGTAGCAAACATTTCAATTATGTTGTGGGTATAATTTGATATTGCACCATGCAGCAGACACATTAAATGAATGAATATATAAAAAAAGCCCTCCTGCAATCTGAAAAACAATCATTCATCACTACTCTGTTTCCTGTCACTCAATTTTTTACCCAAGTGCCTACTTTCCCTTTTATTCCATGACCTAGAATTTAGCTCACCATTTTGTTGTGTCACACTGTATCAAATACCTTTTGACAATCCATATACACCGTATCAGCAGCATTTCCTTTATCAACCTTTGCTGTTACCTCCTCAAAAAAAACTCCAAGTTAGTTAAACATGATTTTCCCTTGGTGAATCCACACTGGATTTACTTAGTTATCCTGCACTTGTCTAAGTGATTATTGATTTTATCCCATACAAAAGTTTCCCTATCACTGAGGCCAAACTGACTGGTCTGTAGTTACCGGCTTTATCTTTGCATTCTTTCTTGAACAAGGGTGTAACATTTGCAATTCTCCAGTCCTCTGGCACCTCCTCTGCGTCTAAGGAAGACTGGAAGATTATCACTAGTACCACTGTAATTTCCACACACACATCCCTCAGTATCCTTGGATGCATCTCATTTGGTCCTGGTACCTTATCTATTTTAAGTAAAGATAGCCTTTCCAACACCACCTTCCTCACAGTTGTAAGTTCTTCTAGTGTACCAGTTACCTCCTCTCTCGCCTCGACCTGTCCTTTGTAAAGACAGATGCAAAATACTTGTTCAACACCTCCGCTATTTCTTCAGCCTGCATATGCAAGTCCCCTTTTTTGTCCCTAATCAGCCCTACTCTTTCTTTTACCACCCTTTTTACTATTTATATGCTTATAGAAGACCTTGGGATTCCCTTTTATGTTCGCTGCCAGCCTCTTTTCATGCTCTCGCCTTGCTTTTCTTATTAATTCCTTCACCTCCCCTCTGGCCCTTCTATATTCAGCCTGATTCTCCATTGGATTTTCTACCTGACATCTGTCATATGCGCACTTCTTCCTTTTCATCTTTGCCTCTACCTCTCTCGTCATCCAGGGTGCTCTGGGTTTATTTGTCCTACCTTTCCCCTTCAAGGGAATATACCTTGACGTTACCTGCAATACCTTTTCTTTGAAGGTGGCCCATTGCTTAGCTACTGTCTTTTATGCCAACATTTGATTCCAGTTGAGTTTATGACGACAATTCAACAGTTTCATGATCTTTTTCATTGCCAGATTTCTATTTCCAAAATTTACCAACTGCATTCAAATTCTCAACCTCGCATTCTCTGCTTTACTAGTCCAGGCCTTTGAATTACTAATCCTGTGACATAACCACCATATCCACAGGTAATAATTTGAAGACTACCACATTCAAAGTTGATTGAATGTATTTTTTTTCCCCTAGTTTGTTGGATCTGGTATCCTGAATATGCCTGACTTGCTGTAGAAGTTACTGAAAAGAACATATTGATTTTTGTGGTTATTTGGCAGCCTCACTCCCTTAATCTTTGCCATAACAATACAGTTGGTATCAGGAATTTACCCACCCTATTTCTGCATAGGATTGTGTAGGCTGAGTGACTGTGCTAGAAGCATTTTAAGTTTCTTGGCACTGAAGCGAGGCAATTTTCTTTTTCCCTCACTTGTAGAAGCCTGTTTTTCGTACAGTCCACACCTAGCAGAATAAACATGTCCCCATTTTTTTAAGGAGCACAATCGATAAAGGAAGGAAGATGTTCCATCAAAACTGATACCAGGATTAGCAAATTGAACCAATTTCAAGTTCAATTATATCATTGGGCAACGGATTGAAACTGTCTTATGGATTGAGTACTTGTTACAGCATCCAATAGATCTTAGAGTCATACGTGCCCTAATGAGTGGAATATTCCAGCACATTTCACAAGGACACAACAGATAGTGACTTACCTTTAAAGCAATTGGTTTTATGGAGTATGTACCTGGCATCCCAGCAACAAGCCTATACAAGAGGTTGTCTCTGGAAAGTATCAGTAAAGGTGTCACTCAGTTTTCTGGTGCCTCAAACCAATTTACATCTTAGAGAAAGTGAGTGTCTTGTTCCTTTGTTTGACTGGTAGTGGCAGAACTTAAACACATCTATGCACTTTAGAGAAATGTGAGCCCTTTTCGGAACCTTTCATTTACCAGCTACTTTCTAGATGTGGTTTAGGATTAAACTGGACTGCAAAGACTGTTATGATCTATCGGACTAATCCCGAAAAGATTTGTGTACCTATATTCTTGGAAAGACACATGGCTCTTGGTGTCTGGACGTAATATTGAGTTCAAAAATTTCAGATCATGAACTCTCTCCTCCACTCCCACCCCATTTCTGATCCCCCTTTTTCCAATAATTTATCTTTTTTTTTAACAAATATATTTTTCTTTTCCCACCTATTTTTAAATTTATTTCGATCTATTGTTTTATCTCCACCTTTTAGCCCATTTCGATCCCTTCCCCCCACCCCACCCCCACTAGGGCCATTTGCCACTAGCTTGTCCTGCTTAATGCCCCCTTTAGCACATCCTTTAGATAATATCACCAACTTCAACACCCCTTTGTCCTTTTGTCTATGACATCTTTGGCAGTCTCTTCCTGGCCTCCAACTATACTGACACCCTATCGAGCTCCTCCTGTCCCACCCCCTCTACCAGCTTATATTTCATCTCACTTCTATATTTTTTAGTTCTGTTGAAGAGTCATACGGACTCGAAACATCACCTGTATCCCTCTCTGCAGATGCTGTCAGACCGGCTGAGTTTTTCCAGATATTTTAGTTTTTGGCTCTTGGTGGTGTCCAGCCTCATTGGTTGCAAATAAGCCATCACACCAGAAGGATGGAGAAATTCTTGTGGAAATTCTCAAGTCACTGGGAATTGAATTAATTCTACCTGAGAATGGAGTACTGAAAGTTCTGAGTACATGTCAATAATTAGATTGATCTGCCTGGTAAATCAGATTGTCTTTGTCAGGCAAAAAAGCATGAAATATGCAGCAGACAAACTAACGTGAATTATTTGGATGAAAGCCCATAGCTTGAAATGGAGAAGCGAAAAGTCTCCACCACTGGAATGGTAGCCTATCTTTGGTTTGTTCTGATGGACCTGTTGTATATTTCAACATTTTTTTTGTTTCTATTTCACATCACCAGCATTTGGGTGATATTAGTCGAATCGGTATGTTGCTTAATGTGTCTGCTGCATGGTGCAATAGCAAATTGTACCCACAACATAATTGAAATATTTGCTACGTTGATCAAATCTCAGTCTCTGCAAGCCTCAGTCACAAGCCGCTAGCAGATTTTTAAAAAAATTTTTCACGGAATGCGCATGTTGTTGGCTGGGCCAGCATTTATTGCCCATCCCTAGTTGCCCTTGGGAAGGTGGTGGTGAGCTGCTGCCTTGAACCCCTGCAGTCCATGTGGTGTAGGTACACCCACAGTGCTGTTAGGGAGGGAATTCCAGGATTTTGACCTAGCGACGGTGAAGGAACGATGATATATTTCCAACTCAGGGTGGTGAGTGATTTGGAGGGGAACTTCCAGGTGGTGGTGTTCCCATCTATCTGTTGCCCTTGTACTTCTAAATGGTAGTGGTCGAGGGCTTGGAAGGTGCTATCAAAAGAGCCTTGGTGAATTCCTGCAGTGCACCTTGTAGGTGGTCCACACTGCTGCCACTCGATGTGTACATCAAGGGGTGATGGTTAGATTCTCTCTTGTTGTGGATGGTCATTGCCTGACACTTGTGTGGCACAAATTTTACTTGCCACTTGTCAGCCCAAGCCATGTGTCTGCTGCCTTTTTCATTCTAAGTGGTAGTGGTATTTGGAAGGTGCTGTCAAAGGAGCCTTGGTGAGTTTCTGCAGAGCATCTTGTAGATGGTGCACATTGCTGCCACTGTGTTGGTGGTGGAGGGAATGAATGTTGGAGTTGGTGGATTGGGTGTCAATCAAGCGGGATGCTTTATCCTGGATGCTTTTGAGCTGCTTGTGTTGTGGGAGTTGCACTCATTCAGGCAAGTGGGGAGTATTCCATCATACTCCTGACTTGTGTCTTGTAGATGTTTGACAGGCTTTGAGGAGTCAGGAGGTGAGTTACTCACCACAAAATTCCTAGCCTCTGACCTGCTGTTGTAGCCACAGTATTTATATGGCTGGTCCAGATTCATTTCTGAGCAGTGGTAACCCCCAGATGTTGGTAGTGGAGGAATCATCAGCAGTGGTAATGCTATTGAATGTCATGGGGAGATGGTTAGATTCTCTCTTGTTGGAGACGGTCATTGCCCAGCACTTGTGTTGTGTGAATGTTACTTGCCACTTGTCAGCCCAAGCCTGGATATTGTCCAGGTCTTGCTGCATTTGGACATGGACTGCTTCAATATCTGAGTAGTCGTGAATGGTGCTGAACAATGTGCAATCATCAGCGAACATCCCCACTTCTGACCTTATAATGGAAGGAAGGTCATTGATGAAGCAGCTGAAGATGATTGGGCCGAGGACACTACCCTGAGGAACTAGTGCGATGATGTCCTGGAATTGAGATGATTGACTTCCAACAACCACAACCATCTTCCTTTATGCTAGGTATGACTTCAACCAGTGGAGAGTTTTCCCCCGATTACCATTGACTCCAGTTTGCTAGGTCTCCCTGATGCCACACTTGGTCAAATGCAGCCTTGATGTCAAGTACAGTCATCCTCGCCTCAACTCTAGAGTTCAGTTCTTTTGTCCATGTCTGGAGCGATGCTGTAATGAGGTCAGGAGTTGAGCGACCCTGGCGGAACCAAACTGAGCGTCAGTGAGCAGGTTATTGCTGAGTAAGTGCCACTTGATAGCACTGTCGACCATGCCTTCCATCACTTTGCTGATGATCAAGAGTAGACTGATGGGGTGGTAGTTGGCCAGATTGGATTTGTCCTGCTTTTTGTGGACAGGACATACCTGGGCAGTTTTCCATATAGCCGGGTAGATTTCAGTGTTGTGGCTGTATTGGAACAGTCTGCCTAAGGGAGCAACAAGTTCTGGAGCATAAGTCTTCAGTACTGTTGCTGAAATATTGTCAGGGCCCATATCCTTTGCAGTATCCAGTGCCTTCAGCCGTTTCTTAATATTACGTGGGGTGAATCGGACTGGCTGAAGACTGGCATCTGTGATGCTGGGGCCCCCAGGAGGAGGCCAAGATGAATCATCTACTCGGTACTTCTGGCTGAAGATTATTGCGAATGTGCAGCCTTGTCTTTTGCGCTGCTGTGCTGGGCTCCCTCAGTGAGGATGGGGATATTTGTGGAGCTTGCTCATCCAGTGAGTTGTTTCCACCACCATTCACAACTGGATGTGGCTGGACTGCAGAACCTGTAACTGATGGTTGTGGGACCACTTAGCTCTGTCTATCACTTGCTGCTTTTGCTTTTCAGCACTTAAGTAGTACTGTGTTATAGCTTCACCAGGTTGACACCCCATTTTTAGGTATGCCTAGTGCTGCTCCTGGCATGCCCTTCTGCACTCTTCGTTGAACCAGGGTTGATCCCCTGGCTTGATGGTAATGGTAGAGTGGGCAATTATGTCAGGCCATGAGGTTACAGATTGTGTTCGAGTACAGTACAATGTTTCATGGTTGCCCAGTCTTGAGCTGCTAGATCTGTTCAAAATCTATCCTATGGTGGCCATGCCATACAACACGATGGAGGGTATCTTCAATATGAAGCTGCGGCTTTGTCTCCACAAGAACTGTGCAGTGATCACTCCTAATACTGTCATGGGCAGATGGATCTGCGACAGGTCGATTGGTGAGGACGAGGTCAAGTTGGTTCCCTCACCATCTGCTGCAAATCCAGTCTAATAGCTATGTCCTTTAGGATTCAGCCAGCTTGGACTGCACTTGTGTTACCGAGCCACTCTTGGTGAAGGGCATTGAAGTCCCCCACCCAAATGTTAGTAAGGAGGACTTTGCAGGATCGACAGAGCTGGCTTTGCTGTTTTCAGTGCCTAGGTTGATGCAGGGTGCTCCGTCTGGCTTCATTCCTTTTTGTCGACTTAGCGGTTTGATACAACTAACTGTCTGCAGGGCATTTCAGAGGGCAGTTAAGAGTCAGCCACATTGCTGTGGGTCTGGAGTCACACGTAGGCCAGACCAGGTAAGGACGGCCGATTTCCTTCCCTGAAGGACATTAGTGAACCAGATGAACAACAATTGACAATGGCTTCGTGGTCACCATTCCTGAGAATAGCTTTTATTTCCATACTGATTTAATTGAATTTAAATTCCTTCAGTGGTGGTGGATTACCAGACCAGTAACATATTATTATTACCTTGCCATCTCCCTGGAAAGTGACTCATTACTATCTTGATTCAGCAACTCTGGCTTAGTGAGGTAACATAGTGAAAGTCAGGAATGTTGGTTGGAAATGTCTGAACAGCACAGTGCAATTTCAGTTAAAATAATTTGGGTGCTTTTAAGAAGCTTCCAGTCCTGAACAGAACCCTGCCTAAGTGTTTCAATGATAGAGCACAGAGAGAGGCCATTCGCCCACATTGCCTATGCTGGCTCTTTCAAAGAACAATCCAATTATTCCCACTCCTCTTGCTCTTTCTTCATAAGCCTGCAAATTTTCCACCCTCCAGTTCCTTTTTGAAAATTATTATTGAATCTGCTTCCACCAACCTTTCAGGCAGCGCATTCCAGATCACAGCTCACTGTTTCCTCATGGTTCTTTAGCTAATCAGTTATCTTAGATCTGTATCCTCTGTCTACTGACCTTTCTGCAGCTGTAAACAGTTTCTCTTTATTTATTCTACTAAATCATTCTTGACGTTGAGCACCTCTTAAATCTTGGCTGAACCTTTTCTGTTCAAACGACAGTATTCCCAGCTTCTCCACCTAACTGAAGCCCCCCATCTCTGATACCATTCTCGTGAATATCTCCGGCACCCTCTCCAAGGCTTTGACATTCTTCCTAAAGTGTGGTGTCCCGAATTGAACATGTTACTCCAGCTGAGGCCTAACCAGTGCTTTATAAAGCTTTGGCACTATCTTTATTTTCATATTTTTAGGTTTTTATAAAGTCAGTGCTAACCATTTACCTTTTTAACAGCTTCCTGGCTTGCCCTACTGCCGTCAAAGACTTGCGTACATATATTTTTTTATTCATTCATATGATGTGGGTGTTGCTGACTAGGCCAGCATTTGTTGCCCATCCCTAATTGCCCTTGAGAAGGTGGTGGTGAGCTGCCTTCTTGAACCGCTGCAGTCTATGTGGTGTAGGTACACCCACAGTGCTGTTAGGGAGGGAGCTCCTGAAGTTTGACCCAGTGACAGTGAAGGAACGGTGATATATTTCCAAGTCAGGATGGTGAGTGACTTGGAGGGGAACTTCCAGGTAGATGGTAGTGGTCACAGGTTTGGGAGGTGCTGTCAAGGGATCTTATAGATGGTACACACTGCTGTCACTAGTGCGTCGGTGGTAGAGGGAGTGGATGTTTGTGGAAGGGCTGCCAATCAAGCAGGCTGCTTTGTCCTGTATGGTGTCAAACTTGTGTTGTTGGAGCTGCACTCATCCAGGTAAGTGGGGGAGTGTTCCATCATACTCCTGACTCCTGCCTTGTAAATGGTGGACAGACTTTGGGGAGTCAGGAGGTGAGTTACTTATTGCAGGATCCCCAGCCTATGACCTGCTCTTGTAGCCACAGTATTTATATGGCTAATCCAGTTCAGTTTCAGGTCAATGGTAACTCCCAGGATGTTTTTAAAGTGGGGTGTTCAGTGATGGTAATGCCATTGAACATCAAGGGGCGATGGTTAGATTCTCTCCTGTTGGAGATGATCATTGTCTGGCACTTGTGTGGCGTGAATGTTACTTGCCACTTGTCAGCCCAAGCCTGGATATTGTCCAGGCCTTGCTGAATTTGGACATGGACTGCTTCAATATCTGACGAGTCGTGAATGGTGCTGAACGTTGTACGATCATCAGTGAACATCCCCACTTCTGACCTTATGAAGGAAGGAAGGTCATTGATGAAGCAGCTGAAGATGCTTGGGACTAGAACACTCCCCTGAGGAACTCCTGCAGTGATGTTGTGGAGCTGAGATGACTGACCTCCAACAACAACAATCATCTTCCTTTGTGCTAGGTATGTCTCCAACCAGCGGAGAATTTTCCCCCTGATTACCATTGACTCCAGTTTTGCAAGGGCTCCTTGATGTTACACTCAGTCAAATGCTGCCTTGATGTCAAGTGCAGTCACTCTTGCCTCATCTCTGGAGCTCAGCTCTTTTGTCCAAGTTTGGACCGAGGCTGTGATGAGGTCAGGAGCCGAGTGACCCTGACAGAACCAAACTGAGTGTCAGTGAGCAGGTCATTGCTGAGTAAATGCTGCTGTCAACCATGCCTTCCATCACTTTGCTGATGATCAAGAGTAGACTGATGGGGTGGTAATTGGCTGGATTGGATTTGTCCTTTTTTTATGGACAGGACATACCTAGGCAGTATTCCATATAGCCGGATAGATTTTAGTGTAGTTGTACTGGAACAGTTTGCCTAAGGGCGCAGCATGTTCTGGAGCACAAGCCTTCAGTACTGTTGCCAAAATATTGTCAGGGCCCATAGCCTTTGCACTTGCTGTGAACAAAAGAGTATAAAATAGCTTTTGTAACTTGTGTTATCCTTACAAAATCTGTATAAAACTGTAAAGCTATAGATATGGGTGAAGGAGTATTGTAATATAGTTCATTTTTTTCTTAATGTTTTATTCATCTGTTAAATGCCCATTAGCTGACTCCAGTGACTCTGTTCAGTAGAAACACTCCACGTAGCTAAACAAACAAATAATAGTTGGGATCTATCAAGCTGGGTTCCACCCTGGGATCAGGCTTGTCCAGTGATAACCTCAGCTGGGATCATAAGAAGTGCAACTCCAACAACATTCGAGAAGCTTAGCAGCATTCAGGACAAAACAGCCCATTTGGCACCCCATCCACTAGCTTAAACATCCACTTCCTCCAGCACTGACTCACATTGGTAGCCATGTGTACTATACAAAATGCACTGCAGCAACTCACCAAGGCTCCTTTGACAGCAACCTCAACCACCTAGAGGACGAGGGCAGCAGATACATGGGAACACCACCAACTGCAAGTTCCCCTCCAAGCCACACACCATCCTGACTTGGAATTATATCACAGTTTCTTTAATATCAGTGAGTCAAAATCCTGGAACTCCCTTCCTAACAGCACCGTGGGTGTACCTAAATAATGTGGATGGCAATTGGAGATGGGTAATAAATGCTGGCCTAGCCATCAATGGCTTCATCCCGTGAACAAATAAATTTTTAAAAAAGCCCTGGCCTACATATTACAGGATATAGAGGGACTGGAGATTGTATAAAATAACATTCATGAGAATGATACCAGAACTGAGAAATTGGTAGGAAAGATTGAACAAGCTGGGCTGTTTTCTCAAGAAAAGAGAAGACTGTGGGGTGACACGATAGAAGTCTTCAAACTTATGAAGAATATTGATAGGTAGTCAGGCAACAAGATATGAAAATACAAATTAGGAACAGGAACATGTTCCACCATTTGATAAGAATGTTACCACTTGTGAAGGAGACCAAAACTAGGGGCCATAGAAACAAGATAGTTGCCAATAAATCAAGTGGTAAGAACTTCCTTAGCCATCCTAATGGGCTTCATCTGTGCTATAATTCGCCTTTTGAAGTGGAGCAGTCGAACAAGCACCCTTTCCTCAACTTGCAAGTAGAGAAATCTTCCAATGGATTCTCTACTGTGGTCTACTGCCAGCTCACCTTTACTGGTCAGTAAATTCCTACAGTTCCTCACGCTATAAGATTGGCCTTATCAGCAATTTCGTAAATAGAGCTCAAGCCATTTGCTCACCGTGCAAGCTTGCTGCTGAAATAGGGCATATCAAAGGCATCCTACAGGATAATGGCTACTCTAATGGCTCACTGTATATTACGCAAACTCATGAATGGGTCTAAGGTAGTCACTTTCAGTCCTGAAAAGTGCCCACTCTATCTCCGAATAACCTGGAAGGCTAAGCTGTCTCAAATTTGAGCAGCAGATGAAGCTAGCCATTGCATGCTGTTATCATGCAATATCAACACAAGTGGTATTCACTTGCTGCTGTAAAGCCAAAAAAAGATGTTCTGTGTATCTCACAAATGAGCATTGTGCTGTGTAAATTTCAGTGCCAGTGTGATGTCAGGTGTCTGCTAAATAATCCTGATTGTGCCAAGAATCACATTGAAAACCAATTTAAGATCATCACTCAGGCTCTGTGTGGCTCACTTACACATGCTAGAAGCCACATATATTCTCACACAGTCCTGTGCTTTGCAGACAAAACGAATGTGTCCACACATTGCGCCTTTTTCAACTAAACAGAAGCTTGGGGAACTGTAATTCCTTCGTTCATTGCTTAGTGCTATACCTTGACCAATCAGAGTTGACCTGCCTGGTTTGAATTTGAACAAAGCTGGGCGGTTAACTGTCCCATGCTGCATTCTCCATGGCAACGCCTTCACCCATTAGAGTCCACTTGCCAACCACTCAGCACTCTTGTGCAGTATAAATTGTTGTTAACCTATTACAGTTAGTAATGTCTTGCAAGCTCTCCTGATGAGTGCAAGATGAAAAGCTTTGATAGTATGTCTTTTTCTTCAGCAATAAACTATTTTTCTTCAATATATTGAATGATATCAAGGATTTTAGAGATTTGAGTTTTTTTTTAATTGGAATGTATAAAACTGCAGATTATGATGACAAATGGACTCAAACTCGTCAATTGAGGGGAGCCTGTTTTTGCTGAAGGCACTTCAAGCTAACCCCAGATGGGCTTCCTTATAAAAAGTATTTTCTTTTCTCCTAGGCGTTATAGCCAGCACATAAAATGAGTGAAGTGACTTTCACCCAGATCTCCTCGAAGAGTGCACTCCTTGGGGTCTCCTTGTGTTGAAATGCTAGGGCCGTACCTGGCTGCTCCCCAGGGATGCATGGCTACATTCAGTTCATTGACATTTGGAGGATTATAATGCCGCAAACCTGTTTCCTGCCACTTTAAGCTACAGCATGTGAATGCTTCATAATGCTACGCCACCATATAAATTGCTAGCTAGTACCACTTTACCACTGAGCTTAGACTTGAAATCAACTTCCATACTAATTGACATTGTAAATGGTTCAATCTCCTCAAACATTATCCCCTCTTTCAAAACTACCATCATGACTCTAAAGTCAACACCTCTGACCTCCCACCATTCCAACTTCCTGTTCCTCCCCAAAATATTTGATCATTCCCGCCAAGATCTTTGTCCATCTCTCCCATAAGCCCATGTTTGAATCCCTCAATTGGGTTCTGTCCCCCCCCTTACAGCATCAAAATGGCCTAAACCAAAATGAGAAACAGCTCTAACCATGTTATTTTTCTCTTATTAACTTCCTCGCAGCCTTTGGGACCCACCATTCACACCATTGTCCTGCAATGCAATCTCTTCTGTTGAGGTAATGGTTCCAATATTGCTGATCAAGTCATTCTCGGTGGTAGAGGACATTGGGCTGTGCAGTATTTTTAAATTAACATGAATTTATATATTGCCTTTAACACACAAAAAATATCCTCTAAATACTTCACAGAAATGTAATCAGACAAAACTTGATGTCAAGCCAAAAAAGGGGACGTTGTGGTGACTAAAAGCTTGGTAAAAGAGTTGTGTTTTACGGAGCAGGTAAAGGAATTGGAGAGGTTAAAGGAGGGCATTCTAGGAATTGAAGCCTGCATGGCTGTCAGTGGTGGGGCCAAAGGAATGAGGAATGTGCAAGAGGGGAGAGTTGGAGAATGCCTAGCTCTTGGAAGATTGGAAAGCTACAGATGATTAGAGATGATGAGGAGCAAGACCCTGAAGGCATACAAACACAAGGATGAAAATGGTGCTTGGGGACTGAAAGCCAACGTAGGTCAACTAACCCAATGGTGGTGGGCAACTGGGACTTGGTATGATTAAGATAGGGACAGCAGAGTTTGGATAAGGTGAAAGTTTTGAGGGCAGCCTGGAAATCATATGAATGGTTGAGTCAGGAGATTACAAAGGCATAGCTGAGAGTTTCTGTATCAGAAGGAGGAATGAGGTGGAAGTGCACAATCTTTATGATAAAGGATACGTGGTCAGAAGTTCAGCAAGGGGTAAAATAGGACACCAAAGTTGTAAATGGTCTGGTTCACTGTTTTAAAATTAGGAGTCGCCCTTTTATGTCAGAGATGAGAATTTTTTTCTCTCTGAGGGTTGTGCAACTTTGGAACTCTCTGCCTCAGAAGGTGGTGGAGGCGGGGTCATTGAATATTTTTAAGGCAGAAGTAGGTAGATTCTTGTTAGGCAAGAGAATCAAAGGTTATCAGGGTTAGATGGGAATGTGGAAATCGAAACACAAGATGATCAGCCATGACATTATTGAATGATGGAGCAGGCTCGAGGGTCTGAATGGTCTACTCCTGTTCCTATTTCTTATGTTCACCCTAAGACAGTAACTAGGAAGAGGGCTGAAATCAGTGGCAAGAGCTCTGAACTTTTAGCAGGGGCCGAAGACTTTAGCTTTGAACTTCCCAATATTTAACTGGGGGGACCAGCACCTCCTCCAGGACTCGGTATAGCATAAGCAGTCTGATGAAACAGATGTCAAGACAGTTGGTGGAGAGGTAGAGTTAGTTGTTGTCAGCATACAAAATTTTATCCTTTTTTTAATATCAGTAGTATCGGTAGGAGTGACCACTGCACAGTCGCTGTGGAGACAAGTCCTGCCTTCACATTGTAGATGTATCATGTTGCGTGAGACTACCACCATGTTAAATGGGACAGATTTCAAACAGATCCAGCAGCTCAAGACTGGGCATCCATGAGGTGCTGTGGGTCATCAGCAGCAGGAACAGATTTGTACTCGAACACAATCTGTAACCTGAAGGCCTGGCATATCCCCCACTCTACCATTACCATCAAGCCAGGGGATCAACCCTGGTTCAATGAAGAGTATAGGAGGGCATGCCAGGAGCAGCACCAGGCATTCCTAAAAATGAGGTGTCATCCTGGTGAAGCTACAACACAGGAATACTTGAGTGCCAGACAGCATGAGCAGCAAATGATAGAGCTAAGTGATCCCACAATCAACAGGTCAGATCTAAGATCTGCAGTCCTCCCACATCCAGTCATGAATGGTTGTGGACAACTGTAACAATTCGCTGGAGGAGGAGCCGCCACAAATATCCCCACCCTCAATGATGGGGAAGCCCAGCACATCAGTGCAAAAGATAAGGCTGAAACACTTGCTAAAATCTTGAGCCAGAAGTGCCAAGTGGATGATCCATCTCGGCCTCCTCCGGAGGTCCTCAGCCTCACAGATGCCAGTCTTCAACCAACTCAATTCACTCCACGTGACATCAAGAAATGGCTGAAGGCACTGGATACTGCAAAGGCTATGAGCTCTAACAATATTCTGGCAATAGTACAAAGACTTGTGCTCCAGAACTTGCATTACCCTTAGCCAAGCTGTTCCAATACAGCTACAACTCTGGCACCTGTCCGGCTATGTGGAAAATTGCCCAGGTATGTCCAACCCGACTAATCCATCCTGACCAGTTACCGCCCCATCAGTCTAATCTTGAAGTGATGGAAGGGGTCATCAGTGCTACCAAACAGCACTTGCTTAGCAATAACCTGTTCACTGACGTCCAGTTTGGGTTCCGCCAGGACCACTCAGCTCCTGACCTCATTACAGCCTTGAATCAAACATGGACAAAAGAACTGAACTCCTGAGGCGAGGTGAGAGTGACTGCCTTTGACATCAAGGCCGCATTTGACTAAGTGTGGCATCAAGGAGCCCTAGCGGAACTAGAGTCTACGGGAATCGGATTGGTGGGGAGGGGGAGAATGCTCTTCGCTGGTTGGTCGTACCTAGCACAAAGGAAGATGGTTGTGGTTGTTGGAGGTCAGTCTCACCAACAGTACATTACTGCAGGAGTTCCTCAGGATAGTGTCCTCAGCCCAACCACCTTCAGCTGCTTCATCAATGACCTTCCTTCCACCATAAGGTCAGAAGTGGGGATGTTCGCTGATGATTGCACAACGTTCAACACCATTCGCGCCTCCTCAGATACTGAAGCAGTCCATGTCCAAATTCAGCAAAACCTGGACAATATCCAGGCTTGGGCTGACAAATGGCAAGTAACGTTCATGTCACACGTGCCAAACAATGACCATCTCTAACAGGAGAGAATCTAACCATCGCCTCTTGATGTTCAATGGCATTACCATCACTGAATCCCCTACTATCAACATCCTGGGGTTTACCATTGACCAGAAACTGAACTGAACTAGCCATATAAATACTGTGGCTACAAGAGCAGGTCAGAGGCTAGGAATCCTGCAACGAGTAACTCACCTCCTGACTCCCCAAAGCCTGTCCACCATCTACAAGGCGCAAGTCAGGAGTGTGATGGAATATTCCCCATTTGCTTGGATGAGTGCAGCTCCCACAACACTCAAGAAGCTTGACACCATCCAGGACAAAGCGCGCTTGAATGGCACTCCATCCACAAACATTCACTCTCTCCACCACCGACGCACAGTAGCAGTAGAGTGTACCATCTACAAGATGCACTGCAGGAATTCACCAAGGCTCCTTAGCACTTTCTAAACCTATGACCACTGCCATCCAGAAGGACATGGGCAGCAGATAGATGGGAACACCAGCACCTGCAAGTTCCCCTCCAAGTCAGTCCTGACTTGGAAATATAGCCGTTCCTTCACTGTCACTGGATCGAAATCCTGGAACTCCCTCCCTAACAGCACTGTGAGTGTACCTACACTACATGGACTGCAACGGTTCAAGAAGGCAGCTCACCACCACCTTCTCAAAGGCAACTAGGGATGAGCAATAGATGCTGGCCCAGCCAGCGAATCCCACATCCCATGATTAAATGAAAAACATAATAGATGCCCCTCATTTTGCCTTCTGGGGTTAATGACTCTGGACCAGTATGCTGGCATGCTTGAATTCTTGCCTGACTTTGTCAGTGGAACCATACAGGAACATTCCCTATAATTGACTGTTGTGAGGATGAGATTTTTTTTTTTCAAGCTTCTCTACGCTAGAAGAAATGTTGTTTTCAGGAAAATTTCACATTTACAGCAAGTCTGTCAACTTGTATAAAAGTGAGGGAGTATTTTCATTATGAAGTGCTACCCCTAGACCTTCCTCTGGAATGATGTAGCTTAGGAGAAAATATTTAGTGTCGAGATCCCATTAATGATGAACTTCCATTCAGCTCACGTCAGTTGTTGATTTTCCATTTGTCCCATTCATTATATCACAAAAGTGGAATTTCAGGATGTCACATTAGCTCCAGGCTTGGATAAAATATCTGTTACCAGGCTATCTGCAGCCAGCCATCCTTAAAATCTCATAATGAGCAATAACTGCAGCACGTTTCGGTAAGCATACCAATAGATAGGTTTTTAATATTAGTTTGGATGATGCAGCAGCTTTGTAGAATACATTTCTCTGCAGTGGAGAATTGTCTCTGCTGTGTAAATAAGTGACTGTTTAAGTAGAAGTCAGTATGATGAAAATTAACTGGTTGTCCAGTGGCTGATGAGCCAAGAGAAGTATTTGAATTTGAAATCCTTTGCTTCATTACTTTTGGTTAACAAGCAGCAAACTTTTCCAGCACTTGAAATTTCACATCGCAGCATTTTGACTGATATTGTACATCACAGTAGCAGAGAATTTGACCTGCTTTTTTCCAATTGAGAAGATTGTTTCGAGGAAGGGAGAAGAGGCATTCAGATATGAGGAGTATTTAGCTGGAAGGTAGCTCCAAGAGTGACCCAGTTACAAACTCTTGATAGCCCTCAAAGTTAGTCTTTTAGTTGACCTTAAGTTACAACCTCGAACTAATTCTGAACCAGTTAGTTTTTGAATATATAATTAGTGTCTTCCCGTAAAGCCATCTGTTTTTCATTTGTTATATCATTGGCCTTCATTACTACTCACCTCTGCTCTTTTGTGTCTTGATGTTGCTGGCTGACTATTTTAAACTAATTATGTTCTGCTTTGTGATTTTTAGCATTTGGTTTTAGACTTGTGCTACACAGATCAGGGGAGTTTTGATTTTACTCTTTGGGTGACATTGGCAAGATGGCATTTGCTGCTAATCCTTGGTTGCCCTTGAAGTTGGTGGTGGGCTGCCTTACTGAATCACTGTGCAGTAAAGGTGCTCTACAATACCAGGAATTTGACCTAGCAACAGTGAATCTTGAGCTGAATTATCTCATTAATATCTGCACTGTTATCAGTATCAACCAGTTAAGCTGTTTTTGTGTTTAAGGTTTGACCAGTTTATGAAGAATTTGCATACAAGAATATGCCTTGAAATTCAAGACATGAGGTTTGATGGAAGCATAGCTATGAATGTTGGTACCTTGTGAAGACATCAGCTGTGTTCGGCTGCACATCAGGGTGTTGGGAAGTTAGCAAGAACTGTTGTAGTTCTGCCAGGAAGATATAATAATTCTCAATGTTATTGGAATTTATTGTAAAATGGAGTAATAGCAGGATGTGTCTGTGTGTGTGAGAGACCTAATTGGATTAAAGGCAGCTGGTCTGAAGGCTTTGATGTAAACAGGGGGGAAGTTGAGAATGTAAGGTAAAAGGACATTTGCATTTTTAAATAAACCAGACTAGATTGTTTTCAGAGGAGGGGTGAAATATGTCACCTAACCAGATGAAGTTTAGAAACAGTGTGTTTATTTTTCCCAAAGATTACTGGTAATACTTATGAGAGGTTTTTATTTCAGGAAAATAAAGTCTAAGACATAGTGAAACAATGGGAGTTTGTATTCAAAGGGGAAAATATGTATAAAGGAGTGAAAGCTGTGTGTAAGGGTATGCATTTTAAGATCTTACAAGTGTGAAAAGTCTTCAGCACCTATGCCTCAAGCTGCTGGTTTCAAAGAACCAAAGTTGAGAAAACTCACTGAATTCGAGTGGTTCAGGGTATTGTGTTTCTTTGCCTGGGTCTTTTAAAATCTGTGTCTTACTGTTGCCTTAATGAAAGTGTAACTGGGAGTCAAATAAAGTAGGGGATTTAGAAGTTACCATAGTAATTTTTAGATCTATGTATGTGTTTAAAACCTTTTTCTCTTATTAATAAACGTTTAACCTAGTTTTTAAAAAACCTATAAGACTTGGTGGTCTTATTATTATTGAATTCAGGGCGCGCAACTCGAAATTTATACAAATTGCAAAACAAGTTGTGGCCGTAGTTTCAAGTTTCCCTTTGGGATTTGAACAACTCCGCATTTACCATCAGCTGTGCCATAACAGTGGGGTAAGTTACCACTGAAGCAGACAGTATAAATAGGTTCAAGGGCCAATTAGATGAGATCCTGAAAGCAGAATTCATTGAGGGATATAGTGATTAAGAAGGTAGATGTGATTGTGTTCACAAAGGGAATAGTTTGTTAGGCCTAGTGGGTTTTTTCCTGTTTCTGAATTTTAATCTTGCAGGTCATCAAATTATAATTGTAAACTCTCCCAGCCTATATTTTCAAAGGTATTCCACTTGGCTAAATGGTCAGGACTCTAGCCAAAGGGAATCTTGGAAAGTTTTACTTGGTAAAGTGGTATTAGGTGTAGAAATGCTGTAAGTCCCAATATAGGTTTGTTTTGGTGACAGGTTCAAAGGAAGATGTGATTTTAAATGTTTCTTTTAAGACCTTAAATCATGTGTTGATGGTGTCTGATTCTTGTCTTTCAGGCAGATGTTGAAGTGAGTGGGCTGTGTGGTACTAATGCACCATGTATTCTGAGTGGCGGTCTTTGCAACTCATCATCCAGAGTGACAGAGGTCACATGAGCGTTCTGCACAGTTATCCCAGCAATGTTGGTAAAGATGTGGCTCATGCTGTGGTCCGTCCTCTGGGACAGGGACTGAACAGTTCTTCTGCAACGAGCAATGAAAGCATTCTAAAAACCGACAAAGAGGTTAGTCATTAGAAGGTTGATCTGCGTGCTGCACTTGTAAGGTTAAAATAGGTTTTTTGAGTAAATACTTTAATTTTTTAAATATCCTAACCTATGTACGTTAAAAGGGAAACCAAACAATTGTATTGCAAATATGATTTTATGTGTAGATATATAGAACCTTACACTATAGAAGGAAACCATTTAGTTCACTGCGTCTATGCCGGCTCTTTTGAAAGAACTAACCATTTAGTTTCACTCTTTTGTTTTTTTCCCCCATAGCCCTCCAGAGTTTTCTTTTTTACATATTTATGCAGTTCCTTTTTTTTTAAAGATACTGTTAAATTTGCTTCCACCATCTTTTCAAGTATTTCACTCTAGATCATACCTGGCTGCATTTAAAAATTCACATTTCCTCTGTATTCTCAGTTATCTTAAATCTGAGTCACCTGGCTTCCAAAGGTCCTGGCGATTTATACCTATCTATCCAATTATCTCCATCACTCTTTGCCTCTAAGATCTGTGTCTATGATATCTCATTATGTGCTTCAATCATTTTTTTCAAAATCCTCGAAGGGCAGGAAGTTGGAAGTTCGCGAGGAAGTTAATGAATGAACCAGTTGAGAGTTTTTCCCATGGACAGAAGGTGAAAGTATTGGATTTGAGATTTGAATGTTAAATTACTGCAAACGGTCTATAGGTTCACTGCTAGGAGCATAGGAACTTTCAGCCCGCCGAACCTGCTCTGCCATTCAATAAGATCATGGCTGATCGAACACTTCAGTGCTTTTTACCCACACTATCCCCAAAACTCTTTACGTTATTGTTAATCAGAAAATTATCAATCTTCACCTTAAACATACTCAATGATTGAGCTTCCACAGTCCTCTGGGGCAGAGAATTCCCGAGATTCACAACCCTCTGGGTAAAGAAATTTTTCCTCATCTCGGTCCTAAGTAGCTTCCCCCTTATTTTGAAATTGTCCCCCTTGGTTCTAGACTCCCCGACCAGGGGAAATACCTTACCTGCATCTACCCTGTTTACCCCTTTAAGTATTTTGTAGGTTTCAATGAGATCACCTCTCATTCTTCGAAACTAGAGAATACAAGCCTAGTTTCCCCAACCTCTCTTCATAAGACAGTCCCGCTGTCCCTCGAACAAGCCTGGTGAACCTTCGTTGCACTCCCTCTGTGGCTATAATATCCTTTCTGAGATAAGGGGACCAAAACTGCACACACTACTCCAGGTGCGGTCTAACCAAGCTTCTGTACAATTGAAGCAAGACTTCACTACTCCTGTACATGAATCCTCTCGTGTTAAAGGCTAAAATCCATTAGCCTTCCTAATTCCCTGCTGCACCTGCATGTTAGCTTTCAGTGACTTATGGACATGGACACCCAGGTCCCTTTGTACATCGATACTTCCTAATCTCGTACCATTTAGGAAATACTCTGCACATCCATTCCTTCTACCAAAATGGATAACCTCCCGTTTTTCCACATTATATTCCAACTGCCCTGTTCTTGCCCACTCGCTTAGCCCGTCCAAATCCTCCTGTAGCCACTTTACATCTTCCTCACAACACACATTCCTGCCTAGCTTTGTATCATCCGCAAACTTGGAAATATTGCATTTGGTCCCCATGTCCGAATTATTGACACATATTGTGAACAGCTGGGGCCCAAGAACTGATCCTTGCGGTACCCCACGAGTCTCAGCCTGCCAAGATGGGAATGACCTGTTTATCCCTTCTCTGTTTTTTGTTTGTTAGCCACTCCTTAATCCATGCCTGTAAATTGCCTCCTATCCCATGTGCTATTATTTTGCTAATCAGCCTCCTGTGGAGGACTTTGAAAAATCTGAAAATCCAATAACTACGCCCATCAACTCTCCTTTATCAATTTTGTTAGTTAAAATCCTCAAAAAACTTCAACATGTTCAACAAATATGTTTTCCATTCGTAAATCCATCTCAGATCATGATTATCCAAGTATCCATTTATCACATCCTTTATAATAGATTCTAGCATTTTCCCTACTACTGATGTAAGGCTAACAGGTCTGTAGTTCCCTATTTTCTCTCTCCTTCTCTTCTTAAATAGTGGAGTGAAATTTGCTACCTTCCAATCTTCAGGAACCGTTCCAGAATCTATAGAATTTTGGAAAAAGACCACCAATGCATCCACTATCTGTATGGAAACCTCTTTCAACTCTCTGGGATGCAGAATATCAGGTCTTGGGGACTTAACAACTTTCAATCCCATTAAGTGATAGAGCTAAGTGACCCTACAACCAACGAATCAAATCTAAGCTCTGCAGTCCTGCCACATCCAGTCGTGAATGGTGGTGGACAATTAAGCAACTCACTGGAGGAGGAAGCTCCACAAATATCCCCATCCTCAATGATGGACGAGCCCGGCACATCAGTGCAAAAGATAAGGCTGAAGCATTTGCTGCAATCTTCAGCCAGAATTGCCGAGTGGATGATCCGTCTCTGCCTTCACCAGAGGTCTCCAGCATCACAGATGCCAGTCTTCAGCCAATTCGATTCACTCCACATGATATCAAGAAATGGCTGAAGGCATTGGATAGTGCAAAGGCTATTGTCCCTGACAATATCCCGGCAATAATATTGAAGCCTTGTACTCTAGAACTTGCATCACGCCTAACCAAGCTGGACCAGTACAGCTACAACACTGGCATCTGTCCAGCTATTGGAAAATTGCCCAGGTAATTGGAAAATTGTCCTGTACACACAAAGCAGGACAAATCCAACCCGTCCAATTACCATCAGTCTACTCTCCATCATTGCTAAGGTGATGGAAGGGGTCATCAACAGTGCTATCAAGCGGCACTTGCTTAGCAATAACCTGCTCACTGACACCCAGTTTGGGTTCCGCCAGGGCCACTCAGCTCCTGACCTCATTACAGCCTTGATTCAAACATGGACAAAAGAGCTGAACTCCCGAGGTGAGGTGAGAGTGACTGCCCTTGACATCAAGCTTGCATTTGACAGTGTGGCGCATCAAGGAGCCCTAGCAAATCTGGAGTTAATGGGAATCAGGGGAAAAACTCTCTGCTGGTTGGAGTCATAGCTAGCACAAAGGAAGATGGTTGTGGTTGTTGGAGGTCAGTCATGTCACCTTCAGGACACCACTGTAGGAGTTCCTCAGGATAGTGTCCTTGGCCCAACCATCTTCAGCTGCTTCATCAATGACCTTCCTTCCATCACAATGTCAGAAGTGGGGATGTTCACTGATAATTGCACAATGTTCACCATTCACGAATCCTCAGATACTGAAGCAGTCCATGTCCAAATGCAGAAAAACCTGGACAATATTCAGGCTTGGGCTGACAAGTGGCAAGTAACATTCACGCACACCAAGTGTCAGGCAATGACCGTCTCCAACAAGAGAGAATCTAACCATTGTTCCTTGATGTTCAATGGCATTACCATCACTGAATCCCACACTACCAACATCCTGGGGTTACCATTTACCAGAAACTGAACTGGACTGTGTCTCGTAACCCACCTCCTGATTCCCCAAATCCTGTCTGCCCTCCACAAGGCACAAGTCTGATGGAATACTTCCCACTTGCTGGATGAGTGCAGCTCCCACAACACTCAAGAAGCTTGACACCGTCCAGGACAAAGAAACCCTTTTGATTAGCCTCGTCCACAAGCATTCACTCCCTCTACAGTGGCAGCAGTGTGTTCCATCCAAAAGATGCACTGCACGAATTCACCTAGGCTCCTTCGACAGCACCTTCCAAACCCACGACCACTACCATCTAGAAGGACAAGGGCAGCAGACAGATGGGAACACACCACCTGGAAGTTCCCGTCCAAGTCCTTACCATCCTGATTTGGAAATATATCACTGTTCCTGGGTCAAACTCCTGGAGCTCCCTTCCTAACAGCACTGTGGGAGTACCTACACCACATGGACTGCAGCGGTTCAAGAAGGCAGCTCACCACCACCTTCTCAAGGGCAATTAGGGATGGGAAATAAACGCTGGCCCAGCCAGTGCAGCCCACATCCCATGAATTAATTTTTAAAAATTTCTCCAATAAAGCTTCTTAATTATATTAATTTCCTTCAACTCCTCATTCTCCCTAGTTCCTTGGATGTCTAAATCTGGGAGATTTCCTGTATCTTCCTCAGTGAAAACAGACACAAAGTAATCATTTAGTTTCTCTGCCATTTCTCTATTCCCCATTATAAATTCTCCTGACTCTGCCTGTGATGGACCCACGTTTGCCTTAGTCAAATGCTTCCTTTTTACATACCTAGAGAAACTTTTACAGTCCTTTTCTATGTGTTTTGCTAGATTGCATTCATATTCTGTTCTCCCTTTCTTTACCAGTTTCTTGCTCTTCCTTTGCTGTATTCTAATAACCTTCCAATCCTCAGGTTTACTACTAATTCTGGTAACTTTTATAAGCCTTTTCTTTTAATCTTATATAATCCTAAACTTCTTTTGTCAGTCAGGGTTAATTGACTTTTTTTGGGTTTTTGCACCTTGAAGAAATGCGTAGGCATTGTAAGCTATGTAATAGTTCTTTGAAGACTGTCCATTGCCTGTGTACAGTCATACCTTTTAGTGCATTTTCCCAATCCACCTCAGCCAATTTGTCCCTCGTGCCTTCATAATTTCCTTTATTCAACTTTAACACCCTTACTTCAGAGTGAACTACCTCACTTTCAAACAAAGTGAAATTCTATCATATTGTGGTCACTCATCCCGAAAAGTTCTTTTACAACATAATTATTAATTAGCCTTTTTTCATTGTATAATACTAGGTCTAAAATAGCCGGTCCTCTAAACGGCTCCTCAGCATATCGTTGTAGAAAGCCATCCCTAACGCACTCCACAAACTCATCTTCCACAGCATTAGTGCTCAGTTGGTTTACCCAGTCTATATGCAGATTGAAGTCACTCATGATGACTGTACTGCCCATGCTACATGCTTCTCACATCTCCTGGTTAATACCATACTCCACATTACCATTACTATTTGGTGGCTGACAAACAACTCTAACCAATGTCTGTTGCCCTTTGCTGTTTCTTAGCTCCACTCGAACAGATTCCACATATTGTTCTTCCAATCTGAGATCATCCCTTACTAATGCACTGATCCCATCCCTTATTATCGGCGCAACTCCACCTCCTTTCCCGTCTTGTCTGTCCTTGCTAAGCGTCGAATATCCTTGAATATTCCATTCCCAGTCTTGGTCACCATGCAGCCATGTTTCTGTAATGGCAATTATAACATATCCGTTTACCACTGTTTGTGACTTTAGATCATTTAGCTTATTGCGAATGCTATGCACATTCCGACAGAGTGCCCTTAACTTTGCCTTTTTGACATCATTCTGCATTGAAGCATACTCAGTGTTCTGCTTTGTTTCTCTTGCCTTCTAGTGTCACTACTACTTCCTGTTACCAACTTTACTTTCTTCCAATTTGGGCCACCCCTCAGGTTCCCACCCCTGACAAGCTAGTTTAAACCCACCCCAACAGCACTAACAAATCTCCCTGCGAGCATCTCAGTCCCAGTCCTGTTAAGATGTAACCCGTCCAATTTGTATAGGTCCCACCTGCCCTAGAACCAGTCCCAATGCCTCAGAAATCTGATGCCCTCCCTCCTACACCAGTTCCCCAGCCATTTATTTAAAATCGATCAATCCTCCTATTCCTATGCTCGCTAGAATGTGGCACTGGGAGTAATCCTGAGATTAATGCTGTCGAGGTCCTGCTTTTTAATTTCCTTCCTAACTCCCTGAAATCTGCTTTCAGGACCTCATCCCTCTTCCCACCAATGTCGTTGGTACCAATGTGGACCATGACTTCTGGCTCATCCACCTCTCCCCCCACCGAAGGATGTTGTGCAGCTGCTCCTGAGTCGTGCTGTATAACCACACGTTCACCTCAGGGGATGATGTGCAGGGCTTCAGTGAGGCAAATGGTGATTTTACAAACACAAACCCTCCTGGAAACTATCTCACAAATGTGAATTTCTGGCTTTTTGAGAGGTCAAAATAATGAACTTTACTTTTGAGCTAATAATTGATCAGATGTCCCAGCTCATTTTGAATGATTTATGTTGTTGACTGGAGGGGCTGAGATCTCTTCCCCAGCCAGAGGCCATTCCCAACTTTCCCATGAGGGATTTCAGCAAATTAGTATCCACCGCCCAATCCGGCAATATGTTCCAAAGATCTATTTTTCTGAGAGAAGAGTTACCTTTTGACTTCTAATCTACTTCTTTGCAAAACTTGAAATTGTAAGTCCAAGTAACTGTAACTAATTAACTAAGTAATTGTAAGTAAGTAACTAAATGCTTGAAATTATTCTTGTGGTCCTCCTATGTACTCTTTCCAACACCTCAATATTACCTGCCAAGTGAGGAGATCTAAACTGGGCACAGTATTCTAACTGAGGCTTAAACAAGGTTCTACACAGGGTCAAATTAGTATGCTTTTATTGTGAATTGTCCTGTAAAAACACCCTATTTAATCAGTTATTGCTTCACAACATTTGCCATGAACCTTTAGAGAGGTGGGCAATAGAATGCCTAGCTTTCTTTCTTCACGGACTATAGTTCTTTCCCAGGAAGCTGTATGTATGCTCAGCATTTGCATTGCCCATGCACATAACACTACACTTCTCTAAATTAAATATCATTTGCTAGATCCTCCAGTGCACCTGGATCTGCTTGTAATAGTATGGCTTCATTTAAAGTCCTGGAGCTCGAACATATCCTAGTATCATCTCCAAACTTACAGCTCATTTGCCCATGGTTTATATCTACATCATTAATGAAAATAGTAAACAGCGTCCTAAAATTGTAAGCAGCAGTCCTAACACTAATCTCCCTGGGATTCTATTGGTAATCGATTTCCAAGCAGATGCAAATCCACCTACAGCAACCTTCTCCCTGCAGGCTTTCACTCACTCAGTTATCAACCTAGGGCAGTAGATTGCCTCTAATATCTGAAGATTCAGTCTTGTAGCGAAACCTCTTATGCAGTACCTTATCAAAAACTGGAGAGTCTAGATTTCCCTCATCCAATTCCTTAGCGACTTCAACAAATACAATCAGATTGGTTAGACTGGATCTCCTTTTTCTGAAGCCATGTTGAGTGTTCCTGATGTGCCCTTTTCGATTTTAGTCATGAAGTATTGAACCCCAAGTAATTGCCTCAAGCAGATGGCCTGTAGTTACCATATACAAGTAAACTTTGCAGCTATATTAGCCTTGGCTCATTCTAAGGGAACAGTCCCCAAACTCCATTGAGCGTTTTAAAGATACTGCACGGAGCTGGCACAGCACCTGTGCCATTTCCTTGAGACCCTATATGTAAAATACATATCTGCATGCCTTAGTCTAATTATTTGCTACCCTCTCTCTGTGCTTTGCCTGAAGTTCTCACTTGGCCTTGATGGCATGGGAGTTCAGTTAATATACATGGTGGACTCAGAGACGTCTACAGCACAGAATACAGTTGGTATTCTGGTATCAGGCTCATTGCTATCAAGATGTGGTAATCTTTCAAAATTCTATAGATTCTGGAAAGGTTCCTGCAGACTAGAAAGTAGCAAATGTCACCCCAGTATTTCCAAAGGGAGGGAGAATGGAGAACTACAGACCTGTTAGGTTGACATCAGTAGTAGGGAAAATATTAGAATCCATTATAAAGGATGCGATAACTAGACATTTAGAAAATAATGGTAAAATTGTGCAGAGTCAACATGAATTTATGAAAGGGAAATAATGTTTGACAAACCTGTTGGAAGTTTTTATGAGGATGTTACTTGTAGCATAGATAAAAGAGAACCAGTGGATGTAGTGTATTTGGATTTTCAGAAGGCCATTGATAAGGTCCTACACAGGAGGGTTAGTAAACATAATTAAAGCACCTGAGATTGGGGGTAATATATTTGTATGGATTGAGAATTGGTTAACAGAAAGCAGAGTAGGGATGAATGGGTCATTCTCAGAATGACAGGCTGTTACTGTTGGGGTAGAGCAAGGATCAGTGCTAGGGCCACAGCTGTTCACAATCTATTTAAATGACTTGGATGTGGGGACCAATTGTGATACTTCCAAATTTTCTGATGACACCAAATTGGTGGGAATATCAGCTGTGAGGAGGATGGAAGGAGGCTTCAAGCAGACTTGGACAGGCTCAGTGAATGGGCAAGAACATGGCAGGTGGAATATAATGAGCTTAAGTGTGAAGTTATCCACTTGGTGGAAAAAAACAGAAATGCAGAATATTTCTTAAATGGTGAGAGGTTGGGAAATGTTGGTGTCTGAAGGGATCTGGATATCCTTGTTCATGAGTCACTAAAACCCAGCATGCAGCTGCAGCAAGCAATAGGGAAGATAAATCGAATGCTGGCCTCCATTGCAAAGGGATTGAAGTACAGAAGGATATAATTGCCATAGAGGGAGTGCCATAGAGGTTCATCAAACTAACCCCTGGGAGGGCGAGATTGCCTTATGACAAGAGATTGAGGAAACTGGGTATGTATTCTACATGTAAACATACATACGAATTAGGAACAGGGAGTAGGCCATTTGACCCCTCGAGCCTGCTCCGCCATTCAATAAGATCATGACTAATCTAATTTTAACCTCAGCTCCACATTCTTGCCTACCCCTGGTAACCTTTCACCCCCTTGCTTACCAAGCATCTATCTAGCTCTGCCATAAAAATATTCAAAGACTCTGCTTCCACCGCCTTTTGAGGAAGAGAGTTCCAAAAGTTCGCGACCCACGGAGAAAAAATTTATCCTCCTCCCTGCCTTAAATGAGCGACCCCTTTTTTTTAAAAAACAGTAACCCCTAGTTCTAGATTCTCCCACAAGAGGAAACATCCTCTCCACATCCACCCTATCAAGACCCCTCAGGATCTTAAAGGCATCAATCAAGTCGCCTCTTACTCTTCTAGACTCCAGCAGATACAAGCTTAGCTTGCCCAACCATCCTCATAAGACAACCGTCCTATTCCAGGTGTAAGTCTAGTAAACCTCTGAACTGCTTCCAATGTGTTTAAATCCTTTCTTAAATAAGGAGACCAATACAGTGCACCAGGTGTGATCTCACCAGTGCCCTGTATAACTGAAGCATAACCTCCCCAATTTTATATTCAATTCCCCGTGCAATAATCAATAACATTCTATTAGCTTTCCTGATTATTTGCTGTACCTGCACACTAGCCTTTTGTGATTCATGCACTAGGATGTCCAGATCCCTCTGAATCTTAGTTTCTCTAGAGTTTCGAAGAATGAGATGATCTCATTGAGACTTACAAAATTCTTACAGGGCCTGACAGGGTAAATGTGGATAGGATGTTTCCCCTGGTTGGTGAACCAGTGACATAATCTCAGGATAAGGAGCAGACCATTTAGGACTGAGATGAGGAAGAATTCTTTCACTCAGAGAGTGATGAATCTTTGGAATTCTCTACCACAGAGAGTTGTGGAAGCTCAATCATTGAGTATGTTCAAAACCAAAATCGATAGTTTTCTGGAGACTAATGACATCCAGGGATATGGGGATAGTGCAGGAAAGTGGCGTTGAGATAGATGATCAGCCATGATCTAGTTGAATAGCAGAGCCGGTTCAACAGGTTGAATGGCCTACTCCTGTTCCTATGTTCCCTCTTAAATGAAAAATAATTTATAAATGGGTGTGACCTATCTGCTAGGTTATTTTACTAACCTCTATGTATGCTGAATCCTTTACTCGCTTTAGGCTTCCCAGCAGTAGGAGCTAAACTGGTCTAACTTATCTTCCTGAAGTTTCCAGTCAACGTGGTTCTACTCAATTCAGCAACTTCATGAAATACCCTGAAAGCTATTGTCGCTGCTCAATAGATTCAAAGAAATTTCAGCTACAATCACAAGTAACTGCCAGTCGTGTACAAAACCAAGTCAGTCACACATCATGTTTTAATGTGCTTCACGTCTCCCTCAAACTTTGGAAGCCCGGACTCAACTTTGCAACGTTTGTATGGCATTGGCTGGGGGCAGCTGGAGAGTTAACATCATCTTACTGGCTGACTAAATATTGACCATCAGGAGTGACCATGCTGTCCTCGGTGGTGTGAGACTGAATGGAACTGTTGAGTTCTAACTGGGTAATTCGAAATAATGTTTGTAATCATGGACATGGCACCGATATTGTGCTTTATTCTCCCGGGCAGGTAAAATGGACCATGGAGGTGCTCTGTTATGGACTGACTCTGCCTCTGGATGGAGAAACGGTCAAACTGTGTGTGGATGTTTATACTGACTGGATCATGGCTTTGGTGGCTCGCCGTGACTCTATCCCTCAGCCCATTATCAAAGAACCAAATTTATATGTGCAAACTATTCTCAAACACCTACAGAATTTGTTTGTTCCCCGGTAAGTATAAAAGACTTTGTGCTTCAGTGAAAATATAAGATGGACAATAACGGAAGTGTTTTTATGTATCCAGCTGTATTTTCCTTTCCATAGACTTCAATGGAGAAGAAATCAGCATGGGGTGAACACTGCAGGCTGTCCTGCACCCATCTGTTTTTATACTCTTTCCAAGGCTGAGTTTCCCCCTTTTATTTTTAAAGAGGTACTCTCTGACGCATTGAGATTGCAGTTCCTTTAGCTTTTTCTTTGAGCTTAAGTCATATACTAGACTGGCGCCTATCACAGGAAATACAGACTCCACTTAAGCATTCAATAAAAGCAAACAGCAGAATCAGCAGGTTATGGAGAAAGATAGAGTGGGAAGGGAGTCAGGACTGAAATAAATATTCCATAATCTGAATCTTGAAGGCAGACCAGATGAAGGGGTGCTCTAGACTGACTAGACTTTTGTCAGCATACTATTGTGTACATCAGTAAGATCCCTATAAAGTCCTATTTTTGTCCCATTTTAATGTGGCAGCATTTCTTTGCTGCAACAAAATTAAACCGGTTAATCCAGTGGTATTACATCCATAAAAACAATTCGCAAGAGCTTCCTGGCCATCATGTTGAAGAGCTGAATTGCTTGAGGACTGAGTAACCTCTCTGCCCATTTCCCTGGTCAGGGAACACTGTGTTACAGGAAAAACAAGGATCAAACTTAATGTTGTGAAACAAAAAGGATCGAGATTGAATAACAAAATTAGCAATGGCTAAAGCCAAACTAAATTGAATTGAGATATTGCACTGGTTCATAACATTGTTAAGAAAAATTTATTCTTTTTTAACCTTGTCTTTTGTTTTCAGACTAGAGTATGCTCATAACCAGATCACACTGTGCCTGCGAGTTTTAGCAGCAGTCCAGAAGTTAGCACGTGAATCCGCCAACATGTCAAGGGAAACATGGGAAGTATTATTGCTTTTCCTACTGCAGATTAATGACACTCTTCTGGCAGCTCCGACAGTTCCAGGTTAGTATACAGGCTGCAACCCCAATAGCAACAGAAATTTATATTGCATCTTTAACATGGTAAAACTTTCCAAAGTATTTCAAAGGAGTGGAAATCAGGCACTTGTATACACTGTACCTCAAGGATATATTAGGGAAAGTGACCAAAAGCTTGGTCAAAGAGGACAGGCTTTACAGAATGTCTTAAAGGAGGAAAGTGAGTAGGAGAGACAGAGGCTTAGGGAGAGAATTTTGGAGTATGGAGCCCAGGCAGTTGTGTGCCACGGGCCAGCAGCGGGAGAGAAGTGAAAATAAGCAAGTGCAAGAGGCTAGAATTAGAGGAGCGCCACATTAGCGGAGGCTGGAGGAAATGACCAAGATGGGGAGGCGTGAGATCATAGAGAGCTTTGTAAACAGTGGTGAGAATTTTAATATCAGCGTTGCTCGCTGGGGAGCTAGTATAGATCATCAATCACAGTGGTAATGTGTGAAGGGAATTGGTGTGAATTGGGATACTGGGAGCAGAGTTTTTAATGAGCTCAAGTTTACGGAAGGTGAGAGGTCAAATAACAGGATATTTTAGTGGTCGGGTTTGGAGGTAACAAAGGCATTGAGGGTTTGAGCAGCAGATGGGCTGAGGCAGATGCAGTGTTTACACACATGTCTCTAGAAATCCAGATCCTGGATCCCAGCAGGCAATCTGTGAGGAGGACACCTTCTAACAGTGTTTCACAGTACCGTGTCCATAACAGAAACCCACCTGGCAATATTTGTCCCAGGAGTACAAGGATAGACATTGGAATTAGGGGAGCTTGATGATGGAGTGGATATGGAGTCACAGACTCAGCTCAAAGTCAAGTAGGGTGCCAAGATTGTGAGATAGAAACAGAAAATGCTAGAAACACTCAGCAAGTCTAGCAACATCTGTGGAGAGAGAGACTGTGACCTTTCATGGGCTCTGATGCATGGTCATGACCTGAAACGTTAACTCTGCACAGATGCAGCCTGACATGCTGATTATTTCCAGCGGTTGCTGTTTTTGTTTGATTTCCAGCATCCACAGTGTATTGCTTTTGCCAAGTTTGTGAGATCAATTAATAGTTTTCATCAGTTTAACATATGATTACGTTTTGAGTAATCTGAAGCACTCTTCTTCCAAGAGTAAATAATCCTAAAAGTTGAACCTACATAACTTCACACATATTCTTTTTAATTCAATTATCTACAAGTTTACATGAGAGCCTCTGCTGCCCCTGACTCCTGTGATACATAATAGTTGTCGTCTTGAGCCCACCTTCTGTAAGTGACTTCTTGTTCTCAGGTGATATGTTTTAGTAGGAAATTTATTCACTGTTCCAGGACATGGAGCTCAATCAAGAGGCAGTAAAGGCTGTCTATCTTTGTACTCCTGAGACAAATATTGCTAGATGGGCTTCTCTTGGGGACTACAGTACAGTGTGACACTGATAGAAGGTGCCCTCCTCTCAGCTTGACTTCTTGGATAAAAGACCTGGAATCGTAGAGACGTCAACAAATCCCAGTTTCAAACATTGTGACAGGAGTTTTCAGAAACCTACTGTAAAGCCAAAAATAGCATGGCTATTGTGTGTTAAGTCGACAAATTACCTTTCTTCATATTTTATTGAAAAGGATAAAAATGAGGGCTAGAAATTAAATTTGGAAATTTTTCACACAAAGGGTAGTGAAACCTGGGTCTGAATAGCTCCCAAAAAACTGTCGACGCTGGACATCAATTGAAATTTTCTAGACAAGGATTAATAGATTTTTGTTAGTGAGAGTATCGAGGTAAACGATTTGAAGTACAGATCAACAATGATTTGATAACAGTTGGGTGACCTATTCCTGTTCCCATTTTCATCTATTCCCGTTATCATCCATTTCAGCCTCTCTCGGGTGTTACCATAAAGTTCAGGTGGAGACAGCAACATTAATTTTGATGACTCCATCCTTCCCAGAAAAAATTTTGATGACTCCATCCTTCCCAGAAAAAATCCTGATTTTTCAGACTTGATCAGTCTGAACAGTGATCTATCTCGGCCAGTAACTATTGCATGTGAACATTTAAAATGGTTTCTTTCACTGATTTTGGAATGCCGTGAGAGACTGGTAATTAAGCCAGGTTTTGCAAGGACATACAATTTTAGCATGAGGAGCTAGATTTTAAGCACTGTGTAGTATTGATAATACAATGCTGATTGTGTGGTAACTGATCTGATTGAAAGGTTATTTGAAAACTGCTGTGTGCTGCATTTTCTTCCAGAAGAGAGAGACGTTTTTCCAACAGTTACTGTAATTGGGGTATGTTCTACCTTTGTCGTCATTAATCATTGACCAGTAACCTCCGAGCTCCAGAGCAGCATATCCTGAGGGGGGCAGTGGGGTGTACCCCAAAATTTCACTGGGGGAACCTCCACACCCCCCCCCCCCCCCCCCCGCCCCAAAACCCGGCCAAAAGAAGTTCCCGGGTAAGGATTGCATGGCAAACGCCTGGGAAGTTCACATTTCTTTTGGGCAATTGCCTTGCACTAGGAACCATCTGATAATGCAATTTAAATCGCAAACTTCGGATGGTTCCAACTTTAATACAGCAATAGTTATCCAGAAAAAGTTTGAAGAATTGAAAATGCTTCTAGGTATGTATGGCACTGACCACTTAACCAGCCCAACCCGACGCGCCCCTGCCCTCCCACCCAGGCCCAGCCCGACACCTTCCCCCCATCACGCGCAGCCAGATCCTACCCACGTAACTTATATGCTCCTCCCTGACTTGTCAAAGTGGCTGGACCATTAAACTTACCTGGTTTACGGCAGCTGGTGCCATTTATATGTTTTTGAAAATTCAAACGTGGTTTACTTACCTTTGGCTCTCCTGGAGTCAACTGTGGGTCTTGGGAACCCGCTGCACTACACAGATCTCGCCCGACCTGAGTCGAAATAAGATAAGAAACTAGGAGTGGAGTGGCAATCTGACTCGATTACCCCTGCACTGGAAGCTACAGGCCATAGATTCTTACAGCCCAGGAGGAGGCTATTCAACCCACGCTGTCTTTGAAAAAGCTACCCAGGTAGCCCCATCCCTTCCCTCCTTCCAAGTAACCTTGTAAATATTTCCTTTTTGAGTACACAAAAGCCACAGTACCATTTTCTTATTGGTTAAATTTGTATGCTAATTTGCTTCTCATTAGGAGGACTAGCAGAAAATCTTGCTGATAAGTTAATTGGTGTACTCTTTGAAGTTTGGTTCCTGGCTTGTACCCGATGTTTCCCTACACCACCATACTGGAAAACTGCTCGAGAAATGTTGGCCAACTGGAGGCATCACCCGGCTGTGGTAGAACAGTGGAGTAAAGTCATCTGTGCACTGACCTCCAGGTTAGTATCTAGGGACTTGATTTTGCAGTCTTTAGCATAACTAATTTGTCAAAAGCTGGGTGATTACAACTAACTTTTTAATAAGCTGTATTTGTTCTGTTCTTGTGCTTTCTAAAATTAGTGAACCAACTGCAAAACTAACTTTAGTGGCACTATGTAAATGCAACAAATAAAAGAAAGAACTTGCATTTCTATAGTGCATTTTCATGACCCTCAGAATGGCCCAAAGGGAAGTATTTTTGAAGTGTAGGCAATGTTATAATATTGCAAGCAGTGTGGCAAATTTGTACACCGCAAATCAGCAATGAGATAAGCCTGTTTCTTTATTTTTAGTGATGTTGGTTGAGGGATAAATGTTGGCCAAGACATCAAGGATTCCCTTTCTTCTTTGAATAATGCTGAGATGGAGCTTTAGTTAAATGTTATCCAAAAGATGAAAGATATTGCACCTCTCGCTCAGTACCGTACAGGGGTGTCTGCCTGAGTTTGGTGTTCAAGTCTATGGAGTGGGGCTTGAACCCATGATCTCTGACTCAGAGAGCCATGGCTGACAAAATATCCCAAGGATTTGAACCAAAGGCTCAACTGCCCTTTCAAGCAGTGACTTCCACACTCCCACCACCCTTTGGGTGAAAAAATTTCTCTCCAACTCTCCAATTAGCCTTCTACCTCTTACTTAAATCTATGGCCCCTGGTTATTGACCCCTCTACTAATGGAAAAAGTGCTTTCCTATCCACCCTATCTATGCCCCTCATAATCGTATCCATCTCTATCAGGTCCCCTCTCAACCTTTGCTGCTCCAAGGAAAACAACCCCAGCCTATCCAATCTTTCCTCATAGCTCAGACCCTGCAGCCCAGGCAGCATCCTGGTAAATCTCCTCTGCACCCTCTACAGTGCAATCACATCTATCATGTAATGTGGTGACCAGAACTGCACGCAGTACTCCAGTTGTGGCCTAATCAGCGTTTTATACAGTTCCAGCATAACCTCCCTGCCCTTGTATTCTATGCCTTGACTAATGGCAAGTATCCCATATGCTTTCTTAACCACCTTATCTACCTGCCCTGCTACCTTCAGGGATCTATGGATATGCACACCAAGGTTCCTCTGATCTTTAGTACTTTCCAGGGTCCTACCATACATAGTCTAATCCCTTGCCTTGTTAGCCCTCCCCAAGTGCATTGCCTCACACTTTTCCGGCGCACCTGACCAGTCCATTGATATCCTCCTGCAGTTTACAGCTATCCTCCTCACTATTTACTACCCTACCAATTTTCGTGTCATCTGTGAACTTCTTGATCATACCCCCTACATTTAAGTCCAAATCATTTATGTTCACCACAAACAGCAACGGTCCCAGCACCGAGCCCTGCGGAACCCCACTGGAAACAGACTTCCAGTCAGAGAAACATCCCTCTACCATCACCCTCTGCTTCCTGCCTCTCAGCCAATTTTGGATCCAACGTGCCACTTTGCCTTGGATTCCATGGGCTCTTACTTTCTTGACCAGTTTGCTATGAGGGACCTTATCAAAAGCCTTGCTAAAGTCCCTGTGGACCACATCAAATGCATTATGTTCATCAACACTCCTGGTTACCTCAAAAAATTCAATCAAATTTGTCAAACACGACCTTCCCTAAACAAATCCATGCTGACTATCCCTGATTAATCCGTGTCTCTCCAAGTGCAGATATGTTCTGTGCCTCAGAATTCTTTCTAGTAACTTCCCCACCACGGAGGTTAGACTGACTGGCCTGTAATTTACTGGTCTATCCCTTCCTACCTTTTTAATAATGGGAAAACATTAGCAGTCCACTGGCACCTCACCTGTGGCCAGAGAGGATTTGAAAATGACTGCCAGGGCCCCTGATATCTCTTCCCTTGCCTCCCTCAACAGCCTGGGATACATCTCATCCGGGTCTGTGGATTTATCCACTTTTAAGGCCATTAAATCCACTAGTACCTTCCCTCTATGTTAATTTCCTCTCATATTTCACAGACCTACACCCTGATGTCTATATCTGCGTCGTCCTTTTCCATTGTGAAGACCGACAGAAAGTATTCATTGAGGACTGTACCCACGTCTTCCAGATCCACACACACATTACCTCTATGGTCCCTAATTGGCCCTACTCTTTCCTTAGTTATTCTCTTGCTCTTTATATATTTTCCTTTATTCTACCCACAAATGCTTTCTCATGCACACTCTTAGCTTTCCTAATTTCCTTTTTAAGTTCCCCCCTGCGCTTTTTATACTCCTCTAGGGATTCTGCCGTGTTGAGCTCTCGGTATCTGTCATAAGCTTCTCTGTTTTTCTTAATCCTAACTTTTCTGTCCCATGACATCCAGGGTACTCCGGACTTGGTTCCCCCCGTTCGTCTTTACGGGAACATGTTTGCCCTGTACATTTGCTATTTCCTCCTTGAATGCCTCTCACTTGCTCTGACACAGTTTTATTTGCAAGTAGCTGTTCCCAGTCCACTTGGGCTAAATCGTATCTCATCTTAGTAAAATTAGCCTTTCCCCAGTTTAGAACTTTTATTCCCTCCCCAACCTAATCCTTTTCCATAACTATCCTAAATCTAACTGAGTTATGGTCACTATCTCCAAAATGCTCCCCTACTGATACGCCTTCCACCTGCCTGGGCTCAATTCTGAATATTATGTCCAGAACTGCCCCCTCCCTTGTTGGGCTTTCTACGTTCTGGCTAAAAAAGTTCTCCTGGAGGCAACTTAAGAATTTTGCTCCCTCTCTACCTTGCACACTAAAACCATCCCAGTTAATATTTGGCTAGTTAAAATCCCCGACTATTACTGCCTTATTATTCTTACACTTCTCTGAAATCTGATTACATATTTGATCCTCTTTCTCTTCTTGACTATTTGGGGGCCTATAGTACACACCCAACAGCGTGTTTACCCCTTTTGTGTTTTTTACTTCTACCCAAATGGCCTTATTTGATGATCCTTCCAAGGTATCATCTCTCCTTGCCGCTATAATTAATTCCTTGATCAATACTGTATCCCCCTCACTATCTTGTCTGAATACTCTGTAACCAGGAATGTTGAGCTGCCAATCCTGCCCTTTTAGATAAGTCTCGGTCATAGCTGTGATATCATACTCTCATGTGCCTATCTGTGTCCTCAGCTTATCTGTCTTATTCCTCAGGTTCCTTGCGTTAAAAGATATTCCATTTAGCCTTGCTAAACTCACTACTTGCTTATCTAGCCTATGTTTCCTCTGCTTCCAGACTCACTTACCAGTGTTTTAACTTCTAATTCCATCTCAGCTTCTCTCCCCTCTGAATTATCTTTCAGGATCCCACCCTCCTGCCAATTTAGTTTGAATCCACCCCAACAGCATTAGCATGTTGGTCCCGTTCCTGTTCAGATGTAACCCATCCAACTTGTACAGGTCCCACCTCCCCCAGAAATGGTTCCAATGCCCCAGGAATCAGTTTTATCTGCAAGTAACTGTCGCCAGTTCACTTGGGCCAAATCGTATCTCATCTTAGTAAAATTAAACTTTCCCCAGTTTAGAACTTAGAAAGCCCTCCCTCATGCATCATCTCTCCATGCATTCATCTGCTCTATCCTGTTCCTGTACTCACTACTGTGTGGCACCGGGAGTAATCCGGAGATTACTACCTTTGAAGATTACTACCTACTTTTCAATTTCCTACCTAACTCCCAAAAGTCTGCTTGCAGGACCTCATTTCCCTTTCTTCCTATGTCATTGGTCCCAACATGGACCATGACCTCTGGCTATTCACCCTCCCCCTTCAGAATGTCCTGCAACCATTCTGTAACACCCTTGACCCTGGCACCCAGGAGGCAACATACCATCCTGGAGTCACGTGTACGGCCGCAGAAGCACCTGTCTACTCCCTTCACTAATGAATCCCCTACCACTATTGCCCTGCCACACTTCTCCCTCCTGCCCTGAGCAGCTGGACCACCCACAGTGCCATGGCCTTGGCTCTGATTGGCCTCCACAGAGGAACCATCACTCTCACCGTTTTCCAAGGCAGAAAAATGGTTTGCGTGCGAGATGGACTCGGGGATTCCATAACTACCTGCCTGGTCCCCTTCTGTCTGGTGGTCACCCATTCCCTCTCTGTTTGCACTTCCTTAAGCTGCGAGGTAACCATGTCTTCATGACCCTCTCAGCCTCATGAACGCACCGTAGCGCCTCCAGCTGCTGCTGGAGCTCCATAACCCAGAGCTCGAGTTACTCCATTCGGAGGCATCTCCTACACACGTGGTCATCCAGACCACCAGGAGCGACTAGGATTTCCCACATAGCGCAGGATGTACATATCACAGGACTGAGCTCCCCAGAAATATCTTAACTAAGTAGAATATAGACCCTTGCTTTTATTTTATCCATACTCCTCCTTGAGTACAGACTAGATAGATTAGATCCTCTAGATGCTGCTGACTGCCTGTCCTGGGGCCCTCCTCTCATACTCTCCTCTAGGTGCTGCTTACTGCCTGTCCCAGGGCCCTCCTCTCATACTCTCTTCTAGGTGCTGCTTACTGCCTGTACCAGGGTGGTCCTCTCGCACTGTTCCACCCATATTTCATTTGAGCCCTTAAAAACACAGAGCAGGGAGACTTTCCATCAATACAAGTTGGATGCAAGCTTGGATCCTAAATTCTGAGAACATATGCCAGTCCACTGCACCGCCCAGTTCCCTGATTCAGGTTTTATTGTCCCTTGACTATTTGCTGCATTATAAATTGTTGTAAGCCAATCATTTGGTGAGTATATTTGTTTAATAAATTTAACTTTCCAATGGAGAAAGATGATCCCAGGTATACAGAGACGGGGCAGTTGAGAATGAAGTTAGTTCTTTGTGTGTAGAACAAGGGCTACTCTTTTTTTAATTGTATTTAAATGTTATTTCCCTTTCCAATAGGTTATTGCGGTTTACCTATGGTCCCTCATTCCCTCCATTCAAAGTTCCAGATGAAGATGCAATCCTGATTCCAGCAGAAATGGACAATGACTGTATTTCACAGACTTGGTTTCGTATTTTGCACATGCTTAGGTGAGAATGCATAAGCTCTTTGTGTATATTTAACAGCTGTAAAGATACATGGCCTGCCTTTCAGGCTGCTCATACAACATGATAATAGCTTGTGCAAAGTTACTGGCCTTCCTGATCAGATTAAATGTTTACATCTGGTGAAACATTAACTCTAAATGACTTTGCAATTTGAAAAAAGCATATTGTCGTTGAATTTTATAATAGTGAAGGGGAACGCTGTCTGTGTTGGCTCTTGGAAAAATCAAAAAACAAACACATTGCTCTTTCCCTACAGCCCTATACCCTTTCTCCGCTTCAAATGTTTATCCACTTTTTCCTCCATAGATCTCTGCCTCATCGGTTCGCTGTGGCAAAGCGCAACCTGCATGTGAAATTGATCCCTCAATCCCTCATCACTGACTTCTCAACTGGAGGAAATAATCTTTCCTCATTTACTCTGTCAAATCACAATCAGAGATCATTGTAAACTGTAGCTGTTATAGAAAATTGGGAAAATAGTTTTGATCCTTGTGAATTGTGTTGTTATTCGGAATAAGTTAAATTAACTCGCACCCACTTTGCACTGATGAAACTTTATTTTTTTTTAAATCCTTTATTCCATTTTAGCAACCCAGTGGATCTGAGTAACCCAGCCATAATAAGCACCACACCAAAATTCCAGGAGCAGCTTTTGAGTGTCAGTGGGATGGCACAGGAAATGATGCAACATCCGTGCCTTAAACAACTGCCTCAAATCTTCTTCCGAGCCATGCGTGGTATCAGCTGCCTGGTGGATGCCTTTCTAGGTAATTTTAGCTTTTTTAATGTTCTGCTTTAATGCTCATTTTAATATTCTGTTTTCATTTATATATCTAAGCATCACACCTCAGTTAAAATGTTGAGCAGGCATTCTTTCCCTGCATTTGACCAATGCCACCATGAACTGTGTGCAGCTTGTGTTGAGCAGGAGCATGATGTGCCCTTTAACTTCAAGTCTGGCACAGTAGGACAATGTCTGACCTTTTCTTGTTGTTCTCTAATTGTCAATCCGCATGCAGGTATACTTGGACCTTTTTTTTAAGGCATAAATGAAAACAAAATAATAAAATTGTATTTAGTATTGACCTTCTAAGTCACAGAGGCACTGAGCTGTAATTCCTTGTTTTGTATTGGTTCAAATATCTTATAAATTGAGACCTCTTTTGTTCTTCCTCTCCTTTTTCCTGAATATCTCTGGTGGTAGAGAGCTAACGGATATGCTGTGCACTACATAATTTAATATTGGCCTGATTTCTGCTGTTCAGCTTTCGTCAAACGAAGCAGTTGTATTTTGTGTAGATGAGGTACCTTTTCTAATAACATGCATCCAGCAACGTAATCCCAGATGAATTTTTTATTGCGTAATAGGCCGCAAAGTGTCTCATCATTTCTATTCCCTATGTAAACAGCAATACAATTTCCCTTTGCTTTCAAAACCAGGATGGCACCTCCTTTACTAGGCAGCTCTGCCGACTCAATCTGCATAGCCCACCCCAGAAAGCACTGACAGGGGACCGCGATTTTATGGAGAGCCAAGTATCACTTCAAGGCAGCCTAAACCTAGAAAATCATGGCATGGACGTGAAATCCTGCAGTTCCCAACCTGTAGGATGGTTTCCGAGAACTGGATGGCTCCACAGCATCATCCAGTCTGATTTGAAGTTGTGTGCTTTCGCGGCCAACTCCTTGTAACTGATGTCCCTGGGGTGATGCAGCAGGGATGGATCCTGTATTCTAGGGCCTTCAGGTCAGTGATAACTTTGGCTGTTGAAAACAATCATGAAATTCCTGGTAAAGCCATTATTTTCCTCTACTAAGAAATGGTCGAAAGATTGGAAAGATCACATTGCCTAGCTAAGGAGGCGAAATGGATCTAAGGGCCAAAAACAAAAGCAAGTGCAAATGAAATAATCATGAGGGCTGACGGCTAAAGACGTGTCAGCTGAGGATAAATTGAGGGGATTGGAAGGGGCAACATGGCAATAGGTGGATTTGAGACGACAAATAAACCATGATAAATGTCTCCTTAAAGATTATATGGGTGGAAAATTTAATAATTCTTTCATAATCTTATGTTCTTTGTATTATGGTCTGTTCTAGATTACACATTATTATGGTGAGTGTACAAATTATCCTTTCAAATGCCCTGTTATGAATAATCTTGCACTGCTACCATTTTTTGAGTAGCTTGTTGTATTGTCTCTGTGCCAGTTGAAAACTGGTGCCTGCCTTATATCCATTCCATGTTTTGCCTTGCACAGTGCAGGTGCAACGCCTGAGTGCACTAGCACCAAACACAATTCTAGTTTTACCCATTTAGTCTTGAGCAAAAATCCTGAAGTTTGTAATCCTACCCGATAGTGGTGCATTTTTAATCATATACAGTATTGGGTTTGTAATCATACCTGGCGATTGAGGAGGCATATCAGGATGCATCATGTAATTACCCAGGTTTGGCCAAGTTGTGGGCACAAGTTTTTAAGTGTTTACAGTCTTTTTTAAAAGCTAGAATGAATATGACCTTTTGGCCAGATGCAGAAACTAATGACTAGCCCATGGGGCAGTCCATGATCAAGCTAAAGGAATGTGACCTTTGGATCAGAATAAATAAGTTGATAAATGGTCTGAGTTGTACGGTAATAAACTGCTTAACCTCCGAGTCAAGCTGAGATAGGCAGGTAAATTAGCACGACAGCAAAATATCAAGATAGATACGCAAGGTTTATGTCTTGAAGTGAACTGTAAACATTGTTTGTGCATTCAATGATTGTTTTACAAAATTCCTCTAGAACAGTGGAAATGAGGAGCAGGTCATTCCGTATTTATGTTGTAAACTCATTTGTAATTAAGGATGTAACAATTAGACATACAAGGTAAGATCATTGAGTTAATGATGAGTCACCCAAAAGACTATATATATATGCCCTTTAGCGCTTTCTGAAAGAGCTTTTCCCTTGTGTGCACACTTGTACTAAATAAAGAACTACTGTTCAATCTACTTACAGTCAACTCTGTGTTGAGTATCTTTTAGGTACTCCACAACACAATAATGGGTTTGTAATCATGTCAAGTAAACGTGGGTTTATAATTATTTATGGTAATGGTTGTTAATTTTTTTTTTAGTCTGCTTTTTCTTGGCCCCTGCCCTCTTATTGCTGCCAAAGAAGCTCAGAATTATTTGGCTGGCATTTGCATTCAGTTAAACTAGTTTCATGTTTGTCAATAATTATGTAAGGTGAACGTCCAGCAGTTCCTGAGCTGATGAACTTTTAGACTGCTTGGTAAGTAGCTGCAAAAAGATGCTGTGAACAATTTCCAGCCAGGTTTTTAAGTTTTAGAAAGTTTATTTTTGAATTTCATACTGAAAACAATTTTTGTATTTTTAAACAGTGCCATGCTTCTTCTTGTTTCATAGGCATTGCAAGGACCAATATCATTCGGGAAAGGTTACCCCCTTATGGTATAAAGCCTTGAGCATTTGGCCCATTCCATCATTGATCAAATAACATGGAGCTGGTATAAGGGTTACCAATGCACTCCTCGTTTCCTGCCAATCTGATTTATAATAACAGCAGGATTTTTAAAGCTGCAGTATTCTGTTTAATACGACCATGCAGATGCAAGCAACACACTCCCATTTTTGCACACTTCGTATTTTCTTGCCTGACCCTGTAATTGACAATTTTGAAACTCACCGAAGGGCTTAAAAATGGAAAGAGGGGATGGTGCACAGTATGTAGAATAGTACAAATTGCAGTTATCTTAATTGTTTAAATGCACCACCTTTTAGTTTTTGTTTAATTCTGTTATCATTAAGATACCAAACTTTGCCTGGTCTGCAAATATTTAGCATTTGCTTCAATGGTATCTCTTGCCATTTGGTGTATTTCGTCTTTTGGAGAATTCCATGCTCCTCCCTAGCATCATTTTCAGCTTGTCAAACAAAATATCACCAAAAGGAGAATAAATCTCTAAAATGCACCCAGGTTTCTGTCCATTTCTCTAGTCAATGCTCAAAATTGCAAAGGTGTTAAGCTTGAATTCCCATGGGTGGTTAAATTTAAAGATATTCAAAATCGTTTAGTTTTGCGGGGGGGGTGGAATTGCAGATCACATTGAATAAAACAAGAATTTGCTTATTGAAAATCATGGGTTTGATGTCCAACTCACATCTTGTCTTAATACAAGCATGTGCATTACCTGACACATTAAGTCAGATTTGTTAGTCTGGTCAAAAACCCTTTATACTTGTGTGTGGTAGTGAAATGTAGAGCAAATTGTATCTTTTTTATTCTAATGTAAAACATTTTCTAATTTGGCTGCATATTCAAATTTTGTTCCACCTACATTGAATACCAGTAAAGATCACACTTCCAAGTTACAAGTCATAAAAATTTGTAAGTCAGGTAGGAGGCTCATGCAGAACATGAACAGCTGCACAGATCCATTGGGATAAATGGCTTGTTTCAGTGCTGTAAAATTCTGTATACTGTTAAGACTTGCACAGCAGATTTTACAGTTACAAGGGCCCTGTCTGGCTTGAGAGCCAATAGCAAGCATCAACCTGAGCAATCCATTCAGTTAACATTCCTATCTCCAACTTTCCAACTGATTTTCACTTTTCTCTATGGTGGGATGTGGAATAGGAGGTTTCTTTAATTGCTTTGCAAGCCGATTTATAAGAATACTGCATCTTTAAGTTGTTTCCACAAAAGTTGGCAATGCAGGAGAACGCTGATTCTTCTCTCTTTCTCCTGATTTTCAATTTCTTTTTGTGGATAAATGAATATTAATTGTTGTACACTGGTGCTGATTCTCATTTCGCAGTTCAATGGTATTGCTGACTAAGAACTGTGTGGAAGCTGTTGCCACATGTAGTGTAATTTGAAAGCTACTTCTGAAATCTTTGCCCCATTAACAGTTGAAGTTGGTATTAGTGAAGTGACAATACTTTCAATATGATAATATTGTATTACATTTTGAAATGAGTTTTTCTCTCTCCAGTTTCCTCTCTGCCCGTCCTTTTCTAAAGGCATTGGCATTGTCGAGTTTCAAGCACAGTTGACAGGCCCCCCTCTGATATCTTAGACAATTTCTGAGTTTTGATAGTGTGTTGGCAGGTAACTTAACGGTTAAGGGGCATTACTGGTGTGGGGAAAGGTGAGAAAATATCGAAACATGCACACAGTAGAAAACATGGAAAAAACACTGGGACAAAAGGGAACAGATATTTACTTGAAAAGGGAGAAAATTGCAGGGTTATGGGGAAAGGGGCAGGGAGTGGGTCTGATTGGAAGAGCCGACACAGGTACAGTGGGTAGAATGGCCTCCAGCTGTCTGTGTCATTCTAGTCTCATGCTTTCTCATGGCGCTCGTATGTACCTTTTAGGGTGTAAAATTAAATTGGGCAGTGTTTTGAAGCATCTGCGTGAGAAGCCATGGCAGTGGAGATGCTTTTGTTTCCTGTAAGCACTCTTACTGATTTCTGCTATACTGCTAGGAGAAACATAGGAACAGGAGTAAACCATTCATCCCTGGAACCTAATCTACCATTCAGTTAGATCATGGCTGATTTTTATCCAAACTCCACTTGATCCATATCCCTTGATATCTTTGTGATACCTAATAAAATTCTATCAACCTCAATTTTAAAAATTTCTGTTGACCTCCTGCATCTGTAGCTTTTTTTGTGGAGAGTGAGAAAGCCTTTCAGATGTCCACTACCTTATGTATGGAAAATGCGCTTCCTGATTTCACATGCACAAGCCTAGACTCTAAATTTGATATTAAGCCTTCATTCTGGTTTCCCCACCAGAGGAAACAATTTATTTGTACCTGCTATATCAATTTAAGGCCCTAGATAGAGCGCCCCTCAACCATCCAGTTTTGGGGGAATGCAAGCTATGTTTATGCAGCCTACCTTGGGTTTTAACCTTTGAAGTCTAGCATCATTCTAGTTAATCCATGCTTCCAAGGCCAATATATCTTGTGGTTCAGTGCTTATAACTGAATTCAGTGTTCATGATGGAGTCTGATCAAGACTTTTGGTGCAGCTGAAGAGTTACTTCCTCACTGTTTAAATCCAGCCTCTTTGACATAACTTATCTGTTTTTTGAGTACTTTTTGCTGCTGTCCCTGCTTCCTGATCAACTGTGCTCAAGGAGATGACGAATATGGAAAGAAAAATGACAACAGGAGGAGGCCATTCAACCCCTCAAGTCTGTTCTGCCATTCAGTGAGATCATGGCTGATGTGTGCTTCAATGTTTCTCTTGTATCTCTGTTTGCCTCATAATGACTTGGTGAACACAGCATTTTGGGGGAGCAGATCAGACACAATAGTGCAGGGCTTGGGGCAGCATTTGGAAGGTATGCAGAAAAAAAGATTCAACTATCCAAGTATTACCCATTGATGAAACTATCAGCCCTATGTTTAACAGGAAGCATTGTAGACAATTTCCTCGAAACAGTTCTGTAACTTCAGTGACAAAGCAGTGATTCAACAGTTCATGAACTATGTCACTAAAGAACCATGCTGCCTAATTATGGCTGACCCAACTGTTTTCTTGTAGCTGCAAAGTTATTTCCACTTTGCAACAGTATAGCTCCTGAGTGTATCTCTGGAGCAGAGTGCCGCAAACCTGCCTGAGACTCATTCTGTAACTGTCAGTCTGAGACTGCTGTACCCATTAATCATTGCGCACAGAACAATATCCTAGAATTATAGGCAGGTGCTCTCTGCCTCCTTGGATCTCGGCATAAAAGAGTTAACTTGAGAGAGGAAATATCTTTTCCCCAGGTAGGATATTACTAACTATTGGTTCTATAATTTGCACCAACTGTCAGCAAATGATGAATTACTTCCCTGACCAAATCTTTATGGTGCTGCAATGCTTAATTGAGATTTATAGCTTTGTACAGCACCCACATACATTCCTTTGAAAGAAACACTTGTTATCAAAAAAAACCTGTCACGTGTTGCACGAGCGAAGCCAGCTATTTTAGTCAGCTTTTACTGTTGCTGTGTTCTACAACTGTTCTGTACTAAATGTTTCCTCCTGAAATTGTTACTAAACTGGTGGGGCACATTTTCTTTTGAAGAGTTATTGAATAGCTGGGAGTTAATGGTGGATGCTCTGTGCATCTGTACGTTTTCTTTTGCAGGTATTTCCCGACCTCGTTCAGATAGTGCCCCTCCTACTCCAGTCAATAGGCTAAACATGCCGCAAGCAAGCAGTACCATGAACACAACACCCCCTCGGAGAATGCGGTCTGTCACCGTTACAAAGGCAACTGTTAAAACAAGTTCAGTAAGTTGGTGCCTTTTTTTACCCTTTCAGTTTGATATTGTACCCATGCCTCTTGCCGCTCCATGCCAGACGGACCTAATTTGACTGCACAGGCTTGCAGCCTTCTTCCAAACATTAACCTACACCACTTCAGTCATCACCAAGTACAAGCATAAAGTTTGGAATGAAGAAAACGTATGACTCTCATGCTGACTCCTTCCACAGCGCATGTATGCTTCATAAAAGCTTAGTGTATTCTCTTCTTAATTCAGCGGAACAGGAAACAAAGATTAGGGTTAAAGGGATGTTGCCTATATTGGCAGGTTGTAGGGATCTGTCATGGAACATCTTGTCCAATTTATGGAAATGAATTGGACATAGGTAAATGAGGAATAATGACGTTTTGTTTGCTGATACTAAATTAGAAAGTATAAGAAATTGTGAGAGAAACATGCAGGGGGTCACAGGAAGGAATGGGAAGATGGATGGTAGTTGCAGTTCAATGTAAAGTACACTTTTGGGAGAGAAAAGAACAGTGAAAGGAAGTGTACTTCAAGCACTGTGACTCTTGCTTGGGCAGAGGAAGAAGAGATGCATAAGTCTTTAAAGGTTGGGTTGCAGGTGGAAAAGGCCAGGTAAAAGGCAAAATGCATTCTGGGTTTTAAAACTGGAGCAAGAAAATGACATTGAGTTAATATAAGACATTCGTTAGTGCACACTATGGCACCTCATTACTGGAAGGATCTTCAAGTCATGTAGGGAATGATAAAGTATCACAAGAATGATACTGGGAATGCGTGGTTATACTTATAGAGAAAAGCTCATTCATTAATGGATCTTTCTCACTGGGGAAGAGAAGTTTAACTGTGAATCCAGTCAAGGTTTTCAAAATAATGAAAAATTGAGACAGTACATATTGAAAGTTTGTTTGCGTTTGGTGAATCATTAATTAGCACAGGCCCAGATGATCATCAGAAGAATGGAGGGAAGTTAGAATCTGTTTTCTATTCAGGGTTATTAGAACATGAAACGCCAACGCACAGCGGGCTAGTGAGGAAAAGACACGAACATTTAGAAGAGAATTGTATGAGCAAGAAAGATTTGGGGAAGGCAGGGAAATGGGGTTAGAATAGTTAGCTCTAAGTTAACTGACAGCCTCCTGTGTAGTTTCTATGACTCTGTGATCAGGTGAATTAAACTTATCTATTGATATCACTATAACCTTGGTTCACTATCAGACCCATTTTAAGGGTTATAGGTTGATAACCTTTTCAGGTAGTTTGTACTACAACTGTGGGCATCGAAAAACATAGAAAAGCGACTAAACCAGCACAAATCACTGATTAGGCTGCAGTTAGAATAAAGGTGCTGCTCTTTTGCAAAGCAGCGATCATCGTCAGATTGCCACTCCACTCGGACTTTCCCCTGTCCTGACGCTGCTCCACGTTTCTTGTTGGGTCTTCCAAGCCCGGCTTCTCCAGAAATGAAGAGCTCCATCACAGCACTGTAGCGTCAGGGAAGACCAGACACACTGTTTACAGCACTATCTGCTGTATAGTAATTTTAAATGTCCACTGTGAATGTTAGTGAATGGGTGAGTGGATGAATGAGTGTGATGGGTAGGTGGGTGAGGTATAAGTGAGTTGGGTGGCAGGCGGGTGGGTTGGGCCAGGGGCTTGTCAAGTCAAAGGGTCAGTGTGAGTGATTGGGAAGGGTCAGTTCTGTAGTTACCGGGAGTTAGACTAGGTTTTAATCTGCCTAACATTTCCTGAGTAATGATCCAGGTAAGTACCGCAGAACTGTCCGAAGAATCAGAGACTTTTGCGAAGGGTCCCAAGCAATTTCCACGGAATTCAGCGCATCAGGACCCCCCACAGGGTTCCAGCACACATCTGGGGTCATAGGTCAGGACCCCCATAGGGTTCCAGCACACATCTGGGGTCATAGGTCTGGATCCCCACAGGGTTCCAGCACACATCTGGGGTCATAGGTCTGGATCCCCACAGGGTTCCAGCACACATCTGGGGTCATAGGTCTGGATCCCCACAGGGTTCCAGCACACATCTGGGGTCATAGGTCTGGTCTCCGATCCAGAGACCAAAAGAATCAGGCCGTTGTGTCCGTTTGTTTCGCTTTTTACTTGAGGAAGAACATTAAAGCCATCAAGTGCAGAAGAAATTCACTTCGGTGATACCAATTGTTAGGGAGTTATATTACCAGGAGAGGCTGAAGAAATTGGGTTTCTTGAAATTAATGAGAAAAGGGTGTTAAGATACGATCTAATAGTATAACCATATTCAAATTTGAAAGGTTTGGTTAAGGTAAATCAGAAAAACCTTTGCATTGGTCAATAAGTTGGGCACCAAACAACATTAATTTAAAACAAAAACAGAAATACCTGGAAAAACTGAGAAGAGCACAGTTGACGTTTCAAGCTCAGTCATCTCCCTTGACCTTGAATGGCACCACCATCAACATCTTTGGGTCACCATTGACAGAAGTTAAACTGAATAAACTATTCAATACTGTAGCTACAAGATCAGGGCAGAAACTAATACTCTTGTGTGACTTACCTCCTGACTCAGAATTCCTTCACCATCTACAGGCTTGAGCCAGGGTTGCGATGGAATACTCACATACCTAGTTGATAAAGCTGCAAATGTCTTAAGAAGCTCAATGTCATCCAAGGCAGATCAGCTAGTTTTGTCGCTACCCTAGTTAATGTACAAAATAGCCAATTCTTCCATCTCCACTGCTTGTGGCTGCAGAATGTGCAAACTGTAGGGTGCAGTACAGCAACTCGCCAAGATTACTTTAACAGCACCCTGTAATATACATACGGACATTTGAATTCAGAGCAGGATAAGGCCATTCAGTCCCTCGAGCCTACTTCACCATTCCCTAAGGTCATGGCTGATCAGATTGTGGCCTCAAGTCCACGTTCCACCTACTTCCGATAACCTTTGACTCCCTTTGCTAATCAAGCATCTATCTTATCTACTTCTGCCTTAAAACTATTCATTGAATCTGCCTCCACTTCTCTCTGGGGAAGAGTGTTCCAAAGATTCACGACCTGAGAGAGAAAATTTCTCCTCATCTCTGTCTTAAATGGGAGACCCTTTATTTTTAAACTCTGTCCCCTAGTTCTAGTCTGTCCAACAAAGGGGAACATGCTTTCAGCATTCAATCTGTCTAGTTCCCCTCAGGATCTTATGTTTCAGTGATAGAATTCATATTTAGTTCTTAAAAAAAGTGGCTAGTGAAATAGCTGATACGTTGGGTTTAATTTTCCAAAGTTCCCTAGAACCTGAGAAGGTTGGAAAATAGCGAATGTATTCAAAAAGGGAGAGAGACAGAAAGCAGGAAACTACAGGTCAGTTAGCTTAACACCTGTCATAGGAGAAAATGTTGGAAGCTATTATTAAAGATGTTATGGCAGGTCACTTAGAAAAATTAAAGGCAATCGGGCAGAGTCAACATGGTTTTGTGAATAGGGAAGTTGTTTTTAAACTTACTGAAGTTCTTTGAAGGAGCCACATGTGCTGTGGATAGAGGGGAACCAATGGATGTACTGTACTTGGGTTTCCAGAAGGCACATGAAGTTATTGCAGAAAATAAAAGCTCATGGTGTAAGGGGTAGGTGGATAGAAGATTGGCTAGCTAAAAGGAAACAGAGGGTAGCCATAAATGAGTCATTTTCAGGCTGACGGTTCGGAGTGGAGTGCCACAGGGATCAGTGCTGAGGCCTCAACTTTTTACAATTTCCATAAATGTCTTGGATGAAGGGACCGAAGGAACAGTTGTTGAATTTGCTGCTGATATAAAGATAAGTAGGAAAGTAAGTTGTGAAGAGGACATAAGGAGGATACAAGGAGACATAGGTTAAGCGAGTGGGCAAATGGAGCATAATGTGAGCAAATGTCAACTTGTCTGTTTTGGTAGGAAGAATAGAAAAGAAGCATATTATTTAAATGGTGAGGGGGAGGTTATGCTTCAGTTGTACTGGACACTGGTGAGACCACATCTGGAGTACAGTGTACAGTATTGGTCTCCTTATTTAAAGAAGGATGTAAATACATTAGAAGCTGTTCAGAGAAGGTTTACTAAACCAAAACCAGGAATGGGCGGGATGTCTATGAGGAAAGATTGGACAGATTAGGTTTGTATCCACTGGAGTTTAGAAGAGTAAGAGGTGACTTGATTGAAACATATAAGATCCTGAGGGAACTTGATAAGGTGGATGTGGAGAGGACGTTTCCTCTTGTGGGAGACTCTAGATCTAGGGGCCGTTGTTTAAAAATAAGACATTTAAGACAGAGATGAGAAGAAGTTCTTTCTGAGTCTTAGGAACTCACTTCCTCAAAATGCAGTGGATGCAGAGTCTTCGAATGTTTTTAAGGCAGAGATAGATTCTTGATAAACAAGGGGTGAAGGGTTATCGGGGTAGGCGGGAGCCAGCCATGATGATCTTGAATGGTGAAGCAGGCTCGAAGGGCCGAGTGGCCTACTCCTGCTCCAACTCGTAGATTCAAAAGTGATAAGATCACCTTTCAGTCTTCTAAACTCCAATGGGAACAGGCCCAACCTGTCTAACAGTTCATCATAAGATAGTGCTCCCCCCCACCCCCCAAATCTCAGGTACCATTCGAGTGAATCTTATTTGAACTGCATCTACCACGTTTATATCCTTTCTTAAATAAGGAGACCAAAACTGTACACACTAGTCTAAATTTGGCCTCACCAATGCCTTGTACAACTGTAACAAAACATGCCTATTTTTATATTGCATTCCCCTTGTAATAAACAAGAACATTCCATTTGTTTTCCTAACCATTTGCTGTACCTGCTTACTAACGTTTCCTGATACATGTACCAGGACATCCAGATCCTTCTGTACTATCATGTTCTGCAATCTCTCTCCATTTAAATAATATGCTGCTTTTATATTCTTCCTGCCAAAGGGGACAAATTCATATTTTCCCACATTATACTCCATCTGCCAGATTTTTACCCGCTCACTTAACCTATCTATATCCCTTTGCAGACTCCTTATGTCCCCTTTGCAGCTTGCTTTCCTACCTATCTTTGTGTCATCAGCAAGTTCAGCAACTATACATTCGGTCCCTTCATTCAAGTCATTGATGTAAATTGTAAATAGAAGAGGCCCCAGCACTGATCCCTATGGCATTCCACTCGTCACATCTTGCCAACCTGAAAATGACCCATTTATGCCTACTCTTAGCTATTCAATCCTCTGTCCATGCTAATATGTTATCCCCTCCACCACGAGCTCTTATTTTACAGTAACCTTTGATGTGGCACCTTTTCAAATGCCTTCTGGAAATCTAAGTACAGTACATCCACCGGTTCCCCTTTATCCACATTGCATGTTGCTTCCTCAAAGAATGCCAATAAATTAGTCAAACATGGTTTCCCTTTCACAAAACCATGTTGCTGTTGCCTGATTGAATTGAGATTTTCTAAGAACCCAGCTATAACTACTTCAATAATAGATTCCTGCAATTTCCCTATGACGTTGTTAAGCTAACTGGCTTTCTATCTCCTTCTGTTCTTGAATAGAGTCACATTTGCTATTTTCCAACCTGATAGGACCTTTTTAGAATCTAGACAATTTTGGAAAAATAAAACCAATACATATACTTTCTTAGCAGCCACATCTTATAAGACCCCAGAATGAAGTCCATCAGGATCTGGGGACTTGTCAGCTTTTAGTGCTAAGAATTTTCTCAATAACCTTTCCCCAGTGATTGTAATTGATTTAAGTTCCTCCCTCCCTTTCATCTCCTGATTCGCAATTATTTCTGGAATGTATTTGTATCCTCTGCAGTGAAAACACATACAAAATATCTGTTCAATTCATCTAGCCATTTCCTAATTTTTCATTATTAATTCCATATTCTCACTCTCTAGAGGACCAATGCCCACTTTACTTGGTCCTTTTCTACAGGCATTTAAAAAGGAACTCTAATTATCTGTTTTTATATTTCTAGCATGATTTTCCCCTCCTTATTAATCTTTTAGTCATTATTTACTGTTCTTTTATATTCTGTCCAGTCTTCCTGGCCTGTCACTTATTTTTGTGGAATGATATGCTTTTTCTTCCAATTTGATACCATCTTTAACTACTTTGGTTAGCTATGGATGGTGTTTTCAGCCCTTAGAGACTTTCTCACTGGAATGTATCTTTTCTGAGTATTCCGAAATATCTCCTTAACTGTCTGCCACTGCATTCCTTAACCTAATTTCCCAGTTTGCCGGCCCAGCCAGCGAAGCCCACATCCTGTGAATGAATTTTAAAAATCTTTAGCCAGCTCTGTCTTCATGCCCTCATAATTGCCCTTATTTAAGTTTAAAATACTAGTCGTAGATCCTTTCCCCTCTCCCTCAAACTGAATGTGAAATTCAATCATATTATGATCACCACTACTAGGGGTACCTTCACTATGAGGTCATTAATTAAACCTGTCAAATTGCACGTTACCAGATCTCGTATAGCCTGCTCCCTGGCTGGTTATAGATGTGCTACTCTAAGATACTGTCCTGAAAACACACTATGAATTCATCATCCAGGCTACCTTTGCCTATCTGATTTGTCAAATCTATATGTAAATTAAAGTCACCTATGATTTCTCGTAGTACCTTTCTCACAAGCCCCCAGCATTTCTTTCTATATGCCCTGTCCTACAGTGTGGCTACTGTTAGGGGGCCTATAAGCGACTCCCACAAGTGACTTCTTACCTTTTTACTATTTCTCATCTCTACCTAAACTGATCCTACATCCTGATCTCCAGAACTAAGGTCAGCTCTATTGAACCAATGTCATCCTTAACGAACAGAGCTACCCCTCCACCTTTTCCTAGCTTCCTGTCCTTCCTAAATATCATGTACCCTTGAATATTCAGGCCCCAGTCTTTGTCATCCTGCAGCCATGTCTCAGTAATTGTTGTCAGACCATAAATATTTATTTATATTTGTGCTGTCAGTTCATCTGTTTTGTTATGAATGCTATGTGCATTCAGATACAGAGCCTTTAGTCCTGTCTTTTTACTATTTCTGTAACCTCTAGCCTTATCTGTTGGTGCACTCTAAGGAAGGGGCAGAGTTTACAAACCTGCCACGCATCAATTATCATTTCCTTTATTCCTACCTTCCTCCCTTGCCTGGTCTTTAATTTATCACAACTTCTCAAACTTGATCCCTTGCCCCCCACTATTTAATTTAAAGCCCCCTCTACCGCCTTTATATGACTCATCAGAACACTCACTCCAGCATGGTACAGGTGAAGGACACCCCACAGGTACAGCTCCCACTTTCCCTAGTATTGGTGCCAGTGCCCCCATGAGTTGAAACCCATTTCTCCCACACCAATATTTCAGCCACACATTTAACGCTCTAATCTGATTTACTCTATGCCAATATGCTCTTGGCTCAGATAGTAATCTGGAGATGAATACCTTTTTGAGGTTCTGCTTTTTTAATTTAGCCCCTAGCTGCTCATACTCCCTCAGAACCTCTTTCCTAGCTGGATTATTTGCGTGCCAAACAGCAGAAGCAGCAAGTGATAATCAGAGCTAAGCGATCCCACAACCAACGGATCAGATCCAAGCTCTGCAGTCCTGCCACATCCAGTCATGAATGGTGGTGGACAATTAAACAACTCACTGGAGGAGGAGGCTCCACAAATATCCCCATCCTCAATGATGGGGGAGCCCAGCACATCAGTGCACAAGATAAGGCTGAAGCATTTGCTGCAATCTTCAGCCAGAAGTGCCGAGTGGATGATCCACCTTGGCCTCCTCTGGAGGACCCCAGCATCACAGATGCCAGTCTTCAGCCAATTCAATTCCCTCCACGAGATATCAAGAGACAGCTGAAGGCACTGGATACTGCAAAGGCTATGGCCCCTGACAATATTCCAGCAATAGTACTGAACACTTGTGCTCCAGAACTTGCCACGCCCCTAGCCAAGCTGTTCCAGTATAGCTACAACACTGGCATCTACCCGGCTATGTGGAAAGTTGCCCAGGTATGTCCTGTACACAAAAAGCAGGACAAATCCAACCTGGCCAAATGCCCCATCAGTCTACTCTCCATCAGTTAGATAACGGAAGGGTTCGTCAAAAGTGCTATCAAGCAGCACTTGCTTAGCTATAACCTGCTCATTGACATCCAGTTTGGGTTCCACCAGGGCCACTCAGCTCCTGACCTCATTACAGCCTTGGTTCAAACATGGACAAAAGAGCTAAACTCCCGAGGTGAGGTGAGAATGACTGTCCTTGACATCAAGGCAGCATTTGACCAAGTGTGACATCAAGGAGCCCTAGCAAAACTGGAGTCAATGGGAATCAGGGGCAAAACTCTCTGCTGATTGGAGTCATACCTAGCACAAAGGAAGTTGGCTGTGGTTGTTGGAGGTCAGTCATCTCAGCTCCAGGACATCACTGCAGGAGTTCCTCAGGGTAGTGTCCTCATCCCAACCATCTTCAGCTGCTTCATTAATGAACTTTCTTCCATCATAAGGTCAGAAGTGGGGATGTTCGCTGATGATTGCACGATGTTCAGCACCATTTACAACTCCTCAGATACTGAAGCAGTCCATGTCCAAATGCAACAAAACCTGGATAATATCCAGGCTTGGCAAGTAACATTCACATCACACAAGTGGCAGGCAATGGCCTTCTCCAACAAGAGAGAATCCAACCATTGCCCCTTGACGTTCAATGGCATTACAATCACTGAATCCCCTACTATCAACATCCTGGGGGGTTATCATTGACCAGGAACTGAACTGGACTAGCCATGTAAATACTATGGCTACAAGAGCAGGTCAGAGGCTAGGAATAGTAAAATGAGTAACTCATCTCCTGACTCCCCAAAGCCTGTCCACCATCTGCAAGGCACAAGTCAGGAGTGTGATGGAAAACTCTCCTCTTGCCTCGATGAGTGCAGCTCCCACAACACTCAAGAAGCTTGACACCATTCAGGAAAAAGCAGCCGCTTGATTGTCACCCCATCCACAAACATTCACTCCCTCCACCACCGACGCACAGTAGCAGCACAACCGCTATCATCTAGAAGGACAAGGGCAGCAGACACATGGGAACTCCACCACCTGGAAGTTCCCCTCCAAGTCACTCACCATCCTGACTTGGAAATATGTCACCGTTCCTTCACTGTCAGTGGGTCAAAATCCTGGAACTCCCTCCCTAACAGCACTGTGGGTGTACCTACACCACATGGACTGCAACGGGTTCAAGAAGGCAGCTCACCACCTTCTTGAGGGCAACTGGGGTTGGGCAATAAATTCTGGTCCAGCCAGCGAAGCCCACATCCCGTGAATGAATTTTTGAAAAAGATACCGCAAACCGTGGCACCAGGCAGGTAACACAGGGACTCCTGCTCTTGACTGCAGAGAATTCTCTCTCTCCCTCTGACTATACTGTCCCCAAATAATCACTACATTCCTATTAACTCGTCCTGCCCGAATGGCTTCCTGTACCATGGTCAGTTTGCTCACCCACCAGCCACTACTTTCATCCATACAGGCTGCAAGAACCTCGATTCTGTTGGACAATTGCAAAGGCTGAGGCTCCTCCACTTCTATGTTCTGGGTGCCATTATCTGCCTCACTTGCAGTCACACCCTCCTGACCACTGACCAAATCAGAAGGCCTTATCTTAAGGGGTGTGACTGCTCCCGGTACAAAGTGTCCAGGTAACTTCCCCCTCGCTGATGTATTGCAGTTCAGCCTGCAGCTCAGTGACTCTGAGCCGAAGCCCTTCAAACCACAGACACTTAACTGCAGAAGTATCATAGGTTGCCTATCTATGGCATATGAAGGAATGGATTGTAGCCACGAGATCCAGAACATCAGTTTGTGCAAATGCCTGAGAGTATCAAGTCTAGCTCTGGACACCATACCATGGGCAGGGAGATGCCCTGGATCACCCTAGCATTCAGGAACACCCACATTCTGCCGTTGCAACACATCATCTGCCCTGCCATCTTGATTGTGTTAATTTATTTTGAATTAATTTATAATTAACAAACACTGCTCCCAATTACCTCTACTGCTAATAACCCCTACTACAATTAATAAAACTTTGCAATTAACTAATAAGTTGCATGAGTTTTGAAGATAAATGAGCAAAATATTCACAAACTAGCCGGCAATGCCACATCCCATGAATGAATAAAAAAAATTAGACTGGGGATCAGCATTGAACACTTTCCTGTTCGTGATTGTCATGGATATTCTAACTGAAGAAGTAAGATGGGAAGTACCATGGTCAATGATATTAGCAGATGAAGTTGAGCTGTGTGGTGCAGATGATGAGAACGTGACTGAGTATTTGGGGAAGTGGAGAAAAGTACTGGAAGGTGGCTATGAAGATCAGATGACCAAAGACCTTATTTATAGATTATCAGTTTGAGCCTAGGGAAGACTATCAGAGCAAAGATATAAAGTTTATGGGTGAAGATTTGGAGAAACTGAGTCATTTCCAGTACCTATGGGTCAGTAGTGGCGGAAGATGGAAGTATTTAAATGGAAATTAAGCAAAGTATTAGTTCTGGTTGGAGTACTTGGAAGAAGCACAATGGAGTGTTATGTGATCTTAGAATGATAGAACGGTTACAGCACAGAAGGAGGCCATTTGGCGCATTGTGTCTGTGCTGGCTCTTTGTAAGAGCAATCAGCTAATGCCACTCCCTGCCTTTTCCCCATAGCCCTGCAGATTTTTCACCTTCAAATAATGATCAAATTATCTTTTGAAAGCCACAGCTGAATTTGCCCCACCACATTCCAGCTCTTAACCATCACTGCATTAAAAAGTTTTTCCTCATAACGCAGTTGCTTCTTTTGCCAGTCACCTTAAGATTCTGTCCTCTGGCTCTTGATTTTTCCATCAGTCGAACAGTTTCTCCCTGTCTGCTCTGTCCAGACCCCTCATGATTTTGAACACCTCTACCAAATCTCTCAATCTTTTCTCCATGGAGAGCAGCCCCAACATCTCCAATCTTTGTAACTGAAACTTCTCATCCCTGGAGCCATTCTCGTGAATCTTTTCTGCTCCCCTCTAATGGCTTCACATCCTTCCTGAAGTATGGTGCCCAGAGCTGGGCGCTCTGCTCCATTTGAGGCTGACTTAGTGTTTTATACAGGTTTATCATAACTTCCTTGCTTTTGTACTCTATCCTACTGTTTATAAAGCCCAGGATCCCGTATGCTTTATTAATTTTTATTTTGACTTAGATGAGGAGAGTGAAGACATGGTAGCTAAATTTGCAGATGACACAAAGATAGGTTGGAAAGTATATTGTGAGGAGGACATGAGGAGGTTGCAGACGGACATAGGTTGAGTGAGTGGGCAAAGATCTGGCAAATGGAGTTTAATGTGGGAAAATGTGAGGTTGTTCACTTTGGCAGGAAGGACAAATAAGCAGAGTATTACTTAAATGGAGAATGGCTGCATAATTCTGAGGTGCAGAGGGATCTGGGTGTTCTAGTACGAGTCACAAAAAGTTAGTATGCAGGTGCAGCAAGTAATTAAGGCTAATGGAATGTTATCCTTTATTACAAGAGGGAGTGAACATAAAAGTAAGGATTACCTGGAAAAACTCAGCAGGTCTGGCAGCATCGGCGGAGAAGAAAAGAGTTGATGTTTCGAGTCCTCATGACCCTTTGACAGAACTTGAGTTCGAGTCCAAGAAAGAGTTGAAATATAAGCTGGTTTAAGGTGTGTGTGTGGGGGGCGGAAAGAGAGAGAGGTGGAGTGGGGGTGTGGTTGTAGGGACAAACAAGCAGTGATAGAAGCAGATCATCAAAAGATGTCAACAATAGTACAAAAGAACACATAGGTGTTAAAGTTGGTGATATTATCTAAACGAATGTGCTAATTAAGAATGGATGGTAGGGCACTCAAGGTATAGCTCTAGTGGGAGTGGGGAGAGCATAAAAGATGTAAAAAAAAAAAAAAAATTTTTTTTTTTTATAATGGAAATAGGTGGGAAAAGGAAAATCTATATAATTTATTGGAAAAAAAAGAAAAGGAAGGGGGAAACAGAAAGGGGGTGGGGATGGGGGAGGGAGCTCACGACCTAAAGTTGTTGAATTCAATATTCAGTCCGGATGGCTGTAAAGTGCCTAGTCGGAAGATGAGGTGTTGTTCCTCCAGTTTGCGTTGGGCTTCACTGGAACAATGCAGCAAGCCAAGGACAGACATGTGGGCAAGAGAGCAGGGTGGAGTGTTAAAATGGCAAGCAACAGGGAGGTTTGGGTCATTCTTGCGGACAGACCGCAGGTGTTCTGCAAAGCGGTCGCCCAGTTTACGTTTGGTCTCTCCAATGTAGAGGAGACCACATTGGGAGCAATGAATGCAGTAGACTAAGTTGGGGGAAATGCAAGTGAAATGCTGCTTCACTTGAAAGGAGTGTTTGGGTCCTTGGACGGTGAGGAGAGAGGAAGTGAAAGGGCAGGTGTTGCATCTTTTGCGTGGGCATGAGGTGGTGCCATAGGAGGGGGTTGAGGAGTAGGGGGTGATGGAGGAGTGAACCAGGGTGTCCCGGAGGGAGCGATCCCTACGGAATGCCGATAGTGGGGGTGAAGGTAAGATGTGTTTGGTGGTAGCATCATGCTGGAGTTCGCGGAAATGGCGGAGGATGATCCTTTGTATGCGGAGGCTGGTGGAGTGATAAATGAGGACAAGGGGGACCCTATCATGTTTCTGGGAGGGAGGAGAAGGCGTGAGGGCGGATGCGCGGGAGATGGGCCGGACATGGTTGAGGGCCCTGTCAACGACCGTGGGTGGAAAACCTCGGTTGAGGAAGAAGGAGGACATGTCAGAGGAACTGTTTTTGAAGGTAGCATCATCGGAACAGATGCGACGGAGGCGAAGGAACTGAGAGAATGGGATGGAGTCCTTACAGGAAGCGGGGTGTGAGGAGCTGTAGTCGAGATAGCTATGGGAGTCGGTGGGTTTGTAATGGATATTGGTGGACAGTCTATCACCAGAGATTGAGACAGAGAGGTCAAGGAAGGGAAGGGAAGTGACAGAGATGGACCACGTGAAAATGATGGAGGGGTGGAGATTGGAAGCAAAATTAATAAATTTTTCCAAGTCCCAACGAGAGCATGAAGCGGCACCAAAGTAATCATCGATGTACCGGAGAAAGAGTTGTGGAAGGGGGCCGGAGTAGGACTGCAACAAGGAATGTTCCACATACCCCATCAAGAGACAGGCATAGCTGGGCCCATGTGGGTACCCATAGCCACACCTCTTACTTGGAGGAAGTGAGAGGAGTTGAAGGAGAAATTGTTCAGCGTGAGAACAAGTTCAGCCAGACGGAGGAGAGTAGTGGTGGATGGGGATTGTTCGGGCCTCTGTTCGAGGAAGAAGCTAAGGGCCCTCAGACCATCGTGGTGGGGGATGGAGGTGTAGAGGGATTGGACGTCCATGGTGAAGAGGAAGCGGTTGGGGCCAGGGAACTGGAAATTGTTGATGTGACGTAAGGTGTCAGAGGAATCACGGATGTAGGTGGGAAGGGACTGGACAAGGGGAGAGAGAAGGGAGTCAAGATAACGAGAAATGAGTTCTGTGGGGCAGGAGCAAGCTGAGACGATCGGTCTACCGGGGCAGTTCCGTTTATGGATTTTGGGTAGGAGATAGAAGCGGGCCGTCCGAGGTTGGGCGACTATCAGGTTGGAAGCTGTGGGAGGGAGATCCCCAGTGGAGATGAGGTCAGTGACAGTCCTGGAAACAATGGCTTGATGTTCAGTGGTGGGGTCATGGTCCAGGGAGAGGTAGGAGGAAGTGTCTGCGAGTTGACGCTCAGCCTCCGCGAGGTAGATGTCAGTGCGCCAGACAACAACAGCACCACCCTTGTCAGCGGGTTTGATGACAACGTCAGGGTTGGACCTGAGAGAACGGAGTGCAGTAAGTTCAGAGAGAGATTAGAATGGGTGAGAGGAGCAGAGAAATTGAGACGACTAATGTCGTGCCGACAGTTCTCAATGAAAAGATCAAGAGAAGGTAAGAATCCAGAGGGAGGGGTCCAGGTGGAGGGAGAATTTTGGAGATGGGTAAAAGGATCCGTTGAACTGGGGGAGGACTCCTGCCCAAAGAAGTGAGCCCGGAGACGAAGACGGCGGAAGAAGAGTTCAGCATCGTGCCGAGCCCGAAATTCATTGAGGTGAGGGCGTAAGGATATGAAACTAAGTCCTTTGCTGAGCACTGAACGTTCAGCATCGGAGAGGGGAAGGTCAGGGGGTATAGTGAATACACGGCTGGGGTTGGGACTGGAAGATGGGGTGGGGACGGAGGGACGGGCAGGGGTGGAGGGTCCTAGATGGGTGTTGGTGTCGATGAGTTGTTGGAGCTTGCGTTCCTTAGCACTTGAGAGAAAGAGAAAAAGTTTCTTGTTGAGGCGTCGGATGAGCCGAAGAATAAAATGAAACTGGGGGCACGCGCAGCTTTGAAAAAGGGTACAGCGGTGCTGCTGGAGGGAGAGGTCGAGTGTGTTCATATGCCGGCACATGGCACTGAGTATGGAAATTTTATTTCTAAAAAAAAATTTAATTTTTTTTTTTACATCTTTTATGCTCTCCCCACTCCCACTAGAGCTATACCTTGAGTGCCCTACCATCCATTCTTAATTAGCACGTTCGTTTAGATAATATCACCAACTTTAACTTTAACACCTATGTGTTCTTTTGTACTATTGTTGTTGACATCTTTTGATGATCTGCTTCTATCACTGCTTGTTTGTCCCTACAACCACACCCCCACTCCACCTCTCTCTCTTTCCGCCCCCCACACACACACCTTAAACCAGCTTATATTTCAACTCTTTCTTGGATTCGAACTCAGGTTCTGTCGAAGGGTCATGAGGACTCGAAACGTCAACTCTTTTCTTCTCCGCCGATGCTGCCAGACCTGCTGAGTTTTTCCAGGTAATTCTGTTTTTGTTTTTGTTTTGGATTTCCAGCATCCGCAGTTTTTTTGTTTTTATAAAAGTAAGGATGTTATGCTTCAGTTATACAGGACATTGGTGCGACCGCACCTCGAATACTGTGAGCAGTTTTGATCTTATTTAAGGAAGGATGTAAATGTATTGGAGACGTTTCAGAGGAGGTTTACTAGATTGATACCTGGAATGAGTGGGTTGTCTTATGAGGAAAGGTTGGACAGACTGGGCTTGTTTCCACTGGAGTTTAGAAGAGTGAGGGGTGATTTGATTGAAGTTTACAAGATCCTGAACGGCCTTGACAAGGTGAACGTGGAAAGGATGTTTCCTCTTGTGGGTGAGTCGAGAACTAGGGGGTCACTGTTTTAAAATTAGGGTCACCTTTTGGGACAGAGATGAGGAGAAACTTTTTCTGAGGGTTGTGTGACTTTGGAATTCTCTGCCTCAGAAGGTGGTGGAGATGGGGTCATTGAATATTTTTACAGCAGAGGGAGACAGATTCTTGTTAGGCAAGGGAATCAAATGTTATCGGGGTTAGATGGGAATGTGGAATTTGAAACACAAGCATGTCAGCCATGATTTTATTGAATGGTGGGGCAGGTTCGAGGGGCTGAATGGTCTACTCCTGTTCCTATTTCTTACGATAGAAAAGTACCGCTGAAACTGAAAGGAAGAATCTACAAGACAGTTATGAGACTGGTCTCATTATTTGGGTAGAAACTTGTGCAATATCAAGAAGAGAGGAACGATGGCTGGATATGAAATGCAGATGCTGAGCTGGATTTGTGGAGTCTAGTTATTATTTGAATGGCTATAAATTGAGAGAGAGGAATGTGCAATGAGACCTGGGTGTCCTCGTACACCAGTCGCTGAAGGTAAGCATGCAGGTGCAACAATCAGTAAAAGAAGGCAAATGGTATGTTGGCCTTCGTAGCCAGAGGATTCGAGTACAGGAACAGGGATGTCTTGCTGCAATTATACAGGGCCTTGGTGAGACCACACCTGGAATACTGTGTGCAGTTTTGGTCTCCTTATCTGAGGAAGGATGTTCTTGCTATAGAGGGAGTGCATCGATGATTTACCAGACTGATTCCTGGGATGGCGGGACTGACATTTGAGGAGAGATTGAGTCGGTTAGGATTATATTCGCTGGAGTTCAGAAGAATGAGGGGAGATCTAATAGAAACCTATAAAATTCTAACATAACTAGACAGGGTAGATGCAGGAAGGATGTTCCCGATGGTGGGGGAGTCCAAAACCAGGGGTCACAGTCTGAGGATACGGGGTAGACCATTTAGGACTGAGATGGGGAGAAATTTCTTCATCCAGAGAGTGGTGAGCCTGTGGAATTCACTACCACAGAAAGTAGTTGAGGCCAAAACATTGTATGTTTTCAAGAAGGAGTTAGATATAGTTCTTGAGGCGAAAGGGATCAAAGGATTTGGGGAGAAATCGGGAGCAGGCTATTGAGTTAGATGATCAGCCATGATCATAATGAGTGAGGGAGTATGCTTGAAGGGTCGAATGGCCTACTCCTGCTCCTAGTTTCTGTGTTTCTAACCAATAAGGAGAAAATCAGGAACCACCACAACAGGGGGTCGCTGAAGACTATCGGAGCATCGAAGAAAGTAGTTGAAAAGAGATTGAAATGGTATGATCATCTGTGCAGAGGGAGCAAGAGGAAATGTGGTGAGGCGAGTGAGATGGGACTGCCAGGAAGGAGAAGAGGAAGGCCCAAGACCAGATGGAAAGATGCGGTAGCAAGAGTCTTGAACGCAGTGGGATTGGAAGGGGACTGGCTGGCTGACTGACAGGAGCAGACAGAGAAAGGTGATCAACCAGCATTGTGGCGGCCCCAAGTAAAATGGAGGAGCTGGAAGAAGAACGACGAGAAGGTGCTATTTGCAAATGAACAAGAGAGGCCTCCCCAGTGTCCTAGTTCCACACCAAAATGGATCAACATGAAATTATTGCCTAAGCTTTATATTCCTACCGTAGAGGGTGAGGAGCTTCTTCATGGCCATCTGAACAGTCTCAAAGCCATGAGGGAGTAAACACACAACGGCATTATCCCCTGACAGCTGTCACTACTGCCATTCTGACCTTGGGCACTCAGTTACAACAGCTGGTGTCTGTTAGATGTAAATGAATTGGCGACTGTTTAGAAACATCAATGATAGTGAGCTTCACCTTCACTGTAACAGTGTTTTGATCAAAGTTTTCAAGATATTAAGGAGAACCTATAGACGGACTGGGTCAACTAGTTAAGAAGTCTAGGACTAGGGGATGTGGCTGAAAAATTGGAGGCAGATCTTTCAGGAATGAATTTAGAAAACACTTAAACATGCAAAGGCAGTTAGAAGTTTGGAACTCTCCTCTGCAAATTGCAATAGATACTATGTCAGTTAATTTTAAATCTAAAACAAAAATTGCTGGAAAACCTCAAGTCTGGCAGCATTTGTGGAGAGAAAGACAGAGTTAACATTTCGAGTCCGTATGACTCTTCTTCAGAACTAAAGAGAAGTAGAAATGTGAAATATATACTGTTTAAGGGGAATGGGACAGGTGAAGCTGGATAGAGGGCCAATGATAGGTGGAGGCAAAGGAGAGATTGTGAAAGATGTCATGGACTAAAGGTCAAAGATTGATGGTAGTGATACTGGCTAAGGGAGGTGCTAATCGTGACATTAAAAGTAGAAAGCAGGATGAGCAAGGTACAGATGGCCCCAGTGGGGGTGGGGTGGAGGGGAGGTGACAGTGTGGGAGAAAAGGTCGAAATAGGCTAAAAGGTGGGGATAAAACAATGAATGTAAATAAATTTTAAAAATAATAATAGAAATAGGTCAGGGAAAATATTAAAAATAAATAAAATTTATTTGAAAAAAGTGGATCAAAAAGGGTGGATGGAGGAGGGAGTTCATGGTCTGAAGTTGTTGATCTCAATGTTAAGTCCAGAAGGCTGTAAAGTGCCTAATCGGAAGATGAGGTGCTGTTCCTCCAGTTTGTGTTGAGCTTCACTGGAACAATGTAGCAGGCCAAGGACGGACATGTGGGCATGAGAGCAGGGTGGAGTGTTGAAATGGCAAGCGACAGGGAGGTTTGGGTCATGCTTGCGGATAGATCAAAGGCGTTCCGCAAAGTGGTCACCCAGTCTGCGTTTGGTCTCTCCAATGTAGAGGAAACGGCATTGGGAGCAACGAATACAGTAAACTAAATTGAGGGAAGTGCAAGTGAAATGCTGCTTCACTTGAAAGGAGTGTTTGGGGCTTTAGACAGTGAGGAGGGGGGAGTAAAGGGGCAGGTGTTGCACCTTCTGCAGTTGCATGGGAAGGTGCCATGGGAGGAGGCTGAGGTGTTGGGGGTGATGGAGGGGTGGACCAGGGTGTCCCGGAGGGAACGATCCCTACGGAATGCCGCTGGGGGTGGTGAAGGGAAGATGTGTTTGGTGGTGGCATCATGCTGGAGTTGGCGGAAATGACGGAGGATGATCCTTTGAATGGGAAGGCTGGTGGAGTGATAAGTGAGGACAAAGGGGGACCCTATCATGGTTCTGGAAGGGAAGAGAAGGTGTGAGGGCGGATGCGCGGGAGATGGGCTGGACACGGTTGAGGGCCCTGTCAACAACCGTGGGTGGAAAACCTCGGTTAAGGAAGAAGGAGGACATGTCAGAGGAATTGTTTTGGAAAGTGGCATCATCAGAACAGATGCGACAGAGGCTAAAGAACTGAGAGAATGGGATGGAGTCCTTACAGGAAGTGGGGTGTGAGGAGCTGTAGTCGAGGAAGCTTTGGGAGTTGATAGGCTTGTAATGAATATTGGTGGACAGTCTATCACCAGAAATTGAGACAATGAGGTCAAGGGAAGGAAGGGAAGTGTCAGTGATGGACCATGTGAAAGTGATGGAGGGGTGGAGATTGGAAGCAAAATTAATACACTTTTCGAGGTCCAGATGAGAGCATGAAGTGGCACCGAAACAATCATTGATGTACCGGAGAAAGAGTTGTGGGAGGGGGCCTGAGTAGGACTGGAACAAGGAATGTTCCACATACCCCATAAAGAGACAGGCATAGCTGGGGCCCATGCGGGTACCCATGGCCACACCTTTTATTTGAAGGAAGTGAGAGGAGTTTAAGGAGAAATTGTTCCATGAGAGAACAAGTTCAGCCAGGTGGAGGAGTGTGGTGATGGAAGGAGATTGTTCGGGCCTCTGTTCGAGGAAGAAGCGGAGAGCCTTCAGACCATCCTGGTGGGGGATGGAGGTGTAGAGGGATTGGGCGTCCATGGTAAAGAGGAGGCGGTTGGGGCCAGGGAACTGGAAATTGTTGATATGATGTAGGGCATCAGAGGAATCGTGGATGTAGGTTGGGAGAGAGAACAGAGTCAAGATAGGAAGAAATGAGTTCCGTGGGGCAGGAACAGGCTGACATGATCGGTCTACCAGGACAGTGCTGATTGTGGATTTTGGGGAAGAGGTAGAAGCGTGCCATCCGAGGTAGGGAGACTGAGGTTGGAAGCTGTGGAGGAAAGATCTCCAAAGGAGATGAGGTCAGTGATAGTCTTAGAAACAATTACTTGATGTTCGGTGGCGGGGTCATGGTCCAGGCGGAGGTAGGAGGAAGTGTCTGCGAGTTGGCGCTCAGCCTCTGCGAGGTAGGGATCGGTACACCAGACAGCAACAGCACCACCCTTGTCAGCAGGTTTGATAACAAAGTCAGGGTTGGACCTGAGAGAACGGAGTGCGACAAGTTCAAAAGGAGCCAGGTTAGAGCGGGTGAAAGGAGCAGAGAAGTTGAGACGGCCAACAGTTCTCAATGAAAAAAACAAGAGCAGGTAAGAGGCTAGAGAGAGGGGTCCAGGTGGAGGGAGAATATTGGAGGCAGGTGAATGAATCCATTGAACTGGGGGAGGACTCCTGCCCAACAAAGCGAGCACGGAGGTGAAGGCGGTGGAAGAAGAGTTCAGCACCGTGCCGAGCCCGAAATTAGTTGAGGTGAGGGCGTAAGGGTATGAAACTGATTCCATTGCTGAGCACTGAACGTTCAGCATCAGAGAGGGGAAGGTCAGGAGGTACAGTAAATACACAGCCGGGCCTGGGATTAGAAGACAGGATGGGGTCAGAGGGGATGAGAAGGGGTGGAGGGTCCTGGATGGGCATTGGTATCAATATTTTAAATCTAAGATTGATAGATTTCTGTTAACCAAAGGTATTATTGGATGTGGGGCAAAGACAGGTATATGGAGTTAAGCTACAAATCAGTTATGGTCTCAGAGTGGTGGAGCAGACTCGAGAGGCTAAATGGCCTCACCTGTTCCTATATTGGATAAAATAGCTGCAGTCCTGACCATTTATCTGAAATGCACATACAGAAATTAGCAGATGTGATTGAGAGGAGTTGGGAAGAGAGATTATTAGACCGAGGACAAATCAAATAGACACAATGAGCAGAAGTGTTTTGTGGAAATAGAGAAAGATAAAGAGAAGCAAAGGAGCTAATGAGAAGAAATATAGATTGGAAAATATGCAGATACACCCTTCAGAAAATCCAATCAAACATTTTAATATCTCTGTGATCAAGGATCAGGAAAATAAGAAAATAAAGAAGATGAACATTAGGAAAGGAAAAAGTCTGTGGTTACACCAATGGGGGGGGTGTGGCAGTGGAATCAAGGTTCTCCCAAAATGTGAATGAAAAGCAAGCTTTTAGAACTATTACCCAAATCCTAACCTAAGAAGGTATTTTTGTATCACCCGTGATATGTTCCTTAATGGGTGCAGTTTCAATTTTGCCCTCCATTTTAGTTATTTTTATGTATCTATATTACCACGTGTTTGTCAATTGTCAGCAATTTTTATACACTTTTTACTGATGTGGCTATTATACATGGTAGAGCTTATCAGTTGAGCACAGTTGCCTTTTTAGTTGCTCATATAGAATTATCAGTGGCCAGCTGCAGGTTTGCCTTTGCCCATCAATCCTAATTGAAAGTTTGTAGCGTTCCCTAATGTTTATGTGCATATTTCTCTTTAATCCTTTCACCTTCCTAGGGAAGCACTGCACACCCTCCCAAAGTCACTCATCAGACATCCACCACTTCTCCATTGTCCAGCCCGAATCAAACCAGCTCAGAACCAAGACCACTACCTGCTCCAACTCGACCCAAGGTCAACAGTGTGCTGAATCTGTTTGGTCAGTGGTTGTTCGATGCAGGACTAGTTCACTGCAGACTGCACAATGGCATGAACAGGGATGGCAGTATGACAGGTAAAGCTGCCAAAAATCTTTCACTTAATTCTTGCTTTCTACCTGCAAAAATATAAGATAAAATGTAGCTTAAAAATCATTTACAGTCTGTGTACTCTTAATTTAGTTTACAGTCCAGATTTATTAAACCCTAATCTAATTTAACATCAGTGTTTCCCTGATTTTGTTTTATTTTTATTTTTGCATTTTTTGCATGTTAATTGTCAAATTCATGGCTTTTACCTGGTTGCCAGTCTTTATATATGTAGTGCCCAGTCTTTCTCTCAAAACTTTAAATTTTAATTTTTAAAACAAAAACAGAAGAAAGCTGCTTATGACTGAAGCTAAAACAAAAACTAATCATCTTAAAGATATTATAACTACTGTCCTTTGATTTGTTTCCATTTTTATTTCTATTATCTTGCAGCATCTTTTATCCAAATTCTTCTTTCTTATAAATCTTGTAAGTAGGAAAAGTAGATTCTATTTTAATTGCAGTCAGCTGTTTTATGATTTTTGCCATAAGCCATCCCCTTTTCCTTATAATCGCTCCAGCTGTTTTTCTCTAACATCTGCCTCCTGTCATTGTTGCACTGTTTGGGGGTGATAACTTCATTCACCGTTCTGTGTTTCTCTTGAATGGGGGAGGAGTGTTGCCAAGCCTTGTAATCTGCTCTTCTGCAGGTGCTTGTTTATATCCCATCATGCTCATTTCTCCTGCTATTTTGTATCACGTCATAAACCTCTGAGACTGTGCACTAACCATTTTAAAACATTTGATATGTTTATCTTTTGGTTTGTTCTATTAAGTTCTTTATTTTCAATTTACTGTTCTGGGTTTTTTTGTCTGTAATGTAATGCATGAGTTAGTTCTGTTTGACAGTGTGGCAGTGAAAGAGTTGCTTCTCGCCAGCAACCCTTGTAACCTCTTCTTCACTCTAGGTATTACAACTCCAGCGGGACTGGATGTCCGACGGAAACCCTCCCAGATATCCACTGAAAATATGGTTGCCAATCCACTTTTCGATGCTAATGAATTCCCAGATAACTATGAAGCAGGGAGAGCTGAGGCCTGTGGAACACTCTGCCGAATCTTCTGCAGTAAAAAGACTGGGGAGGAGATCCTTCCGGTGTACCTGTCCAGGTGCTGTTTTTTTTTTTTGCCACTCAAATTCCATGCTACAACTGTAACAAACCATTGTTCTTTCCTTCCTTAGCTGTTGACAGTTTGAGCTCAAAATCCTTATGAAATTGGAAGCTAAATTTTAAGTGGAAAGCTGACGTGATTGAACCTGCTGCCAGTTTTACACTCCCGCCTAATTTTACACGCTAGTGAAGTTAATGAAATGTAGAACTGGATGTACTGTGAAACCAGCAGCCAACCAATTCTGGCTGGGTGGGGAAAAAGAGCTAAAGGGTTAGGTTAAAATTATCTCCTGATACCCACTGACACTTTTGGTCTTGATGTAAAGTAGTCACATGAAAATAATAGCATAGCTTCAGCGCAAAAAATCAAATGGTGCCCGGCACACTGATAGGCCATTCCTCTCACTGCTTGGAGTTTATACAATACCACCCCTACAAAAATCTGCATTTTGGATATGTTTCATGTTTTACGCTTCATACTGAATCCCTTCAGTGTTAGGACAGAGCGAGAGTCCTGCCTGCACTCTTCCAATGTCAAAAATAATGATAGAAAGATCACAACTCTGGGCATGTGTAGCTGAATTTAGTTTCTAGTCCAGCCATTCCATGACTTGAATTAAATGTTGGTGACAGTTATGAAAGGGAAATACAAAACTGAGCTGAGAATTAGGATAGAGCTGTAATGTTTAACCACGCTGATTATTTTTAATTCATTTGACCCTGAAGTCAAGTTTGAGTCAGTGTTCCTTCTAAGCTGTACAGGTTTGTGGCCACACAGCAATCAGAAACAAACAGATCATGCGTCATCTCCTTTAAGATGTACGCAAGAGCATCAATCTTAAAGAGACTGCTCAATGAAACAAGTGCAGAGCAAACAGAAGTTAGAGGGACCATTGGTTAAAATGGTATAAACTTGTACTATACAAATACTTCAACCAGACTCCTCAATACAGGGTCTAGATTGCCAAGTTATTGATTTAAATTTTACTACTCAAAGGAAAAATTAAAAATGGTGGGGATCCACAAGAAAATGCCTAATGGTGTTCTGCTTTGGATCTACTCATGTTCCCTGTTCATGCAACCAGTTTATCCAGAGAGCAGATGAACTATGCAGACTAACAAATGTCCCAGGCTTAACCCCAGTCTACACTGAGTTAACTAATTAAACTGAGCGTTAGACCTGCTACAGTCAGCCCCTACTTCCAGTGTAAGGAAGGGGAAAATCAAGTAGATTCTGCTCCTCATCACTATCTGCTGAGCCCGTGCTGGAAAGGCCCCTGTGTGGATGTTGAGGGAGGACAAGAAGCTGTGATATGCCCAGTCTTAATCAGAATATGTTATACTAATTATCAATCAATAAAAATCATGCTTACATGTTCTATACCTTACTTAATTATTAGCCCAGAAGTGTTTACAGCAAATATCTCTGGCTAAGTTGATGGATGTTCCACTTAAGCAGAGCTTTAATGTTTTGTATAATTAGTATATCTATGTCAATCGGAAGTTAAAATACTGGCAGGGTTTCTTAACATAGTTTAATCTGCTTCCTTTCTGAGCAGGGCTTCTGATTTATCGCTTAAACCTGTTCATGAATTGTCACTTTGTCTCCAAGACCTGTGTAAAATTTTGGTCCTTAGGCAGCAAATACTGCTATGCAGGGCAAGTGTAAAAGTCCATGTTACACTGCGACAAATCACTTGCCTTAAGCATAAGTAGAAAATGGCACTCATTTGACTCGCTTGTAATTGTTTTTTGATTTGTCTCATGTTTCACTGTAAATAAATCTGTTACTGCTATTTCTCCTCACCAAAGCCTGCTGAAGGAAAATGACACCAGAGTGCCATTTGAACACTGCCGTGCTGTTCCACAATAACGCACTGCCGGTTCAATCTCCCTCTCACTTCTGTCATGAATTCCTAATGTTAGATGTATTGTCCAGTGGAGCCCTGTCCATTCAGAGGGATGAATTTATACTTGGGTCATGGCCAGAGACTCACTAGTGACTGTTTCACTGTAGCTCTGAGAGCAGATTACTCTCTAGGCTAGGTGAACTTGAAAGGAATTTCCTGTTATTAAACTGCAGGGGACAGTTTTGTATACAGCTGTGCTGGGAAATTTTCTCTACATTTTTAAGTGGGCTGCATCAGCTGGAGACAGCTGTAATGACCACAGGGGTCTCTAATTTTAACCCTGGTCAATGCTGTGATTAAATAAGTGTGGATCAGTTGCACCAGGTTCTAAGTAATTCTGTGTTGGAGCAGCATAAAGCCTGCTCTGCAGTTTATGGCAAACATTAAATTTTAGGGTCACACTGTGGCTGCAGAATGAGGGCGGACAGATGCAGGTTTGAGTCCAGTTCTGAGCGTTTTTGGGTTGTCACCGTGATGATGAGCCAGGGGACAGCGACATTTCTTGATTGGCAGTTCAAATTGCAGTCGGAAACCTCCAAGAGCAAAGGTCAGCCAATTTGTTTGGAAGCTGTATTGTCTCTGTATACATGCTTCATGTCATGCTCAAACTCGGACTCTGGAAGGATTTTTGCAGTGGAGAAGAGATGATGAGTGTGTGGGGCAATTCTGTGCTGAAACTGTATAAATCTGATATGGTCTACAATACTATGGAAACAAATAACTTGAATAGAAATTATTAGATGCACAGATTAAGGCTGTCTGGTTTACACATGTGCAGTTTAGTTTTTGCAAATAAACTAATGGTTTTCCTCGTCCATGAAGTTTAATCAACTTTCATTTGACCCTGTTTCATGCAAGCTTGATCTAAAATCTCACCTAGTTTCCATTCTAAACATATTAAATATATTTTCATCAAAGATTTTTAGGGATCTGCAACATCTCCTTTATGCAGGAATTTACCTGTTTCATAGGTGTAGTTTGTATTTTGTACGAATGCAGGCATATGTTGGTGTGTGAGCTCATCCACGTATTGTCTCCTTGGGAAGAGAAGTTATTTCTCACCTTGGTTGAGACTCAAAATTTGCATCTGTCTTGTTCGGTTCTCTGATATACTCCATGTTAGTTTCAGTGTCCCTGTCTTTTAAAAAATTTTGAAATTCTGGATCATAAAATGATTTCTTCTCCGATGAAGCTAAGTTAATTTCTTTTATGTCTTAAATGTAAACCCTAGAATCCTTCTGTGGTTTTTTAAACCCATTCCAATTTCTTGAAGATGCAATTCTTAAATTTTACATTATTTCAATAACCTCACCAATGACCATGGTTAAATGCCCTCAGGGTGCATCCGAGTATTTGGTTAGCTCTGCTGATATCTGACTTTCGCAAGTGAAATATTCTGTGGTTGATAGCCGCACACAAATCCTCTCCTTTTTTCTATCCACCTTTACTAATGACCCCATTAAGGGGAGGTACTTGATTATGTCTCCAGGGAATAAGCTTACATTTACACTGGCCTTCTTCAAAGCAGGACCTCTTCACTGTAGATATCAATTGTAGAAATCAATTCTGATTTCCTTTTCCAATGTGCAGTACTTTAAAATTACCCAGATTTAAATCCATGTACCATTTCTTAGCCCATTTGGTTGAAAACTATCGGATGGGGATAAACCTATCTTCCTTATATAAAATAAAAACCGAAAATGCAGGAAGCAGCAATAGTTCTGGCAGCATCCACTTACCTGGTCTTATGGATTGGTGTGGTCAACAATTTATAGTTTTATTTTGGAAAGAATTAACAGTAAAATTTACAATGCATGGTTAGAATCCCTTTATTGTATCTATGCCAAATGATTTTTTTAAAACCAATAGCCAGCATGGATTTGTCATGGGCTAACTGAGATTTTTGATGAGGTAACAGAAAGAGTTAATGTGGTGAATGTTGACTTCTACAAGGCATTGATTGCCACAGGATTGTCAGCAAAGTTAAAGCCCATGGAATAAAAAGGATAGTGACTGCATGGACATGCAGTTTGCTGAGTGACAGAAACAGAAAGTAGCAGTGAGTAGTTTTGTTTTTGAATTAGAAGGAGGTCTGCAGAGGGCTCCCCAGGAGTCAATGTTAGAACCACTGCTTTTCTTGATGATTTAAAAATATAGGCTTGGGTGTGCAGATCGTATGTTCGTATGCAATTTGGAGATGACACAAAACTTTGAGGTGTTGTGAACAGTGAGGAGTAGAATGATAAACTCTGGGAGGCCATAGATAGGTTAAAACCTTGAAATATAGAAAAGTTACAGTCCATAGACTTGCAGATTACAGCATTTAAAAGGTACTTGGATCAGCACCTTAAATGAGTTGAGGGTTTCTGCCTCAAACACCAAACCAGGCAGCAAATTCCAAACACCCACCACCCTCTGGGTGAAAAGTTTTTCCTCATGTCCCCTCTAATCCTACAAATCACCTTAAATCTGTGCCCCCAATTATTGACCTCTCCGCTAGGAGAAACAAATTTTCTCTGTCTCCTCTGTCTAGGTTGGTGAAATGGGCGGACAAGTGGCAGATGAAATTTAATTCTGAGAAGTGTTCATTTGGTGGAGAGGCAATATAAAATAAAGAGTACAATTCTAAAGTAGGTGCAGGAGCAGAGGGCTCTGGGGTGTATGCACCAATCATTGAAGGCGGCAGGACAGATTGAGGAAGTGGTTAGTAAAGAATGCAGGATGCTGGTCTTTATAAATAGGGGCAGAGACTACAAAGATATGGAAGTTATGATAAACTGGTATAAAACACTGGTTTGTCCTCTGTTGGAGTATTCAGTTCTGGCACCACACTGTAGGAAGGGTGTGAAGGCATTAAGGGAGGATGTAGGAAAGATTTATAGTAATGGTTCCAGGGATGAGGAATTTCAGTTACGTGGATAGATTGGAGAAGCTGGGATAATAACAGAAAATGCTGGAAAAGCTCAGCAGGTCTGACAGCATCTGAGGAGAGAGGAACATTAACTCTGTTTCTCTCTCCACGGATGCTGTCAAACCTGCTGAGTTTTTCCAGCACTTTCTGTTTTTATTTCAGTTTTCCAGCATCTGCAGTATTTTGCTTTTATCTTGCAAGAAGCAGGGGCTGTTCTCCTTGGGGAAGAGAAGATTAAGAGATTTGATAGAGGTATTCAAAATCATGAAGGGTCTGGACAGAATAGATGAAGAAACACTTCTGTTACGGAAGGATCGAGAACCAGAGGACACCGACTTAAGGTGATTGGCAAAAGAAGCAAAGGTGATATGAGGAAAAATTACTTTACTCAGAGACTGATTGGGATCTGGAACGCATTGCCAGAGAATGTGGTGAAGACACGTTTAATCAAACTTTCAAAGGGAATTAGCTAACCATCTGAAGAGAGAAAAATTTGCAGGGCTACAGGGAAAAGACAAAGGAGTGGGATAGCTGAGTTTGTCTTGCAGAGAGCCAGCACGGGTACAATGGTGTGAATGGCTTCCTGTGTTGTAATCATTCTATGATTATGTATTGTTGATAAAGTGCAAATAATGAAAAATTGGGCTTGGGGAGCGAATGAACAGAAAACTAGCAGGGAAAGCAGTACAAAAACTTATCTGCCTGTGTTAACCATTCAGCCTTGGAACCTCTCCCTAACTGGTAAACATCTAATTGTTGCATGCAAATGCTTTACACTTTCACTCAGTTTGTAATTGGTGACAGTAAGTTGGTTGCCCTTGTAAGGGGAGACTTCCTATGAAAACATCTTGACGGTGGGCAGTGTAACCTATAGGGTTAGAGAGAATAGTTTGTGTTGCCCATTTTAACTGCTGTACCATTGCTAGCCATGCCTTCAGCTGCCTAGGCCCTAACATGACTCTCTATCCCTCTGCCTTCCTTTAAGGCACTTCTTTAAACCTACGTCTTTGACCAAGTTGTTAGTCACATGCTCTAATACCTGATTTTGTGGCTTGGTGTCATGCTTTGTTAACACTCTTGCAAAGCACCTTGGAATGTTTGACTTTGTTGAAGGTGCTATATAAATGACAGATGATGTTGCATCTCTGATACTATATTTTCTTAACTCTGGACCAAAAGAACTTGGTTATCAAGGTATTCACAATAACAGTTCCAGAGCTGTATTTCATTTCTTGTTTTTGTTAAGACAGAAACTAAATGGTTTTCAACAACTTTATTCTGTTGGTGCAATAGTTTCTCATATGGATTAAGTTAGCACAGGCAATATAGTGCAAGTCTTGCATCCTATACTAAACCCTAAATATACAACAATAAATTCTGATCTATATATTCTCTGCATCAATTGTAGGTGTCAAAACTTCAGAATCTTCCAGTCAGTCATCCTATTTCTTTAAAAATTTGTACTTTCATGGGATGTGGGCATCGCTGGCAAGGCCAGCATTTGTTGCCCATCCCTAATTGCACTTGAACTGAGTGGCTTGCTAGGCTATTTCAGAGGGCAGTTAAGAGTCAAGCACTTTACTGTGGATCTGAAGTCACGTGCAGGCCAGACCAGGTAAGGACAGCAGATTTCCTTCCCTAAAGGAACCAGATGGGTTTTACGACAACTGGTAGTTTCATGGTCACCGTTACAGGGACTAGCTTTCAATTCCAGATTTGATTAATTGAATTTAAATTCCACCAGCTGCCACAGTTTTTTTTTGAACCAGTGTCCCCAGAACTTTAGCCTGGCCCTCAGTGACCTTACCATTACACCATCATCTCCTCACAAATGAATACTTAAGTTGGGAATGTGAATTTCCAGTCTTAATGGTGGCTTGGGTCTGAAACACAGATATGTTGATCATTCTTACAGTATGCTCTTGCATTTGTTCTTAAATAGTGTAAATTGTAGAGCACCATGGAGATCTCAAAGCGCTCTGGCCCCTCCCTCCTGGGAATTTTCAGGTTATCTCCCCCAACCGCCAGTCCAATTTGTAATAAGTCAAGAGAGCACTCAGCACATACCCCTACCATGCTGTGTTAACTCAAAGTTATTACAATTACACAGCTCTTCCTTGAGGTTTTTGCCTACCTGGCTGATGCTCTGTAACTGCAAAGCTGAAAAATGAAATCTGATTATGGACTTCCATCTCACCAAGGAAGCTTCAGGCCAATCCACATCCAACAACCTGCTCTGAAAACTCTGCTAACATTTTGACAGATGTGATAAATTGTACTACAATGGCTGAGACAATCCAAAACATTCTAAAACAATCAAAAGCGTTCTAAACCAAATAGCCCACAACATTCTGAAAAAGAAAATCAATTCTCCCTATTTCCCAATGTTGATGGGTCCTTAAAAAAAATTCCAAGATCCCCATTTTCGCCAAAAACTAATCAGTTCTCTCTTGAGCCATACCTTATCTATGTACCAAGTTTTGTTGAAATCTGTCCATTAGTTTTCAAGATATGTTGCTTTACAGGAAAACAGACTTGCAAATGGGATTACCTTCAGTGGAGGTAATTATCTTCCTTATTTAGTGTTTAATATTTTGAACCTTAATTTTTAAAAACTCGCATGTAGAACTTGTAACAAATATCTCCTGGGAATCTAGCTAAGTAATATTCGCTGAATAGCTCTCATCTATTCCAACCATGATGCACAAACTATTGTTCCTAAATCCATGCTTATTTTATATGATTTCTGTACTGTTAAGGTGAACATTGGTAGCAACTCATATACCATCAGGACTGTAAAACAAAAACAAAAATACGTGGAAAAACTCAGCAGGTCTGGCAGCATCTGCGGAGAGAAACACAGTTAACGTTTTGAGTCCATATGACTCTTCATCAGAACTAAGTAAAAATAGAAGAGAGGTGAAATATAAGCTGGTTTAAGGGGGGGGGGTGGGGCAGGTAGAACTGGATAGAGGGCCAGTGATAGGTGGAGGTAGCCAAAAGATGTCATAGACAAAAGGACAAAGAGGTGTTGATAGTGGTGATATCTAAGGAATGTGCTAATTAAGGGTAGAAAGCAGGACGAGCAAGGTACAGATAGCCCTCGTGGGAGTGGGGTGAAGGGATCGAAATAAGCTAAAAGGTAGAGATAAAACAATGGATGGAAATACATTTAAAAATAATGGAAATAGTGGGAAAAGAAAAATCTATATAAATTATTGGAAAGGGTGTGGGGGGGATCGGAAAGGGGGTGGGGATGGAGGAGAGAGTTCATGATCTAAAGTTGTTGAACTCAGTATTCAGTCCGGAAGGCTGTAAAGAGCCTAGTCGGAGGATGAGGTGCTGTTCCTCCAGTTTGCGTTGAGCTTCACTGGAACAATGCAGCAGGCCAAGGATGGACATGTGGGCATGAGAGCAGGGTGGAGTGTTGAAATGGCAAACGACAGGGAGGTCTGGGTAATGCTTGCGGACAGACCGAAGGTGTTCTGCAAAGCGGTCACCCAGTCTGCGTTTGGTCTCTCCAATGTAGAGGAAACTGCATTGGGAGCAACAAATGCAGTAGACTAAATTGAGGGAAGTACAAGTGAAATGCTGCTTCACTTGAAAGGAGTGTTTGGGCCCTTGGACAGTGAGGAGAGGGAAGTAAAGGGGCAGGTGTTACACCTTCTGCTGTTGCATGGGAAGGTGCTGTGGGAGGGGGTTGAGGTGTAGGGGGTGATGGAGGTGTGGACCAGGGTGTCACAATCCCTGGAGGGAACAATCCCTGTGGAATGCCGCCGGGGGGCGGGGGAGTGGGGGGAGGTGAAGGGAAGATGTGTTTGGTAGTGGCATCGTGCTGGAGTTGGCGGAAATGGCGGAGGATGATCCTTTGAATGCGGAGGCTGGTGGGGTGATAAGTGAAGACTACAGCTCCTCACACCCCGCTTCCTGTAAGGACTCCATCCCATTCTCTCAGTTCCTTCGCCTTCGTCGCATCTGTTCTGATGATGCCACTTTCCAAAACAGCTCCTCTGACATGTCTTCCTTCTTCCTTAACCGAGGTTTTCAACCCACGGTGGTTGACAGGGCCCTCAACCGTGTCCGGCCCATCTCCCGCGTGTCCGCCCTCACACCTTCCTCTCCCTCCCAGAAACATGATAGGGTCCCGCTTGTCCTCACTTATCACCCCGCCAGCCTCCACATTCAAAGGATCATCCTCCGCCATTTCCGCCAACTCCAGCATGATGCCACCACCAAACACATCTTCCCCTCACCTCTTTTCCCCCCCCATCCCCGCGGCATTCCACAGGGATCGTTCCCCCCGTGACACCCTGGTCCACTCCTCCATCACCCACTACACCTCAACCCCCTCCCACGGCACCTTCCCATGCAACCGCAGAAGGTGCAACACCTGCCCCTTTACTTCCCCCCCTCCTCACCGTCCAAGAGCCCAAACACTCCTTTCAAGTGAAGCAGCATTTCACTTGTACTTCCCTCAATTTAGTCTACTGCATTCGCTGCTCCCAATGTGGTTTCCTCTACATTGGAGAGACCAAACGCACACTGGGTGACCGTTTTGCAGAACACCTTCGATTGTCCGCAAGCATGACCCAGACCTTCCTATCGCTTGCCATTTCAACACTCCACCCTGCTCTCATGCCCACATGTCCGTCCTTGGCCTGCTGCATTGTTCCAGTGAAGCTCAACGCAAACTGGAGGAACAGCACCTCATCTTCCAAGTAGGCACTTCAAAGCCTTCTGGACTGAATATTGTGTTCAACAATTTTAGACCATGAACTCTCTCCTCCATCCCCGCCCCCTTTCCGATCCCCCTTTTTTCCCCAATAATTTATATAGATTTTTCTTTTCCCACCTATTTCCATTATTTTTAAATGTATTTCCATCCATTGTTTTATCTCTACCTTTTAGCCTATTTCGATCTCTTTCCTTCACCCCACCCCACCCCACTAGGGCTACCTGTACCTTGCTTGTCCTACTTCTACCCTTAATTAGCACATTCCTTAGATAATATCACCACCTTCAAAACCTCTTTGTCCTTTTGTCTGTGACATCTTTTGGTTATCTCCACCTATCACTGGCCCTCTATCCAGCTCTACCTGTTCCCCCCCCCCCCTTAAACCAGCTTATATTTCATCTCTTTTCTAGTTTTACTTAGTTCTGTTGAAGAGTCATACAGACTCGAAACATTAACTGTGTTCCTCTCCGCAGATGCTGCCAGACCTGCTGAGTTTTTCCAGGTATTTTTATTTTTGTTTTGCATTTCCAGCATCTGCAGTTTTTTGGTTTTACCGTCAGGACTGTACCCGGCTGTAGATGCTGTTGCCTGCTCTCTAGTTTCTGGCCATGTCTCACTCCATACTTGGACATCGAGTTAATATGAATCATCCTGCAGTTCACTGGTGTAGATGCTATTCCTCCCTTTTCGTTGCTTCTTATCTTTATATTAAATAACTTTCAAAATCCTTTAGACCAAATTGAAAACCCAGTTTCAAATTTTTACATCCATTGAGTTTGTTGCGTGCTAGATTTTTAAATTATTTTTACTTGGTCACTTCTGTGCCAACGTTGCTGCAAGTGATAGTGATTTCTTTTAGGAAAGGAAGCTGGCCGAGGAAGGCACTCGTTTGTATCAAACTGCTACAAATTAAGCAGTTCAAGAAGGTGGAAACTAGGAATGGGCAGTAAATACCAGCCTTGCCAATGATGTCATACTCTGAGGGTAAATTTACAAAAAAATTTGAGAAAGCACTAGCCACAGACCCTGTGTTTGGTTACAGTAGCTGGAAATGGTGAGGGCAGCTTAATGAACAGTTAACATGAGTTGCTGAAGGTACTGAGCAAAGCTGCCACTTTAGACAGTGAGTGCCTCCAGAGACAGCAGGGCTCCTGTACTCTCCCTGTAATACTGCCAAAGATGTAGGAGTTATAGTCAAGAGAAGTTTCCTATGGCTTAAAAATAAATGTTTACACAAGGGAAAAGTGTTTGGGGTGGTGAATTTTGAAGCGCTGTAGAAAGTGCAGAAAAGATTTACAAAGATGTTAACCAGAATTGAGTGAGTGCAACTGTCAGGAAAGATTAAGCAAACTGAACTTTGATAGGGTGAATGTTCAGGAACTGTTTCCAGTTATGGCTGAATCCAGAGCAAGGGAACATAAATATTAAAAGCCACCAAGAGATCCAATAGGGAATTTGGGAAGAATTACTTTACATTAAGTAGTGAGAATGTGGAATTTGCTGTCATTGGGATGGTTGAAGCTGAGAGCATTGACTCACTTAAGGGGAGGTTTGATGATGGATATGAGGGGCAGGGTGTAGAGATGATTGGTGTGCAAGGAGGATTGTGTTGAGTATAAACACTTGCATAGACTATGGGAGAATGGCCTCTTTCTGTGCATCAGATTGAGTAACTGCTGAACAAGATAATGGACTGTAAAATCTTCTATAACAATGCAAAAAGGAAAAGATTAGCTAAAACAAACGAGGGCCCATTACAAGCTGAATCAGGAGAATTTATAATGGGAATTAAGAAAATGGCAGAAAACTAAGCAAGTACTTGTGTCGGTCCTCACAGAGGAAGATACTAAAAACACCTTCCAGATGTAATGTAGAATCAAGGGACTAGCGTAAATGTGGAACTGCAATATATTAACATTAGTAAAAAAAAATTAGAGAAAATAATCTGACCTAAAGTAGATAAATCCCCTGGACCTGATTATCTACATCCCATAGTGTTGAAAGAGGTGGCTGTAGAAATAGTGGATGCACTGATGATCTTTCAAAATTCTGCAGACTTTGGAATGGTTCCTGCAGATTGGAAGCAAATGTAACCCCACTATTTAAGAAAGGAGGGAGAGAGAAAACTGGGAATTATAGACCTGTTAGCCTGACATCAGTGGTTGGGGAAATGCTAGAATCTGTAATAAAGGATGTGATAACAGGACACTTAGAAAATAATGGTAAGATTGGGCAGAGTCAACATGGATTTGTGAAAGAGAAATCATGTTTAACAAACCTGTTGGAGTGTTTTGAGGATGTAACTAGCAGAATAGATGAGGGGGAACCAGCGGATGTGATATATTTAGATTTTCAGGAAGCTTTGGATAAGGTCCCACACAAGTTAGTCAACAAACTTGGAGCACATGGGATTGCAGGGAGGATATACTGGCATGGGTCGAGAGCTGGTTAATGAACAGAAAATGGAGAGTAGGAATAAATGGGTCACTTTCAGGTTGGCAGGTGGTGACTTGTGGGTACTGCAGGAATCAGTGCTTGGGCTCCAGCTATTCCCAATCTATGTCAATGATTTGGATGTGGGAGTTAAATATAATATTTCCAAGTTTGCAGATGACACAAACCGGGTGAGTTGTGAGTTGCAAAGACACTTCAAGAGGATTTGGAGAAGCTAAGCGAGGGAGCAAATATTTGGCAGATGTGGAGAAATGGGAGGTTATCCACTTTGCTAGATAAACAGAAATACAGAGTATTTATTAAATGGTGAGAGTCTGGGAAATGTTTAACTTCAAAGGGACTTAGGTATCCTTGTTCATGAGTCACTGAAAGCTAACGTACAGGTACAGCAAACAATTAAGAAGGCAAATGGTATGTTGGCCTTTATTACAAGAGGATTTGAGTACAGAGTAAAGATGTTATGCTGCAATTGTATAGAGTCTTGGTGAGACTGCAGCTGGAGTATTGTGTGCAGTTTTTGTCTCCTCACATAAGGAAAGATATACTTGTGATGGGGGTGGTGGGTGCAACAAAGGTTCACCAAACTAATTCTTAGAATGGAGGGATTGTCCTATGAGGAAAGATTAAATATGCTGTGCCTTTATTCTCTGGTGTTTAGAAGAATGAGAGATGATCTCATTCAAACATACAAAATTCTTACAGGGCTCAAAAGGGTAGATGCAGGAAGGATGTTTCCACTGGCTGGGGTGTCTTGAACCAGGGGACACAGTCTCAGAATAAGGGGCAGGTCATTCAGGACTGAGATGAGGGGGAATCTCTTCACTGAGGGTGGTGAATCTTTGTAACTCTCTACCCCAGAGGCCTCAGTCATTGAGTATATTCAAGACTGAGATTGATAAATTTCCACATACTAAAAGCATCAAGGGATACAGGGATTGTGCAGGAAATGGCGTTGAAGTAGAAAACCAGTCATGATCTCATTGAATGGCTGAGTGGGCTCAAAGGGCTGATTGGCCAACTCCTCCTATTTTCTGTTTTTCTAACATCTTTTTAAGAACATAAAATGTTGTGCAAGGAAAAGCCGATAGAATTATATTACAGCAATTCTACTTGAGTAGTAAATTTAAAATACCAGTTAATTGCACTATAGAAATAAGTGGATTTGTACCATAAAGGGCAAAGCAGTTGCAGGGAGGGTCTGGCCATTGCCCATCTAGGCACTGGGATTTTTCTGATCAGTTCCAGATAGTCCCGCAATCCAGTACTGTAGAGGAAAGATGGTTCAGGCTGGGCAAGCAGCAGAAAGGTTCATCAGTGCTCTGTTCTGGTGGGCTGTGCTGCTTTGGTTGGTAGAGCTCTATCTTTACCACTGTGCTCTCTTTAATTCATATTCATGTTTGAGATGTGAGGGTCATTGGCAAGGCCAGTGTTTACTGTTCATCCCTATTGACCCTTGAGAAGGTGCTGGTGAACCACCTTGAAACACTGCAGTCTGTGGTGAAGGTGTACCCGCAGTGCTGTTAGGGCACAAGTTCGTTTAGCTGTTCCAGTACAGCTACAACACTGGCATCTACTTGGCTATGTGGAAAATTCCCCAGGTATGTCCTGTACACACAAAGCAGGACAAATCCACCCTAGCCAATTACCGCCCCATCAGTCTAAACTCCATCAGTAAAGTAATGGAAGGCGTCATCAACAGTGCTATCAAGCGGCACTTGGTTAGCAATAACCTGCTCACTGACACCCAGTTTGGGTTCTGCCAGGGCCACTCAGCTCCTGACTTCATTACAGCCTTGGTTCAAACATGGACAGAAGAGCTGAATTCCCGAGGTGAGGCGAGAGTGACTGCCCTTGACATCAAGGCCATTTGACCAAGTGTGGCATCAAGGAGCCCTAGCAAAAGTTCACCATTCGTGAATCCTCAGATACTGAAGTCGTCCATGTCCAAATGCAGCAAGACTTGGACAATATCCAGCCTTGGGCTGGCATGTGGCAAGTAACATTTGCACCTCACAATTGTCAGGCAATTGACCATCTCCAACAAGCAAGAGTCCAACCATCGCCCCTTTCTATTCAGTGGCATTACCATCACTGGATACCCCACTGTCAACATCTCGGGGGTTTCTGTTGACCAAAAACTCAACTGAACTAACCGTATAAACACTGTGGCTACAAGAGCAGGTCAGAGGCTAAGAATTGTGCGACGAGTAACTCACCCCATGACTCCTCAAAGCCTGTCCACCATCTACAAGGCACAAGTCAGGAATGTGATGGAATACTTTCCACTTGTCTGGATGAGTGCAGCTCCCAGAGCACTCAAGAAGCTTGACACTGTCCAGGACAAAGCAGCCCGCTTGATTGGCACCACATCCACAAACATTCACTCCCTCCATCACTGACGCACAGTAGCAGCAGTGTGTACCATCTACAAGATGCACTGCAGGAATTCACCAAGGCTTCTTAGGCAGCACCTTCCAAACCCACGGCCACTACCATCTAGAAGGACAAGGACAGCAGATAGATGGGAACACCACCATCTGGAAGTTCCCCTTCAAGTCACTCACCATCCTGACTTGGAAATATATCACCGTTCCTTCACTGTCGCTGGGTCAAAATCCTGGAGCTCCCTCCCTAACAGCACTGTGGGTGTACCTACACCACATGGACTGCAGCGGTTCAAGAAGGCAGCTCACCACCACCTTCTCAAGGGCAATTAGGAATGGGCAATAAATGCTGGCCCAGCCAGCAACACCCACATCCCGTGAATGAATAAAAGTAAAAACAACTTGGTGATCCATAAGGATTGACTTTACAAACATGTGCCTAAAACCTCTGGCATAGGGTAAATAGGATGCCTTCCTATCATGAAGGTATGTGCTTCATGTCAGGCAAACAGAAATTTCACCTGCGTGCGTTTCTCAATAAGTTTTGTTTGAATATTTTTAAATATATGACTGGATTTCTGAATTTCCCAGATATCCAACTCATCAAAAGCAGTACACGAAACTTAATGAGTAGTACAGGGCAAGTCAAGACTGAGTCTTACAGATTCAACAATGTGCTAAGACTGCTAGTGCCCTGCATTCTGTTCCACACTGTGATGGGGCAGATTTCAGTGCAGCAGGGAAGCAAGCACCTCAATAGGAAGTTATTTAAAATCATGTCTATGATTTGGAAGCACCCATGCAGCAGCAATTGCATTCATGATTGCTTCTAAGACACACTTCCAACTTTTAAGTTTCTGACCACATACCTACCCAATGCAAGAAACGTTCAAGACTTGTGGGAGGGGGTACGTGGAATGCAGCATTGTGTCAGTATTCCTGGCTCATTTGTATCACACCACAGCCCCTAATGCCTGTAATATAAAGGAGTCATCCCATATCACAATTGTTGTTTGGTAGTACAGAACTTGGGTATTGCTGAAAAAAGAGACATGTCTAAGCTTTTCGTCTTGCACTCATTAGGCACCTACAAAATTACCACCTACGTTGATTCAGAAATGATTCTGTAGCAAAAAGCAGATGTGCAACACTCTCCCGCTGTAAATAAGATAGAAATTTTAGGTCAATGCCTTTAACTAGTATTTTCACAAGGGGAAGCAGAACAGAGATTCGCAGCTTAATTCCAGAACAGCAATTCTTTTGGTATCTAAATACAATTTAAAAATTTACCAGTAGAACAATAATCTTTCCCCATGCTGGGTTAGATTTAGTGGTAGATTCAATTGTTATCAACAGTGATTCTCTGAAACTAATTGGTTTGCAGTCCTGACTTAGAGACTTGTTTTGCTAACAACATATGAATCATTATCTAGATTGACTCATCTTTGCCACCAGGCCTTCAATTGCTGTAGACCTTAGAATTATAATCCATACACACTAGGAGCAGGAATAGGCTATTCGGCCTTGGAACCTGCTCCACCATTCAATAAGATCATGGCTGATCTGTTTGTGGCTTCAACGCCACATTCTGCCTACCTCTAATAACCTTTGACTCCCTTATTAGTCAAGAACGAATCTACTCCTGTCTTAAAAATATTCATTGACCCAGCTTCCACTGCTGTCCAGGGAAGAGTTCCAAAGATTCACAACACTCAGAGAAAAAATGTTTCTTCATCTCCATCTTAAATGAGAGACCTCTTATTTTTAAACTGTGTCCCCTAGTTCTAGACATCCTTTCAGCATCCACCCTGTCAAATCCCCTCAGGATCTGATGTTTCAATAAGATCACCCCTCAATATTCCAAACTGCAATGGATACAGGCCCAGCCTGTCTTTGTTAGATACCTGCTGCCCTGCTTCCCCCCCACCACCTCCAAATCCCAGCTATCAGTCGAGTGAGCCTTCTCCGAACCGCTTCTAACACATTTATGTCCTTTCTTAAATAAGGAGACCAAGACTGTACAAAGTACTCTAGATGTGGCCTCACCAACAACCTGTGCAACTGCAGCAAAACATCACTACTTTTATATTCCATTCCCCTTGCAATAAATCTTGTTCCAAAATTTCAAGCCTTCCATTTGGCTCTTGTTTCAGTATATGCACACTGAACCTGTCCTTAGCAACACGCAGCAAACTAAAACATGATACAGCTTCGGTTCTGATTACAATGCACAAGTGCAGTGTTTTGGGTCAAATCACAGTTGGTTGTCTGTGTCTGTTTCAACCTATCATCCTTTTGCTCTAAAAGCCAAAGTCAGACTGAGCCTATTTTCTCCCCCACCCCAAACAATGAGGTATGAATTCCGTATTTTATTGAGAAAATTGGGTAAAAGACCAGGTCCATAATCACCATCATGGTGCTTGAGTAGAAGAGAAGACTCGATAACTGAAGCCGTAGCAATGAGGTGTATGTATCATTTGGTACGTATAGAGTATAACTAGCATGCCAGCCTGGGGTTTCATGGCTTTAACATGTCATCTGATCCATAGTTGACTGTGTTAAGTGTGCAATAAGATTGCTGGCCTAAAAAGCTCTCAGACGATTATAATTGATCAATGTTTTAAGAGAGCAGAGATGTTCAAAGTAACATAACTTAGTAACTTCATTGATTAACTAGGGAAATTACCACTTAATCTGTTAAATGGAATGTATTGGATCTGAAAATGCTGCAGTCTTGATATCATTTTTACATGTAATGCAAAGTAAAGTGTTGCTTATTTCCTTTTATCCAGGTTCTATATGGTGCTGATCCAGGGACTACAGATAAATGATTATATTTGCCGCCCGGTTTTGGCTAGCATCATCCTGAACTCTCCTGCTTTGTTTTGCTGCGATCTGAAAGGCATTGATATTCTAGTTCCTTACTTCATTTCAGCACTAGAAACAATATTGCCTGACCGGTGAGTTTATTTGTTGTTCTTAATGCACAGCCATTTGAATTGTTCTTTTAACTAATTTTCTTCCACCCTCTATGATTCCAGAAGCACTGAGCATCCAATGGGACTTTGCCCAACCAACAGGTATCTGGCGGTTGTGAATTTGTGAGCCTCAGCTGTGAGTGTCACCTAACTATTTGACCATGATGGGCATCACAGCCAACCTTAATCTATCGTTGTGCACTCTGGACACTTTGTTCAGAAGTCACTGGTTTAATAAGTAGCAGGAACCCTGGCCATGAAAGGCTATTTAATCAATGCCCTGACTAAAATTACCTAGCTATACACAGGCGGGGAATCAAATCAGAGACCTTGCAGATTTATGGGTAAACTTGCTGGGTCTCTGGGGGTGCCTGTATGGGTTCTAATTGGCTCACACATGTACCAGCAGAAGTGGTCTGGGCACACTGTTTAATTTGAGATAAAGGGCCAAATGTACAAATACGTGCCCAGTGCAGAGTACTACCTGTCGACATGTATCAGCTCAACTTAACCAGTCACACAAATACCTAGGCTGCTCCAACTCCTCGGAGGCCAGGCTCGAGGCTCACTTCCTGAATCCTCAAAGCCTGTCCAGAACCTATAAGACACGAGTCAGGAATGTGATAAAATACTCTCAACTTGTCTGGATGAGTACAGCTGCAACACCATTCAAAGAAACTTGAAACCATCCAGGACATACTGGGCAGCTTGATGAGCACCTCATGCACTGGTCTAAACATCCACCACCAGTGCACAGTGTCTTCAGCGTGCATCATCTACAAGATGCACTACAACAACTCACCAATGATTCTTTGGCAGCGCCTTCCAAACCTAAAAGAATTAGGGGATTAGATGCATGGAAACACCACCACCTCCACATTCCCTTCCATGTCACATATCACCCAGAGTTGGACATGTATCGACCACTCATGCATTATCACTGTTTAAAATCCTGGAACCCCCTATATAATAACACTGCAAGAACACCTTCACCACATAGAGGTTCAAGAAGGTGGCTCACAACTAGCATCCTGTTATTGTTTTTAGTAAAAATCCTGAGTGTATTTGTTATTATTTAAATAACTTGCATGGCTAATACTATCCAACATAGCACACCACCCCACCCCCCCCGCTTCATAAAGTTTTTTCATTTACTCATCTACAGACTGTTCAACTCACCTGCAGGTTTACCCATTTTTAAAAGGATGCATGTTTTAAATTACTTTAGATATTAATTTCAATTTGTCCATTCATGGAATGTGGGCCTCACTGGCTGGGTGAGCAATTTATTGCCCATCCCTAGTTGCCCTTGAGAAGGTGGTGATGAGCTGCCTTCTTGAGCCGCTGCACTCCATGTGGTGTAGGTACACCCACAGTGCTGTTAGGGAGGGAGTTCCAGGATTTTGACCAGTGACAGGGAAGGAACGGCTGATATATTTCCAAGTCAGGATGGTGAGTGACTTGGAGGGGAATTTCCAGGTGGTGGTGTTCCCATCTATCTGCTGCCCTTGTCCTTCTAGATGGTAGAGGCCGTGGGTTTGGAAGGTACTGTCGAAGGAGCCTTGGTGAATTTCTGCAGTGCATCTGTTGGATACAAATTTTATCCAGATTTAATATATTAGCACATTTACAGTTATCAGTAGAAATACTCTGGTATATTAATACCCTGCATAGCCAGATTCAGGTCAACATTTCAAAGCTTGCAAATGATTCGAAACCAGGAAATGCAGCAAACAGTGTGAATGATAGTAACAGATTTCAGGAGGACATACACTGGTGTACTGGGTGAACACATAGCAGGCGGAATTGAATTCAGAGGCGTGTGAAGTGATACGTTTTGCTAGGAAAAATAAGGAGAGGCAATATAAACTACATAGTACAAAGGAGATATAGAAACAGAGAGCTGGACATTTATGCACGCAAGTCATTGAAGATGGCAGGACACAATTAGGCTAAGGAATGGCGTACAAAATAAAATAAATTGCGCTATACCTTTAGAGAACACTAGTTGGGCCTCAGCTGGAGATTTGAGTACAATTCTGGGAACCCCACAGCGGAAGAGATGTCAAGACCTTCGAGAGGGTGCAGAGGAGGTTTACTTAGAATGTTATTGGGGATGAAGCACTTCAATTATGACAGGATACGAGGGAAGCTGGGCTTATTCTCCTTGGAACAGAGAAGGTTGGGAGCTGCTGTAATGGAGGTGTTCAAAATTTTGGGGGTTTTAATAAATAGGGAGAAACTGTTTCCATTGATAGGAGGATCGGTAGCCAGATGGCAAGGCATTGAGATTATTAACCAAAAAGCCAGGAAGGAGATGAAAATATTTTTCATGCAGTAAGTTGTTGTGACCTGGAATGAGCTGCCTGAAAGGTGGTGGAAGCAGATTAAATTGTACTCAAAAGGGAATTTGATAATATACTTAAAGAAATATTTGAAGAGCTATGGATAAAGAGCTGTGGTGTGGGATTAGTTGGATAGCTTATTTAAAGGACTGGCAGAGGCACAAAATGCTGAATGGCCTCTTTCAATGCTGTAAGATTGTGCGATTCAATGATTAGCCATGGATGAAACTGGGGGATGGAGGGAAGGCATGTTAGCACCATCTAGTGAAATGTAAATAATAGTAAGTATGTTCTCAGATTAAAAAACCCTTCTCCCTTCTATGCATTAATTGTGTGACTAAATCATGACATTTGTGTGACAAAAGCTACTGGGACCTCTTCCATCCCACTTCCTGTTTACCTTCCTTGAACTTGTCCTGCTCCAACTTCCATTCTCCTCTTTCTCCCACCTTCTGTTTCCCTTTACCTCTTGTATTGCCCCCTCATCTTTCCTTGTCTCTGCTCTCACTTTTAGCTCTCTCACTCCTTTTCCCATTCTTACTCCCTCTTTTCACTCTATCTTTCTTTCCGCTTCCTCTTCTCCCTTTCCTTACCCCCTCACTCCTAGGAATAGTAAATATTTTTTCTGCATTATAAAGAATAACAGCATAATACAAGATAATATATCTGGGTTTGAGAAGAAACATGAGTACTGCTCATCCTCCGTTCCATCGTCACTGCCTGACCTTTCAACTGCTGTTTCCTCTGCTCCCATTCTTTTGCTGTTCCCACAGATTGTGTTGTTTGCTGTTCATTATGTACATGTAATTAAAAGGTTTCAGAGGATGGGTCAAAGCATTTAGTACTGTAACAAAATCTAGACTGATCTTCAATTCTACTGCATTGTCTATACTACATTTTGAAAATAGGGGATCTGAGCAACTGATTGTGAAGTGTTATTTTTTCCACCCCCTCTTTGCAGCGAGCTTTCAAAATTCAAAGCATACGTGAATCCCACTGAACTTAGGAGAGCATCAATCCACATTCTACTGTCCATGCTGCCTCTCCCCCATCACTTTGGGACCGTTAAAGCAGAGGTACTGTTCATTATTGATTGCTTAAATACTTTGAAGACTGTACCTAATAGTGAAGAAAACAAAATGTCAACAGCGATATAGATGTCAGTGGATGGAGTATGAATTAAATTTAACAGCCTTTAATTTTTTTGCTGAATAATTGTCACCTTTGCTTTGGGACATTTGTGCCCATATTTTAGATATATCACATTTATAGATATATCCCCGTCTGTCTTTATAGTTCCAAACTGTTGAAGGTTCCAGGTTCAATCCACAGCCTTTGCTGCATTAACTGATCTCAGCTGTCAGCGATTGGGAAGCTACGGTTGCTTCTGGTTAGGAAGTTGACATATTTCTGCTGCTGATTGATGTCCAGCAATCCCTGCTTTATAAAAGCAGCGCTAGTGAGGGCATAATCGTGCTTGGCTGCAATATCCCCCCACGGAGCAATTGCTTGCAAACACTCTGTTGTTGCATTTGAAAAACTGGCAATCTAATAAGGTTATTCAAGTGGCAGCCAGCGGGGGGAGAAAAGCAGACATCAAAATTCTTGGTGGGGGAGAAAATGGTTAAAAAATAGACAAAAACTAATTGGATTGCTAGCCGTGTCCACAAGCTTTTCCTTTTTTTTTCTAGGTGCTTTTGGAAGGAAAGTTCAGCAACGAGGATTCCTCATTGCATGACAAGCCAGTTACCTTTCTCTCCCTGAAATTGAGGCTTGTCAATGTGTTAATTGGTGCCCTACAGACTGAAACCGATCCTAACAACACACAGATGATTCTAGGTCGGTAGGGATCTTATTTGGCTCATACCCTGATTTATAGTTGCCAAATATTTTAATCGGTTATCAAAAGCCTGTTTTCCTTTCAGGTGCCATGTTAAATATTGTTCAAGATTCTGCTCTTTTGGAAGCAATTGGTTCTCAAATGGAGTTGGTAAGTTAGCGAGCAGTTGTTGTGTTTTTGAAACCTTTGACAGAGGCTACTGTGGATGATTTTTTTTAATATAAATGCAAAACTATTGATTACAAAACAGTGAAAGTGCAGTCTACCTTTTGAGGCTTTTCAGTTCTTAACAGTTTAGTTGCTTAATGTTTTGACCAGAACTGTTTGCACCTCTTGAGCCCTGTACTTATGCTTTTACAGAGTGTTGGTGATAGCACTCACGTGTCGCTCAAGAGTCATAGTCGAAACAGCAGTGGAATCAGTATGACCAGCACTGGCAGCTCTGAAGCCACAACACCAGATAGCGAAAGACCAGCACAGGCCCTTCTGCGGGATTATGGTGAGAGTTACATGGCATTAAAACATATTCTTAGTGTAGTCTAATTCCCTGTTCATCTCGATGAAATATGTCCTTGTAAAAACAACAAGTTGGCTACCCCACTATGTAATGATGTTTAAGAACACATTCTCACAAGTATTGGGCACCTAGTTGTTGTACCGTTGTTTCCAGATTATTGGAATGACCTTTGACTTCCCTTATCAGAAAAGAAAACCCTCAAAGTAGCAATTGAGCTCAGAAATTCTAGTCTTTGCTTGTTGAAGTATCAACAATGCAAATGCTGACAGAGCACTCAACCTCCGGTACAAGCCTAGAGGATTAACAGGACTATCCCAACCCACAGGAGCACACCAACTAATAGGTTCAAAGCAGCAGGCACAGAGATATCTGAAGTCTAGACCATACAGTTTCACCACTCCATGCAGTGCTTAAAATACTGTTCATTTTATCTGTGTTCTGTGAATTGAAACCAGGTTGACTGTCTGGTTGGACTGTGCTCATTCTTAGTAGCAATGCGGGATAAAACTCCCAGAGACCACTGCTCCCACTGATCATAAAGTTGAGTTTTAGTCATGCAGAATTTGATACTCTGAACTGCCTCCTTAAAATCCTTCTGTCCCAGTAAGGGGTCTGAGATATAGTAGCCAGAGGTCGATTAGACTGGTGAATGCTGGGTAAAATCAAAGGGGTTGTTACCCATAGTTTATTGGTAGCACAGTTGCTTTTGTGTCCGAACACACGAGTTCATGCCCCACTCCAGAGGCTTGAGCACCTAATCTAAGTCTACTTCAGTGTATTGCTGAGGAAGTGTTACACTGTTGGAGATGACCTCTTGTAGACAAAAGTTTAAACTGAGGTCCTGCCTTCCCTTTTATGATGTAAAACATCCCATGGCACTATTCAAAGGAGAACAAGAAGAGTTCCCAATCTCCTGTATGAAAGCTGTCTGCTCCATTTCCTACATTGCCTCAGGGACTATGTTTCAAGGGGAATGTGTTGACTATGAAATGTTTTGGGATGCCCTGAGAGAGTCAAGCATGCTCTATAACTGAAAGGTCTTTCTTTCTAGCATTGCATTTAAATTCGAAGTGAAGGAATAATATCAACCCCTTTTATGCACCATTTAGAGAATTTTTTTAATCAAGTAACCGCTCCCATGGATTTGAAGTAAGGATTATGGAGGATTAAGAGCAGTAAAGGTACCCAAGCATCATTATGGAGTCCCATGCACTCTGTTTTACCTCCAGACTTGCCATTTTCAGAAGGGTTGCTTGTGAGAAAGTTCGTATGGTGGCTGATGTCAGTTATTGGGTTACACAGGTATTGACTTGTCCGGCTTGCGCAGTTCATGTTGGCAGGTATCCCCCTAGGCTGGTTGCAAATTAGGATAATCAGTAACAAACTTTGTCACTATTGGTGCAATTCAGAGACCTCATTTCATTTTGCTTTTCTGGAATTCGCAAATTGTTCAACTTATTTATATGAAGCCAGTTGTTTAAATTTGAAAAACCAATTTGGTCAATTAAGTGTTTGCTTCTGATCATCTGAGAGAATAGTTTGGTTTTGAAATGTTTAACTTGCCTTTGTTTCAGTGTTATAGAGGCAGCTGAGTTGCCTATAGAACTAACTTTAAGCAATAAGGAATTTCTAACAATTTAGCATGGAATGCTCAGCATGACGTTGAACTGCATGCGGAAGAAGATAGCAGAATCTTTGTGTATGCAATAATCAAACAAAGCAGAATGACAATAAAAGAAAAAATAGATCGAGTGGAATTGCAATACATTGTACAGAGTTTGAAAGCCCAGTGGTCTTGCTTATGATCCTGCTGCTTGGAGACTACATATTTAGATCCGATATCTATTACACAGCTGGGTTTAACATATCCTAGTGCTTTCGGAAAGATGATGCACAGAAATTTCTGCATGACGTTGATTTACTCACCAGCTAGAGAAACTACTGCAGCTTGTTGCACCATTGTAGTGTGAGTTTTGAGCTATCCCGCAATGATGGGTGGAGATAGGACCCAGGGACTTATCCAGCGCTGTTAGAAAATTGCTATGGATCTACTTAATTCAGATTGCATGTATACAGATTCAACAGTAATTAATCTTCCAGGGTGTCGGTGTTCTGTTGATGTTCTGAGACCTAATGCACAGTGTTTGCAGTGTACATCTATTTAAAGAACGCCACAAACTGAATCACATCCATTAATATAGTGTTGATATTGATAGTATATAGTAGCACATTCTTCATCTCTGAGGAAGACGTTTTTAGAAATTGCAGCTCATGACTTTCAAAAGTTTTTGGCTTTGAAGTTGCAGCAGACCCTGTAAAGCAGAAATGCAGGGATCGTTGGGTGAAATGTATCAGTATGTCTTCAAAAAAAAAACTACAGTTTCTGAGTGACTGGGGTGTTGGGGAGAGATTTAAAGGAAATGTATTCATTGTTATGTTATGTCTGTTCCAGGTAGAATATATATTTAAAAGTCAACTTTGCACAAAGGTCTAGCATTTCCAGGCTATCGTTTCTTTAGTTATTTGTCTTCAGTATTTCCGTATTTTCTGGCAAAGTATGTCAGATCCTTCAATGCTTCGTCCTCTAAGAAATCGGGCCAGCAGTATCCAGCCAGTTGTTTTCTTATTTATTTCATTAGGAAACGTGGAATGAGAGAAAGAGAGGGGTTAAATCAGTTTTACTATCAGCCAGAGTTGAGTAATCCCTAGTATCAAGCAGACAGACCAAGAACTAATTCAATTTATCTGTACAGATGCTGAAAGATTTTGAAAATCTAGTATCTCAGAGACTCAAACCTGGCCATGACAGAAGGATCAATCACTAACCCATCATCTTTGTGTCTTCAGTCCCCCTTGGACAGTTGGCTAAAGCAGTGATGTTATTTATCCAACCATTCATTTTGTCCCAAGTGATTTACATAGCAACTTCAATGTGCAAAATACAACCCCATTTCCCCACCAACCCCCCACCCCAAAATATGTAGTAAGAGCAAGGCCAGAGGAGAGAGAAGAAAAGATGGATCAGTTGAAAAGATAGGTTTTGAGAAGGTTGTTAATGGACAGAGGAGCAGGGAAGCAAAGGAGTTTGGGACAGAATTGAATAGGGCCAAGGTATCCAAAAGCTCTACTGCCAATGATAGGTCCAATTATTCTGATAGGGTTTACCTCCTAAGATGAAATTTATTGTGCAGTAAAGCAAAAAACAAAACTGACCTTGCTTGAAATACTATGGAACAGAGGTAAAAATAAACAAAAACAGAATTACCTGGAAAAACTCAGCAGGTCTGGCAGCATCGGCGGAGAAGAAAAGAGTTGACGTTTCGAGTCCTCGTGACCCTTTGACAGAATGAGTGAATCTTAGGAAAGGGGTGAAATATAAGCTGGTTTAAGGTGGTTGGGGGGGGTAAAAATAATTTTAGCTTATAGGAATATATTGAGCAACTTTGTGCAGATTGATTTTTTCCATTGTCAGCAACGAAAACAGATGAATGGTATCCAAGTTTGCCCTGAACACCTTTCATAGGTGGGCACTGGTAGCAGAGTGAATCAGTCAGTAGCAGCTCTTCACCTCTTGGCTGTGTTCCACTAATTAAAAATCTATGCCATTTTATTTTTGTGCCAAAATCATTTCTCCCAATTGTTTTAAAAGACACCATTATAGAGAAAGCAAAAGTAATATTAAAAGCCTTCATTGTATTATAGATCTCCACCTAGACTCTCATTTCACTGTAACACTTCATATTTTTTGTCCAGATGTCTGTATCTATGCTGTTTTTCTTTTTGTTATTTGTGTAGAGCTGACTTGTTTTAATTATCTCAAATCCCCTTCCCCCTCCCAACAAACACTTCTGCTGATGAAAAAGAAATTGAATTTTTTTCATTCATTTAAAAATAATTAAGTTATGAAGTGGGTTGTTAATGATTTCTGGAAGCGTTCTGTTTAAACTAAAGATTTAGTGGCCCTCAAATGACACACCAAGTAACATCAAATGTGTTATGGACTCCTGAAAGAGAACAGGCACTATTCATTTTCTACAAACCGTAAAATTCAACAAACTTGAGAGAGATAAAAATAAATTATGTAAAATTTTTAAATTGTATTTGTGATAAGAATCAGCACAAAATCACAAAAAATGTTGTTTTTGGAGTAATCTCCACAGATGAAAAGACCACAGTTATGTTGTTAGTCTTTAAAAATGATTATGGGCTGAAAATCTGTAGCCTTTCCTCCTGTCAACCCATTGGAAAGGCTGGAATATAGGCTGGGTTGTGGCAAAGCCTAAATTAGCCTTGCACAGAAATTCTTGCAGCCGATGGAAGCACATACTCCTTGGTGAGGATATAACTACCAAGACTGCCAAATGACAAAATTGCAATCCAGCTGTGCACACAGACCAGAATGATGGGCTGCAGCCTCAAGGAGAGGACCAGGGATGTATTGAATTAATTCAGTGTACAAACCACCCCACCCTCCCCAAAATACAATTTAGAGCTTAGCATGGGTGTCTCCATTAGCAGACTTCCCCTTAGCCAAAAACTATGGAGTTAGTGGCAAATGACTGGGAAAAATGATTCTCGGAACCTTCCACCAAATCTGTTCCCCACACACTCCTTATTGAGGCCTTATTCCACTAAACCCTTGCTTTAAAAAATAAAGCATGAAATGCTCTATTAAAATTTAAAAGGAAAGGAACTTTCATTTACAAAGTGCATTTTATAACCTCTGGATGCTCCAAAGCAGTTTACAACAAATGAAGTACTTCTAAAGTGTAATCACTGTTGTAGTGTAGGCAACACAGTGGCCAATTTGCACACATTAAGCTCCCACAAATACCAATGTGATAATGGTCAAGTAGTCTGTTTTTTGTGGTGTTGATTGAGAGATCAGTATTGACCAGGGATAACTTGCCTGCTCTTTGAAATAATGCTCTGGTATTTTTTGCGTCCTCCTAAGATAACAGGCAGGGGCTTTGCTTTCACCTCTCGTCCAAAAGATAGTGACTGTGACAAACTCTGACAGTGCAGCACTCTTTCAGTACGGCACTGGAGTGTCAGCCGAGATATTTTTGTGCTGAAGCCTCTGGAGTGCGACTTGACCCACAACTTTCTTACTGTGGTGCAAACACTACCAACTGAACGAAATGTTTCAACTTCATACCAAGTACCAATGCTAGGAACTGTATAGTGATTGTTCTCGAAGGGCCCATACCATTTTTATTCCCCTGCCTCACCCCACCTTGGCTTCTTTGTTTCAACTGTACTAAAAAGTGTGTGTCTGATTGTGTCTGCCTGACCTGTGGAACTCTTGCAAATGACAGATGCCTTGTTGAATGTTTCCCATGACCATTTTTAAAATGCCTATTGTACCATGTTTGTAAACAGCATTGCAGTGTCGCATGTTAAGTTAATTTTGTTCTTTTTTTTTGTATGCTTCCCTTCCCAATAGGTTGCACAGGTATTTGTGTCATGAAAACTATTCATCAATTTAAATTCTTGTATCAATTGTGTTTATCACCATACAAATTAAATCTCTGGTTTTAAAGGGTACAAAGTACAACACATATTTCAAATCATTCTTTGCATGACTTTATATTTCCGAATGCAAAAGTCTCCACTGCTTCGTCTGCACCTGCTATGCTTGGATTTTGTAGCTAACTTTAATTTGAGCCGTCTCTTCTTCCATTCCCTTGAGTCAGATATGTATATTTCTCAGTCCAAGGTGTGGGTGGGACCGTGGATTTGGGGCACTTTTCTTGCACTCTGGTTAAATATAACCTCAACAAAATGAAGCAAGATCCATTTTTTGGTTGAAAAACTACTATTTTAACATCTTGGACCACAAATGGAATCACACTATAGTGATTTTACAGTATTCCTGATACATTACAAGTGATGGACCCAAAAGATTATTGTTCCTGACTCTTTATGAAGCATTCTTATTGAAATGGTATGGTGCTAAATACATGATCAGTTAATTGAATTTAAGATTGGTACAAGGGCTCATTTCACTGTTAATTGGTACTGCTGGCTTTCTGCAGAACTGAAAGGTTGTTCAGATATAACAGTGTGACTTAAGGTGTTTCAATACAGATTCTGTTGACTTTTATAAGCCAAAACAATTTGATTTAGAATATAAATGTTATTTACTTCTCTCTATTCCCCGCTATAGCTCATTGAGTAGTTAGCTGAAGTCAGCTTGGCCAGCTGTTGGAATTGGTTAGAAGGGCACAAATTGGTCAGATTGTATCTGGGCTTGGAGGGGCAAAATCCACTTAGGCTCCTGCTCCTGATTAGTATCCACCAGCCATAGCTTTACGTGTGTGTGCACAGACTAGTTACCAGGAAGTGTGTGTATGTGCGTTTGTGCCAGCTCTAACTAGAAGTGTTTGTGCATGCTTGTGTGCTTATTTGTTTGTACCAGGTCTTGCTGGTGTATAGTGTGTGTATGTGTGTGGTTATAGCAGGCCTAACCGAGGTTACATTCCATCAACATCCCCAATACTCACTTTCCAAGTTGGTGTGAAGAATGACTGCACAAGTGAGAGGGCAAGAAATACTTGTGTATCTGTAACTCCCTCACAGAACTGTTACAGTGTAGGAGGCGACAATTCGACCCATCATGTCTGCACTGGCTCTGCGCATTTTAATATAGTGCTAATCTGCCTTTTCCCTGTAACCCTGCGCATTGTTCCTATTTAAATAATCATCCAGTGCCCTCTTGAATGCCTCAATTGAACCTGCCTCCACCACACTTCCAGGCAGTGCATTCCAAACCTTAACTACGTGCTGTGTGAAGAAGTTTTTTTCTCACCTGACATTTGCTTCTTTTGCAAAATGTTTTAAAACTGTGCCCTCAGGTTCTTGATCCATTTACGAGCGGGAACAGTTTCTCCCTATCCACTCTGTCCAGACCCCTCATGATGTTGAAAACTTCTATCAAGTCTCCTCTTAGCCTTCTCCTCTCCAAGGAAAACAGTCCCAACTTCTCCAATCTTTCCTCATAGCTGAAGTCCTGTTTTCTAGAATTTAAGAATGGGAATGTTCATGTAGTGTTAGCATTTTCCTTTTCAGTCAGGTAGAACTTTCTGACAAAAACAAACTCCAATCAGATCAGAATTCCTCTGAAGTTGTACCTTTCCACTGTAGATCCAGCTACGCAGGAATACTTTGCCACCGAGAACACATCCTGTGCATGCTTTGTTTGCAGTGATTGCCTACCCTATCCACATATCACACAAATGCAATATGAAATGCTCACAATAAAGTGGAATGTTATTAAGAAATCATCGATGTTTGTGTGTCATCCTCTGCTTTAGAAGAGTTTCCCACCACAATGCAGGCATCTTGTTTGATTCATAAACCTGCACCATCAGCCCCACCTGTAAAATCAAAGCAACCTCCTTGGTATGAAATAAAGTCAAACCTTGAATTAGGATTGAGTAACAACAATCACTTGTAGAGGGTATAGTCCCAGAACCAATACAAACCAGCATCCATTCAATCGATTTATTTGTTCAAGCTCTTCAAATCTCCCTTGCTCTTCACTTTGAGATTTCTGACACTGCTATATTTTTTGATGTACCCATAATTAGAATGGCACTTGCCAACCACCAAGCAAAAGGAAATTTAAAAATTCAGAACTAAAGTGGAAGCCTCCCTATACACCCCTGAAAATAAAGGTTTAAAATTAGCAAAGTGCTTTAATTCTAGAATTATTTTCAGAACCTATTGTCTGATGTTTAATTCTGTAGTGAAACACCTTTAAAGATTTAATAGTCACATTTCTCAGAAGTGCATATTGATACCATCGTTATCATTTGTCGTGTTATAACTGAACAGTTTCTTGATAGTTCTTTTGCTTGTTCATGCAAGTCTACATATAAACAATATACAGTAGCCTCATACTGTATATTTTAGCTGTCATGTACAACAATTTATTTTTGCTTCTAATTTGTCATTTATTATTGGGCAGGAGAGCCAATTCCCTTCTGATTTGTCCACTAGAGTCCTGATTGGGCTTTTTTTTTTGCAGATAATCCCATCCAATGATTATTTAGGCTCTTTTGTCAATAAGGTTTACCATTATGTATCTCGAGCACATTTCCTTGGAATTGTCCAGTAGAAAGAATATAATTATTCAGTAGGCACAAAGACCAAATTTTATAATTAGCATGTTGGTGAAACGTGATAGAGGAATGAGACTTGTAATTAGACTCAGTCAAGGTGACACTTTAGTCCATTTCATCTTGACCTTTCAGTAACAGCCCTACCATCTTTGAAGAACAGCTTGAATGCCTGCTTCTGCTGTAATGTCCTCAATAATTGGATACCTGTCTGAAGGTCAACAAACTTTAGGTATGAAATTTGGCCACTTGTGCAGCTGCCACCAGTGAAACTGTACCCCAATGAAACAGGCAGATGGATAAACTCCTTCAGGAGAAAACTAAAGGGGGTTGTGGTTAAGAACCACTCAGAGATATTCTTCTGATCATTGCACCAGTCTCAGTTTAACTGGTCATGTTGTTGAGAGTAAAACTTTACTAGTATTTTGAAAGCTATCAAAGATGCAGATCACTCGTGATCTGATTCATCGGCAGAACAAGTTTAAGGGACTGAGTGCTCCTCCTGTTCCGACGCTCCCATGCAGAACTCGCACTTTGTTTCTCAGAACCAAGATCCCATCAGGCAATGGCAATAAGTGTTTGGGATCAAATAGGGTTCTACCATTCCTCCCATTCCTACCCTCAAAAAAAGTCCTATAGTTCTTTAATTATTGTATCTTTCTTGTATCCAGGAATTAGGTGGATATTATCTCATTAAAATTAGGTTTGAAATGCTGGATCTATATCCATCAATTTTGTAAAATTTACATTAGCCACCTCCCCACCCTTTGTTTCACTGATAATAGCTCATTCCTATATTCATCTAAACCATTCCACAAAATGATTGAATAAAGATGGGGGCTATTAATCTGATTTTGGCCATCTCAGATCAGATGCTTTGGACTGTACACTGGATTGAAAAGCATAGTTTTTTTGGCAAAGTACTACGTTTAACTGAAACAGCCCTGCAAGTTGAATTCATCTTTCGATCTGTAATATTTGCTCTAAAATTGGTCCATGAAGTGGAGCACCTTGGCCCACATTGTTGATATGAAGACTTGGGTCCTTTCTAATGCTGAGGTGAATGACTACCAAATGGACACAGCCTCATTGCTACTGGGATGGGAGCAGTTTTCCTTTTTTGACTGCTGTTCTTTGCTGCATGGATTGTGAGCTTGTGCTTGTTTTGATTGCTTTGCTTGTAGTTACTAATGCCCAGTTGTTTTCCCTCCCCGTGGTGTGTGGTATTGGGGTTATATCATAGCTCTTCATACAGATACAGCATCGGGACTACTGATTCGCAGTATCCATTTGGTAACGCAGAGACTGAACTCTCAGTGGAGACAGGACATGAGCATCTCATTGGCAGCACTTGAATTGCTCTCCGGGTTAGCCAAGGTACAGTGATAGTTAAACTTTTTTGCATGTTCTATTATAATGCATCTAATTGTGTGAGTTATTGCTCTTGAAGTCATATGAAGCAACAAACAGACTGAATCTGGACACTACTGGTCACTCATGCATTAAGCAAGTTATAACTGGAAAGGGAAGGAAAGCTGTTGGGTAAAAGCAGAGGATATTTACTTGGAGAGTCGCGAATTGTTGATCATGATGCAGCCCTTTGCAGCCTAGAGGATCAGTGGGGTGCAATTGTACAAAAATTATTCAGGATGGTTTCCTGTTGATTTTAAGTTCCTTCTCATTCTTGATCAGTTAGGTTTCCCTGTTCTCGGCAATGACTGACAAATCCGATGTTCTTTCCCAAACCTGCTTGAGTGGAGTATTGGGTGTCCCTAAATCTTGACTTTGCTGACCTGCACTTGAGGTCTGATGAGAAGCAAGTGAGGTGTGTCTCTACAAGGAGATGGTGTGTGCTTTATTGGGCAAACAGAAACCGCACAAGGAGAATCTCTCAGTAGCTTGATTTGGACTCTTGAACGCGATGTTGGTCTTCTGTGAATGTCAGGCAACTGGCTGACCAAAAAAGGAAATTGCAAAAGGCACATTGATACAGTGATTCTGCAGTGACTATCAGTCTACAGCTTCCAACATCATCTTTTGCCTAACTACAAATCAGACTCGCACGCACAAAATACCTGTATGTACATTTGTACACATGACTACCTTCACTCTCAAAATTTAAATAAGCTCTGACCCCAGTTTATAAAATGCTCATTTTCTTGAAATTAGATTTGACAGCATACTGGAATTGTGAAATGATGCAAGATAGCCCCACACACTGATGCGCAATTAGCTTCACAACTGCATGCTGTATGTGATAAGTGCCTTCAGATAATTTGTAATGGTTTGCACAGATGATATTTTTAGGTTCCTGGAAACATGAAGCCTTTGAGGTTTTTTTATGTGCTAACCTTCTGCAGTTTATCTTGACATGATCTCAACACGTGAATGACTGCTGCTTGAGAGTTCTAGTGGTCAATTATTTAAGGTTTTTAAATTTTCATAGTGAGTACTCTTACCTCAAGATAGCAACTGAGAGCATGTTACACAAGATATGGGGTTTATATTGCAATATAATTCAAATCCAGTAGTAAACCTGAGGGAAAATTAGATACATTAAGTAGAGATGTGATGGATGAATTCCTTTACAGTTCAGAAGGCAAAACTAAGTTGCTTTGTGTGCACCAAAAACATTTGTGTGCGTCATTTACATAGTGGTCTCTGGTCCACACTGTAGAGCTAAATTAGTGGCCTGAGCACTGCAGAAGTGACTAAAAAATTAAACAAGTACCGTATTTGACAAATAAAACCTTAAGATCGCTTCTCTATTCTACACTCTCCATTTACTGTTAGAAGTCCAGGTTACAGGCCAGGATTGGTCTTCAGGTGTCCCTTATTGACTCTGTTCCTGTGTTTTGGCTTTTTTTGTGCATCAGCAGAAGGTTTCACAATCCCTTAGCAATCTAGGGCTGTGTTAGCTGTCTTGAGTTTGAAAAACTATAGTAAAAAAATATATTGAAAAAAATATAGTAAAATCCCACCGTTGGCAGGGGCTACGTTCCCCAGAAACTTTGCAAACAGTGAAATCGCGAACGACGGAACATACCTCAATGGAAGTCAGTTAGGTTCCAGCTGTCCTACAATTTTATATAACTATAAAAGAACAAAGGCAATAAAAACTGTTTTTAATAAATTTAAGGAGAAATTTGCTGGAGAAATTGTTTAAAAGAACAAGAAAAATGTAAAATTTGTCTCATAGTACTTGAGAGTGAAGGTGGACTGTGATCAGGAATTAAATCACATCAACAAGGAATATCCACATGTAAACAGTTGATGCTGTTATGATGTGGCAGATGCGTGCCAGGCTGATCAAATTCACGAGGGAAACTTGATCACACGGTTACAACTGTTTTGCAATTTGTATTTTATTTTGAGATGCGTGCCCTAAATTCAACAGTAATAAGACTACCAGAACTTGAGGTTTTTAGAAAACTAAATTAAACATTTATTAACAAAAGAAAAGATTTCAAGCACCGACATGGATCTACAAATTACTACTGTAATAACTCCTAAAACCCCTAATTAATCTGGCTCCCAGTTACACTCCTGTTAAGGCAACAGTAAAACAAAAAAGATTTCAACAGAACCAGGCAAAGCACACACTACCCTGAACAATGATATTCGAAGTGAGTTTTCTAAGCTTCAGTTCCTATAGACAGCAACTTGATGCACAGAGGCTGAAGGCTTTTCACACTTGTGTTAGATCTTAAAATGCCTTCTCCTCTGACACAGCCTCATCTCCATTACATATGTTTCTCCCATTTTAATGCATATTCCATTGTTCCGATATGTTTTTGGAACTTTACCTTCTCATAATGTAAATCTTTTCATAGTACTAATTTAATCAGCAGCCTATGGGAAAATAAGCACGCTGTTTGACTTAGCTTCTTATGGCTAGGTGTAACATCTTACCATCTCTTTGAAATTCAACCGACCCTAAGTTATCTAAAAGTGCAAATTTTCCTCACACCTCGCATTCTAAAACTTCAGCTATGTTTACGTAATTAGCATTTCAAACCCCGCTTCTTGATGATGACTCAAAGCCTCCAGATCAGCTTTCTCCAATGCAATTAAATCCCACACACTCACTCTCTCTCACACACACACAAAGAAATGATCCAAACCCCACTATTAACCTACCTTTACAATAAATCACAATATTATGGGAATTATTTTCATGACAACGCACGCACAATGCGTACTTTCTACTGCAGGATAAATGTCATGGGCACCTTTTTTTAACTTTATTTGAGCATTTTTTTCTTTCCTTCAGCATTTTCTAAACATGGCTTCTATTTTTTTTATTCTTAAAATGTGGATAAGTGAACATTTGGGCCCACAATGGACAAACTGGTGTACAAAGACTTTTGCACGGATGAGCGAATTTGCAAAAGAGGAAGTAGTGAATGGCTTGATTTCACTATATTCAATATGCTATGAAGGGGCATTTTACCAGGCCATTGGCATCTTGCCGTTGGTGGTTTGACCAGCTGCCGGTTGGGGAGGCCACCAGCCAGATGCTGGCAGCCTCCCCCAGTAGCAGCCCTGGGAGTGGGGGTGATTTTTATGCAATAGGGTTGGGGGGGGGGTTGGGGGGGGGGCGCTGTGGGCAGGGAAGGCAGCCCTACCAAGTAACTCAGGAGGGGGTTTTCCCCTCCATCAATATAATTTTTATTTCTTTTTAAAATTTTCTGCAACTTACCTGGTGTAGTTTGCCGGGCCCTTCCCTTCTTCAGCAGTGGCCGCTGATCTTGTTGGCACTGCTGAGGTTCATGAGCTGGTGGCCCTCTGATGGGGGCAGACAGCCATCCTGCACAGGACAGCAACTTATTCAGGAGCTGCAACCCGTACCATCGAGGGGGATGTCCCACTGGCTGGCTGTGCACGTTACTGACATGTATTTCTGCCTGCTGTCAGGACTCCAACCTTTTCAATAAAATTCTGCCAATTTGCTCACTATGTCTAATTGCCTTTCCCTGTATTTCTAAAAATCTTTAGAGAAATCTATATTTACATAATGAAGTTGTAAAACAAAACCTAGCTCCAGCCTCCTTTTCATGTTCTTTTCTCAACCCTTATCCCCAAATTGAATACAAATTACTTCTTTAAAACAGGTGAAGGTGAGCGTGGATTCAACGGACCGAAAGCGTGCAGTTAGTTCGGTGTGCAGTTACATTGTGCACCAGTGTAGCAGACCTGCCCCATTTCATTCCCGTGATCTACACTCCATGATTGTGGCAGCTTTCCAGTGTCTCTGTGCCTGGCTCACAGAACATCCAGATATGCTAAATGAAAAGGTATGTTTCACACCAAGCATAAATGATTGGTTAACTTTGTTCTGCATGTCTTACTGTGTTCTTTTATAGTTGTTTGATATGTAGAGCTTTTGTGCTATCTTTCAGCCCTTTGTTCTTTCCTATCATCTCCTCAGTTCTACTGCAGCTTTCCAACATCATCATCATCTCCAATTCAGGATTTGTTATTAAGAGTTACACACATGTAAAAAGTGCAAAGCAAGATGACCTCCCAGATTTGCTAGAAAACCATAAGTGAAGCTTCATCCCTACTATACAATTGGAACAGAAAGATTAGAGCTGTTTAAAATTAATTCAAGGAGGAAACTTAAACTGATGTGCCTTGCGGAGAAGTTTAATTTTATACATTTAAAAGACTGAGTGAGGAGTGTGGCTGTACCTCCTTAACTGTTACACCGGGATGGGAGCAGTGCACAGTTTGACTAGCCCCACTACTCCACATGCTGTTACACCGGGATAGGAGCAGTGCACAGTTTGACTAGCCCCACTACTCCACATGCTGTTACACCAGGATGGGAGCAGTGCACAGTTTGACTAGCCCCACTACTCCACATGCTGTTACACCGGGATAGGAGGAGTACATAGTTTGACTAGCCCCACTACTCCACATGCTGTTACACCGGGATAGGAGGAGTACACAGTTTGACTAGCCCCACTACTCCACATGCTGTTACACTGGGATGGGAGCAGTGCACAGTTTGACTAGCCCCACAACTCCACATGCTGTTACACTGGGATGGGAGCAGTGCACAGTTTGACCAGCCCCACTACTCCACATGCTGTTACACCGGGATGGAAGCAGTGCACAGTTTGACTAGCCCCACTACTCCACATGCTGTATACTAATTACTTTTTCGAGACACTAACTCTCAGTCACTCACTCACACTATATATATATTTATATATGTGTGTGTGTATATATATATATATATATAGTTATACGGTTGGGGTCTCAGCGCTGATATGTGAAACAGTTGATAACTCATGCACTACTTTTCAGGTGGACTCGAGGAACACTTGCAGGTACTCTATTCCAGCACATAGCAACTTAGGAGCAGCTTGTAATCACTTCTGGCTGTGGACTGGCTCTGGACTGCTAAAAGGCTGCTATCTTCCTTTCACAAGCATTTGGCCCTTTCTCTTTTCAAAGCAAAACCAAAATCAACTTTTAAACACAGTTTTTCCAGGCATGGCTTTTTTTTCCAGAGCCATAAACTACCATATGATCCCTTTTGTAAACAGCCCACCAGGGTCAAGAGGTTTCCAGTTTATTTAAAACTTTATTTACCTTTCCTTGTAAAAGGATGTTTTCTCCAGGAATATCAACCAGAGCCCGGCATCAACCCTTTAAGGACAGTGTCTTTTAAAACCCAAATTCTTCCAGAATGTTCTTAGTCCTTGAAGATGAGCCATTTTCTGTGATTAAAGTGTTCATGACGCTGCTTTCCCAGGACTGTCTGATAGAGGTGTTGGAGATTGTGGAGCTGGGTATCTCAGGAAGCAAGTCTAAAAGCAGTGATCAGGAGGTGCGATACAAGGGAGATAAGGAACCGAACCCTGCTTCAATGAGAGTGAAGGATGCTGCTGAGGCTACACTCACCTGGTAAGGCATTGAACTCACTTTATGACAATATTGCTTGAATTAACCTGATGGATTCCCTAATGCCTTTTGGAGAAGGAATACTGTCATCGTTACCCAGCCTTGGAACCATACGAGTATGGTTGATGCTTAACAGCCCTCTGAAGTAGCCCAGCAAACCACTTAGTATAAGAAAAAGGGGTGGACAATAATTGCTGACCTTGCCAGTGATACCCAAATTCTGAATTACTTTTTTAAAAATATATAAAAATCTCATCTCATCTCTTAGACCTTGAGTGCTGAGTTTCCCTATCTGGCATCAGTGTGCTTCAAAAATATTTTATTGTGTCATTCTAAGGACATGATAGGTGGTATATAAATGCAAGTTCTTTCTGATTATTGTTATTTTCTATGTCTTAATAGAAGACTAAAAATAGATGAGATCAGTCAGACCAAAAAGACCTGAATTTTGCTGAATATGCTGACTGCTTAAGGTTAAGTTTCTTCATTAATGTAGATTTAAATAAACTTGTATGCTGCTTTTTAAATGAGTATACATGTACAGATATAATGGACATTATACTTATTTTTCTTCTTCCTAGCATAATGCAGTTGCTTGGAGCATTCCCCTCTCCCAGTGGCCCCGCCTCACCATGCAGTCTTCTCAACGAAGAGACACTAATCAAATACTCCAGGTTGACCTCAACCAGCAAGAACCATTTCCGATACTTTGTCTTGGACAACAGTATCATTTTAGCAATGTTGGAACAGCCCCTGGGCAATGATCAGAGTGAGTTCTCAATCTCTTTCAGACCAAGTACTTGTTTTGTTTTTGTGGTTGGCTGAGAAGCATAAAGTTCAATTGCTCGGAGACAATACCCGCTGCTCTTTGTACCCCAGCTTTATTGGCAGCTTGCAGATCTTTCATTTTTAGGTTATTTTAACCCAGCTGATTATGAACTAGGAACATCCAAGCTCTTCAGGATCTGAGTTAGTTGATAGAATGCATGACCACATTCAGACCCAGTGTGTTGGGGGTATCACTTGTATCTTAACTTTGTCATTGCGAGTGACTGGAACAGCATGCTGGGAATGAACACAGTAGCACCCCAGGGCATGATTAAATTTGACATAATTTGGAATAAACCAATGCAATAAGCCAATATCCAAGATGATAACTTTAAAAGGAACAATTTCAAGAAAATGACAAGACCTAGTACTCAAGAAAATCTGGGAGGAGTACAAAGAGAAAACAAAGACATACAACTGGTCACAAAACAAATAATGAAGAGAAGTAAGTGTGGCCCAAACAAATGTGGCTCTAAATATATTAGCAAGGCAATAGAAAGAACAAAAGAAAAACCTACCTTAGTGAATCCACTGGGAAGAATGCAAGAACCTGCAAAAAATGTAAGGTGGCCTATCAGAGTAGCAAAGAAAAAACAAGTAATAAGCACTGTTGTAGCAGCCAAATGCAACAGTAAGCAGTTCTTTGATCTTAACAGCGAGGATTAGCAAAGAAATGAGATCCATTAAGGATGCAACAGAGTTGAACTAAAAGCAGCTAACATTCCAAATGATTTTCTAGAATTACTCTCTAGGGAAGATAATCATCATAGAAGATAAATATTTAAGAGTTTAAGAGAACGGAACTAAGTGGATTGCTGTTTTTGAGAGCCAGTGCCCTTGTATTGAGCTGAATGCCTTTCTGTGTTGTACAATCCTGTGGTATCTCCTGTTTCCACTATGCTTTTCAAATCCCAACACTCCCCTCACTTTGTGTTGGATTTACCACCTTCTGGAGCATTTCTTCCAGAAATCTCATCTTCCTGCACATGTTGCGAGCTGCAGTTAGCTAGTCTGAGTGGTATGTGTGACCTGTGGCACCTGCCTTCACTGAGGTGAGTCCAATTGTTTTGGGCTTTTTTTTTTGCAACTTGATCCTGAAGCTAACAGTGAAGCTCTGATTTCTACGATCTAAATTGAGCTTTTGCCATGCCTTGCAAATCAGTTACCAACCATAGCTTGTTCATTTTTAGATGTTTGGATTACAAGAGTTTCTCTGTTGCTTTAAGCTAAACATAGTCAGATTAGTAATTGGGAATGGTGACAAAGAGTTTTTAACCTGGGCTGTGTGCCAGCAATTCGTTAGCTTTTTGTGCCAGTCAGCACTTCCCTTCAGATAAGTGCGCAGGGTGTAATTAACTCTCGGGCTTCCTTGAAAAAATGCTATGTCATCCAAAAACACCTTGAATGTGCTGTAAGTGTGACTGGAACTTTCCCTGTGCTGTAGGCTGCTCCACTCCCTGCTTTGTTATCTCAGACCTGCCCAAAAAACTTTTAAAATGTCAGGTCACTAAGAGCTATGGCGTTATGGAATTGGAGGGCCCTGTCCCCAGCCCTGCAAGAGTGATGGGATGTGGCTTGGTGCCTGTAATTTCCCCCAAATAGAGGAAAAAATAGCTACAAATGTTGGAAATATATGGTCACTCCAATGGGAGAGTGGACAAGATACCTTTCAGAAAAAGTCCTTCTTCTACACATTGAGTTCCTCATCTCAGCCATCATGCTGTGGGGCATTACCAGTGTTTCAGAATGGTGTCAATGGGAATCTGAGAGCAGGGTGCCAGCAGCCATCTATCTATTGTTTGAGGAGGGGAGACCCAGCTGGACAGGGGGAAAATACATTACTTCATAAGCTTTTACACATTGCAGATATTATGCTGCACTTTGATGTTGTTTTGGGAATTGTTTTGTTTGCTTTCCCAACAGATCCTTGCCCCTCAGTTACTGTCCTGATCCGGGGAATGTCTGGGAGGCACGCGTGGACCATGCAACTCTATCACCAGCCAAGGGGGTCTCGAGCAAGCCAGAAGGTTTGAATTCAGTGCAACAGCACCTGTATTATCTGGTGTTCCGACATCTTATTCTATTGAAGGGTCATAAGGACTCGAAGCATTAACTCTGTTTTTCTCATCACAGATGCTGCTAGGACCTGCTGAGTTTGCCCAGCATTTTCTGTTTTTGCAACTTCTTCTATTGATCAGTTCAACTAATAGGTTCATTATTTTACTGAAACAATAAAAGCAATGAAATAAATCAGCAACCACCATAATTGTGTAAAATTCTATTCATTGTTCAATCACTGCTAGTCAGAAGAAAATACAGCAGCAGCCAATGCTTTGGAGAGCTTGCCCACATAGTAATGAATGTGTTCAGCATAGTGGCTTCCAGTGTCCAGTCCTTTAAGGAGATATTGCCAGAAATAGTATGTGATTCCTTATTCGTTGAATTGCAGGTTGTTGATTACAATACTGAACCTGTACCTGTGATTTCATGTGATGGCACAAAACTGTTGCTGTGCTTGGAATATTTGTAGTTCAACATCTGTAGCTTTAACTTTAGAGAGCATCCTCCATCAAACTGTAGATGTTTACAACTCACAAGGAGGCTGTTCAGCTCCACATGTCTGTGCAGACAATTTTCTGGAGCAACCCAATGCTAATCCCACTTGCTCCCAAAAGCCCTGTGTCTTTCTCTGCTTCAAATATTTATCCAATATTCCCTTAAAAGATGCCTCCCTGTGATAAAGCATTCCATGCAACAATAACTCTCTGTACAAAGAAATTAATTGGTTATTCTCAACGTGAGCCATATATATTGTTACGACCCCTGAGAGACTGCTAACATTTTTAATAAGAGGTGAATTTCCCAACAACTGACGAAAATAACCAAAGGGCAAGATCGCACGTTTTAAGACTTTTACTGTAACTAACAAACTAAAGCCAACATGGATCAAACCTTACTTTACAGGCAGCTAATACCCCAAATTTTAAAAATGCTTTTGTGTTAACTAACCTACACAATCAAGAAATGTCTTACAATCCCTATCTCTATGTACCACACACCTGGCAGATTAACAAGTGCAAAGCAACTCCTAGCTCTGCAGTAGGCTGACTTCTCTCTGCCATACCAGGTCAGAACTTTTCATGCCCTTTGAAAATTATTCACTCAGCCTGAGTCTTCCAGATCTGCTTTTCACAAGCAAGGCCCAACACAGCGACTCCTTGTTCCTTAAATCTCCAAAGACCCCGTCTGTTCTGTCTCCTTCCTTTCGAACAGAAAACACTGTCAAGGGCATCCTGCTTTGTTGTTAACACAAAATGGTCCTTCTGCTTCTCCACAGCAGTGTCTGCCTTGTGTCTCCTTGTGTCTCCCTGTGTCTCAAAAGCAGCTGTCCTTTTTCTCTGCTTTCTTGTGTCAAGGTGTGAAAACTGTCACTTGATTTCAATAGGTTTCTGTTTGAGTTTCTCCCCCCATAGCAACCAGACCACATGGCATGTCTCTGAGCTGGTGTGCTTCCAGAAACCTGAATTTTACCTTAATGGGGACATTTTAAAACATAACCGTCTTGTAAACTACAACTTCATAACAAAATTTAAGACATGAGTTCCTGCCTTCCAGGTGGTGCAGACAATGTGGAACTGAGCTGTGCAGACTGCCTTCAGTTCCTGGTCTTTGCATGGTTAGCAGTTCCAAGATCACGAGGGCCATAATCAATCTCATTCTGTACCTTCCTACCATTGCCCCCAGTGTGGAGAAGGAATAGTCAGTCCAGCTTCCTCCCCCTGATCATTATCCAGTCAACCCTGCTGGGAAGTGCACTTGTGGAAGGTGTGTCATAGGTTTGACTGTGAAAGTCCCCATAATAAAGTTGCTTTCAGGCAATCATAAATGGAACCACACCCCAGCAAGAAGAGATGGGAGGAGAAAAACATGCACAAAAACCAGTTGTACTGTAACTATAATGTCATCCATAGGCATTTGTTCCGGAGCCTCATCCTCCTCCTAAAGATGACGTGGGAATCAAGTACAATGTCAAACATCGGCCATTCCCTGAGGAAGTAGACAAAATTCCATTTGTGAAAGCTGATCTTAGCATTCCTGATCTGCATGAGATTGTTACTGATCAGGTGAGAGTAATGTAGATACGTCTCATCTTCATTGATGATTTATCTGTTGCTTCTTTGTATTTGGGGGGTGTGTTTAACATAAACTAGGTCTGGAATCACCAGTGTGATATCAGACCCAAATTATGAGGTCAGATTGCATAGACATGTCTTATATAGAGGTCTTGTGGTGCAGTGTGTAGCGTCCCTGCCTCTGAACCAGAAGCTCTGGGTTGGAGATCCAGGATTTGACGCCGTGGTAGGTACGTTCATAAGGTGACCAAGCAGGTTGGTTATCAACCTATAAATCCTTCCAATAAGCCTGTGGCAGGTGGTAAGGGCAGGAGAGTCTCCTGGTCAGCCATGCTTGATGCAGACTGGCACCCCTCAAGCTGTAACCTCTGGTAACAGGCTAGTGACCTGTTCCAGGAAAAACTAGGGCGGTGGGGAGGTGCGGGTGAGGGGAAAAAAAATCAAACACTGACATCACAGAGAACCGTACGTTGGTTGGCGAGTAACTGTTGTTAGGGAGTGTCTGTAAAGAGCTGAAAATTAGAAAAATGTAAACGTTGACTAACCCTTTAAGTAGGTATCTTATTAATTAAGAGATGCAAGCAGAAGGGAAGCAAGAAGCTGGTGAATCTACTGTTTTATTTGTAAAAATAAGTTTTTTGTATTACTGCAGTGTGAAATTGTATGTTAAGTGCTGGTGAGGAAAGGCATTAATTTAAATATCATTAAGAAAATAAGTAATTGGCTAATTGGAGAGCGGCAGGAAGGAGCAAGAGCCAAGTGGCACATTAAAAAGGGCTGGCAGGAATGAGGCACAGGCAGAGTTCAAGCTTGGTATCAGGAATGAAAAGTGATGTCAGCACAGGGGAAGGGGCTGATTGGTCTGTAATTCTACTATCTGGTCTCCAGATTATAATAAATAGCCTGTAAAGTTAAGGCATGGCAGGGTAATTTGGAATGCACATCCTGTGACCTGGGAAGTCATGGACACTTCCCATGGTCTCGATGACCACATGTGCACGAAGTATCACCGGCTGCAGAAACTTGAGCCCCAGGGTTCAAAACTCGGGCGATGGCAGGGATCTCTGTGGCGCACCCAAAAGGTTGAGAACTATGTGGATAGCACATTTAGGGAGGTAGTCACACCACAGATGAAGAGAGTACGGGGAGGGGGGTCATGGCTGACTGCCAGACAGTCCAGGAGGACCAGGCAGATAATGCAGGAGTCCCCTGAGTTCATCTCGCTCACTAACCAGTTTTCCGTTTTGGATACTGATGAGGGTGATGGTTCCTTGGAGGAGTGTGGTTCCTCAAGTCAGTGGCACCACGGGTGACTCAGCTGCCCAGGAAGGGGGGAAGAAGAATGAAGAAGGGTTGTGGAGGCCAAGTCACTGAATATATTTAAGAAGGAAATAGATAGCTATCTAGATACTAAAGGCATCAAGGGATATGGGAGAGCCCGAATACGGTGTTGAGATCGAGGATCAGCCATGATCGTATTGAATGGTGGAGCAGGCTCAAAGGGCTGAATGATCTCCTCCTACTTCTATGTTTCTAAGAGCAATAGTGGTAGGGGATCCAATAGTTGGGGGAACAGATGGGTGTTTTTGTAACTGGATGGGACGTTGCCTCCCTGGTGCCAGGGTCAAGGATGTCAGTGAGCAGCAGAAGGACATTCTTATGGGGGAAGGTGAACAGTCAGAGATTGTGGTTCATATCAGTATCAGCGACATAGGAGGAAAGAAGAATGAGGTCCTGAAAGCAAATTTCAGAATGCCAGGAAAGAGATGTAAAAAGCAGGACTTCAAAAGCAGAAACCTCAGGATTACTCCCTGTGCCATATGCTAGTGAGTATGGAAATAGGAGGATAAAGCAAATGAATGGGGGCCTGGAGAGGTGGTGCAGGAGGGTTGGCTTTAGAATTTAGATTAGGGCTTTGGGACCAGTTCTGGGGTAAGCTGGACAGTTTACACTTTAACAGGACCAAGCTCAGTATCCTCGCAGGGAGAGTCGCTAGTACTGTTGGAGCGGGTTGAAACCAGCTGGCCGGGGGGGATGGGGGCCAGAGAGAGAATTCAAATCGGAGATAAACAAAACCTGTGATAGTGGGAAGAAAGGCAGTCAGCTAAGTTGGAAAGTAACAGAACAAAGGCCGGCATCAAATATGGTCAAGATATGGAAAAATGTTAAGGCAAAAGGCACTCTATCTGAACGCAGGCAGCATTGACAACAGGTAGATGAATTGATGGCACAAATAGAAGTAAACAGACATGGTCTAATAGCCATTACAGAGACATGGCTGCAGGGTGACCAAGGCTGGGAACTGAATAGTCAAGGATATTCAAAATTTAGGAAGGATCGGCAAAAAAGGAAGAAGAGGTGGGGTAACGCTGTTAATAAAGGATGAGATCAGTACATTAGTAAAAGAGGATGTTAGATCGAAAGGTCAAGATGTAGAATAGTTGGGTGGAGCTAAGAAACAGCAAGAGGCAGCAAACATTGGTGGGAGTTGTTTAGAGGCCACAAAACAGTAATGGTAATATAGGGCACGGTATAAATTAGGAGATCTGAGGTGCATGTAACAAGGGTAATTCAGTAATCATGAGGGACTGCAGTCTACATATAGAATAGGTAAACCTAAATACCACTAATGCTGTGGAGGATGAATTCCTGGAATGTATTCAAGATGGTTTTCTACAGCAGTACGCTGAAGAGCCAACTAGAGAATGGGCTTTTTTAGATCTAGTATTGTGCAATGAGAAAGGGTTAATTAATAATCTCATTGTAAAGGAGCCTTTAGAGGGAAGAGTAACCATAATATGATAAAATTTTACATTAAGTTTGAAAATGATGTAGTTCAATCCACAACTATGCCCTTAAAGCTAAACAAAGGAAACTATAAAGGAGTCGGGGCAAATTGGCTGTGGTGGCTTAGGAAACTTCAATAAAGGGTATGAAACTAGACAGGCAATGGCTAGCATTTAAAGAATTAATACATGGTTTACAACATACATACGTTCCTTTGAGGCACAAAAACCCAACAGGAAAGATAATCAACCATAGCTAACGAGAAGTTAAAGATTGTTTTAGATCAAAGGAAGAAGCTTACAAAGTTGCCAAAAAAAGAAATAAGCCTGAGGATTGGGAGCATTTTAGAATTCAGCAAAGAAGGACCTAGAAACTGATAAAAAAAAAAAGGAAAATAGAATATGAAAGTAAACTGGTGAGAAACACAAAAACAGACTGTAAAAGCATCTATAGGTATGCAAAATGGAAAAGATTAGCAAAGATATATGTGGATCCATTACAGGCAGAGACAGGAGAATTTATAATGGGGAAATTTAATGGGGCAGTGGCGTAGTGGTATTGTCACTGGCTGGTAATCCAGGGTAATGCTCTGAGAAACAATGTTCAAATCCCACCACGGCAGATGATGGAAGTTAAATTCAATTTTAAAAAATCTGGAATTAGAAATCTAATGCTGACCATGAAACTATTGTCATAAAGACCCATCCCTAATGTTCTATAGGGAAGAAAATCTACTGTAATTAGCTAGCCTGGCCTCCGTGACTCCAGACCCACAGTTGAATCTTAAATGCCCTCTGAAATGGCCTAGAAAGTCATTCATTTGTATCAAACCACTAAAAAGTCTAAAAGGAATGAAGCCAGAGGGACCACCAGCATCAACAGAGGCTCCGGAAGTGACAACAGCAAACTCAGCCCTGTCAACCCTGCAAAGTCATCCTCACTAACATCTGGGGGCTTGCGCCAAAATTGGGAGAGCTGTCTCACAGACTAGTCAAGCAACAGCCTGATATAGTCATCCTCACGGCTTCATACCTTATAGATAATGTCCCAGACACCACCATCACCATCCCTGGGTATGTCCTGTCCCACCGGCAGGACAGACCCAGCACAGGTGGCAGCCCAGTGGTATACAGTCAGGAGAGAATTCCTCTGGGAGTCCTTAACATCGACTCTGGACCTCATGAATGCATCAGGTCAAACATGGTCTAGGAAACCTTCTGCTGATTACCACGTACTATCCCCCTTCAGCTGATGAATCAGTACTCCTCCATGTTGAGCACCACTTGGAGGAAGCACTGAAGGTGGCAAAGGAGCAGAATGTACTCTAGGTGAGGGCCCAACACCAAGAGTGAGTCAGTAGTACCAGTACAGACCGAGCTGGCTGAGTCCTAAAGGACATAGCTGCTAGACTGGGCCTGTGGCAGGTGGTGAGGGAACTAACAAGAGGGAAAAACATACTTGACCTCATCCTCACCAACCTGCCTGCCGCAGATGTATCTGTCCATGACAGTATCAGCAGGAGTGACCACCGCACAGTCCCACAGTCATTGTGGAGACGAAATCCTGCCTTCACATTGAGGATACCCTCCATCATGTTGTGTGGCACTACCACCGTGCTAAATGGGATGGATTTCGAACAGACCTAGCAACTCAATACTCTGCATCTATGAGTTGCTGTGGGCCATCAGCAGCAGCAGAATTGTACCCAACCACAATCTAACTTCATGGCCCGGCATATCCCCCACTCTAACATTACCATCAAGCCAGGGGGTCAACCCTGGTTCAATGAACAATCAAAAGGGCATGCCAGGAGCAGCACCAAGCATACCTAAATATGAGGTGTCAACTTGGCGAAGCTACAGCACAAACTACTTGCGTTCCAAACAGCTTAAGCAACAAGCGATAGAGCTAAGTGGTTCCACAACCAACCGATTAGATCTAAACTCTGCAGTCCTGCCACATCCAGTCGTGAAACAACTCACTGGAGGAGGAGGCTCCACAAATATCCCCATCCTCAACGATGGAGGAGCCCAGCACATCAGTGCAAAAGATAAGGCTGAAGCATTTGCAACAATCTTCAGCCAGAATTGCTGAGTGGATGATCCATCTCAGCCTCCTCCAGAGGTCCCCAGCATCACAGATGCCAGTCTTCAACTGATTCGATTCACTCTACATGATATCAAGAAATGGCTGAAGGCACTGATAGTGCAAAGGGTATTGGCCCTGACAATATTCTGGCAATAGCACTAAAGACTTGTGCTCCAGAACTTGCTGCGCCCCTAGCCAAGCTGTTCCAGTACAGCTACAACACTGGCATTTATCCAGCAATGTGGAAAATTGTCCAGGTATGTCCTGTACACAAAAAACAGGACAAATCCAACCCGACCAAGCACCGCCCCATCAGTCTGTTCTCCAACATCAGTAATGTATGGAAGGGGTCATCAACAGTGCTATCAAGCAGCACTTGCTTAGCAGTAACCTGCTCACTGACGCCCAGTTTGGGTTCGGTCAAGGCCACTCAGTTCCTGATCTTATTACAGCCTTAGTTCAAACGTGGACTAAAGAATTGAATTCCCGAGGTGAGGTGAGAGTGACTGCCCTTGACATCAAGGTCGCATTTATCTGAGTGTGGCTTCGAGGAGCCCTAGCAAAACTGGAGTCAATGGGAATCAGGGGTAAACTCTCCACTGGTTAGAGTCATACCTAGCACAAAGGAAGATGGTTGTGGTTGTTGGAGGTCAATCATCTCAGTTCCAGGGCTTCACTGCAGGAGTTCCTCAGGGTAGTGTCCTCGGCCCAACCATCTTCAGCTGCTTCATCAATGACCTTCCTTCCACCATAAGGTCAGAAGTGGGGATGTTCGCTGATGATTGCACAATGTTCAGCACCATTCGTGACTCCTCAGATACTGAAACAGTCCAAATGCAGCAAGACCTGGCAATATCCAGGCTTGGGCTGACAAGTTGCAAGTAACATTTGCACCACAGAAGTGCCAGGAAATGACCATCTCCAATAAGAGAGAATCTAACCATCGCCCTATGACATTCAATGGCATTGCTGAATACCCCACTGTCAATATAAAAGCAAAATACAGTGGATGCTGGAAACCTGAAATAAAAACAGAAAATGCTGGAACAACTCAGCAGGCCTGTCAGCACCTGTGGAGAGAGAAACAGAGTTAACGTTTCAAATTTGTATGAGCTGCCTTCAGAGCTCTGAAGAAGGGTCATACAGACTCCAAATGTTAACTCAGGGGATCAGAATGTAGAATCGGTTTGGGTGGAGATGAGGAATAGTAGGGCAAAAAAGTCTTTAGTGGGAGTGGTCTATAAGCCTCCTAACAGTAGCCACAGTCTAAGGCAAAGTATTCAAGAGAAAATATTGTGTGCTTGTGATAAAGGGAAGGCAATAATCATGGATGATTTTAATCTACACACAAACTGGAAAAATCAGATTGGCAGTAGGAGCTTGGATGAGGAATTCTTAGAATGCTTTCGAGAGAGTTTCTTAGAACAGCATGTTCTGGAACTAGCGAGAGAGCAGATTATATTAGACTTGGTATTGTGTAACGTGACAGAATTAATTAATGATCTCAGAGTAAAGGCACCAATAGGTAGCAGTGACCACAATATGATTGAATTTTACATCCAGTTTGAAAGGGAGAAGAGTGGGTCTAAAACTAGTATCTTAAACTTAAATAAGGGCAGCTATGTGGGGATGAAAGCTGAGCTAGCTGAAGTGAACTGGGAAACTAGGCTAGAGGATAGATCAATAGAGAAGCAGCCAGACATTTAAGGAGGTATTTCAGATTATTCAGAATAAATACATTTCTACTATGAAGAAAAATTCTAAGGGGAGGACCCACCATCCATGGTTAACTAAAGAAATTAAGGAAAGCATCAAACTTAAGGAAAAACCATACAACTCTTTAAAGATCGGTGGCAGGACGGATGATTGGACAGAACGTAAAGAATGGCAGAGAATGACTAAAAGGTTAATCAGGAGAAAGAAATTAGAGTGTGAGAGGAAGCTAACTAGAAATGTAAAAATGGATAACAAGAATTTCTACAGGTATTTAAAAAGGAAAAGAGTAAGTAAAGTGAGTGTTGGTCCTCTAGAGAGTGATAGTGTGAAGTTAATAGTAGATAATAAGGGAATGGCAGAAGAAATGAACAAATATTTTGCTTCTGTGTTTGCTATAAACGATACAAAAAACATTCCGGTAATAGCTGCAAATCAGGAGGTGAACGGGAGAAAGGATCTTGGTGAAATTGAAATCACTAGGGAAATGGTATTAATCAAATTAATGGAGCTGTGGGCTGGTAAGTCCCTGGGTCCCGATAGATTACATCCTAGGGTCTTAAAAGAGGTGGTTGATGAGCTGGTGTTAATTTTTCAAAATTCGCTAGATTCTGGAAAGGCTCTATCAGATTGGAAAGTAGCAAATATAACCCCTCTACTCAAGTAGAGAGGGAGACAGAAAACAGGAAACTATAGGCCAGTTAGCTTGACGTCTGTCATGGGGAGGTTTTTAGAATCGATCATTAAGGAGGTAATAGCTGGGCAATTAGAAGAGCTCAAGGCAATCAAGAAGAGTCAGCATGGTTTTTGTGAAAGGAAAATTATGTTTAACCAATTTATTGAAGTTCTTTGAAGGAGTAACATGCACAGTGGAAAAAGGGGAGCCAGTAGATGTACTGTACTTGGATTTCCAGGAGGCATTTGATAAAGTGCCACATCAAAGATTATTATGGAAAATAAAAGCTCATGGTGTAGTGGATAACATATTAGCATGGATAGAAGATTGGCTGATTGGCAGAAAGCAGAGAGTATGCATAAATGGGTCTTTTTCTGATTGGCAGGATGTGACGAATGGAGTCCCACAGGGGTCTGTACTAGGGCCTCAACTATTTGTGATTTACATCAATGAATTAGATGAGGGGAGTGAAGACATGGTAGCTAAATTTGCAGATGACACAAAGATAGGTAGGAAAGTATGTTCTGAAGAAGACATGAGGTTACAGATGGATATAGATATAGATAGGTTGAGTGAGCAGGCAAAGATCTGACATGGAGTTTAATGTGGGGAAAATGTGAAGTTGTTCACTTTGGCAGGAAGAACAAAAAATTAGAGTATTACTTAAATGGAGAACGGCTGCATAATTCTGAGGTGCCGAGGGATCTAGGTGTTCTAGTACATGAGTCACAAAAAGTTGGTATGCAGGTACAGCAAGTAATTAAGAAGGTTAATGGAATGTTATCCTTTATTACAAGAGGGATTGAACATAAAAGTAAGGATGTTATGCTTCAGTTATACAGGACATTGGTGAGGCCACATCTTGAATACTTTGGGCAGTTTTGGTTTCCTTATTTAAGGAAGGATGTAAATGTATTGGAGACGGTTCAGAGGAGGTTTACTAGATTGATACCTGGAATGAGTGGGTTGTCTTATCAGGAAAGGTTGGACAAACTGGGCTTATTTCCACTGGAGTTTAGAAGAGTGAGGGGTGATTTGATTGAAGTTTACAAGATCCTGAATGGCCTTGACAAGGTGGATGTTGATAAGATGTTTCCTCTTGTGGGTGAGTCCAGAACTAGGGGGAACTGTTTTAAAACTAGGGGTCGCCCTTTTAGGACAGAGATGAGGAGAATTTTTTTCTCTGAGGATTGTGTGACTTTGGAGTTCTCTGTCTCAAGGCAGTGAAGGTGGGGGTCGTTGAATATTTTTAAGGCAGAGGCAGATAGATTCCTATAAGCCAGGGAATCCAAGGCTATCAGGGTTAGATGGGAATGTGGAAATTGAAACACAAGATCAGCCATGATCTCATTGAATGGTGGAGCAGGCTCGAGGGGCCGAATGGTCTACTCCTGTTCCTATGCAACAATGCCTGCTGGTTGCAAGACTGGAAAATCCTGGCTGAAATCTGGCCCACCATGCGAAAAGGTTGGACAAGCCTGTTGTAAGGGTTATCAAAATCAACACAAAACCTATTTGTTTTTTATTGATTCATGGCAAGTGGGCTTTGCTGGCTGGGCCAGCATTTATTGCCCATTCCTAATTGCCCTTACGAAGGTGGTGGTGAGCTGCTTTCTTGAACCTCTGCAGTCCATGTGGTGTAGGTACACCCACAGTGCTGTTAGGAAGGGAGTTCCAGGATTTTGACCCAGTGACTGAAGGAACAGCGATATATTTCCAAGTCAGGATGGTGAGTGACTTGGAGAGGAAAGTCCAGGTGGTGGTGTTCCCATCTACCTGCCCTTGTCCTTCTAGATGGTAGTGGTCGTGGGTTTGAAAGGTACTGCCTAAGGAGCCTTGGTGAATTCCTGCAGTGCATCTTATAGGTGGAGACTTTAGACCAAGTGAATGGGCAAGAACATGGCAGACGGAATATAATGTGGAAAAATGTGAAGTTATTCACTTTGGTTGGAAAAGCAGAAATGCAGAGTGTTAAAAGGTGAGAGATTGGGAAGTGTTGATGTTCAAAGGGATCTGGGTGTCCTTGATCATGAGTCACTGAAAGCTAGCATGCAGCTGCAGCAAGCACTTGGGAAGGCAAAAGTCACATTGGCCTTTATTGCAAGGGGATTCAAGTAGAGGAGTAAAGATATCTTGCTGCAATTGTATAGAGCCTTGGTGAGACTGCACCTAGAGTATAGTGGGCAGTTTTGGCCTCCTTACCTAAGGAAGGATATACTATACATAGAGCGAGTGCAGCAAAGGTTCTCCTTTGAGGACTCGAAACGTCAACTCTTTTCTTCTACGCCAATGCTGCCAGACCTGCTGAGTTTTTCCAGGTAATTCTGTTTTTGTAAAGGTTCTCCTGACTGATTCCTGGGGTGGCAAGATTGTTCTACAAGGAGAGATTGAGGAGACTAAGCCTGAATTCTCTAGAATTTAGAAGAATGAGAGGGGATCTCATTTAAACACACACAATTCCCACAGGGCTTGATGCCCAAAGGATATTTCTCCTGGCTGAGGGGTTCTAGAACCAGGGGACACAGTCTCAGAATAAGGGGTAGGCCATTTAGAACTGAAATGAAGAGGAATTTCTTCACCAAAAGCATGGTGAATCGTTGGAAGTCTCTACCCCAGAGGGTTGTGGAGGCTCAGTCATTTTGTATATTCAAGAAGGGGATCAGTAGATTTTTAGATATTAAAGACATCAAGGGATAAGAGGATAGTGCAGTAAAATGGCATTCAGGTAGAAGTTCAGCCATAATATAGTTAAATCCAGTGTACACTCGAGGGATCGAATGGCCTACTCCTATTTCCTATGTTTCTATAATGATCAGAAACAGCAACTACTAAGACTGATGGTTAGCTGGTTCCATGCTCTGCAGTAGCCTGTTAGATGGTTTTTCATACACACTGCCCATTCTAATGTTTTCAGTAATTCACTGAATTCCATGTGTGGCTCTTCTTTTTATATATGGAATTGTGTCCCAGTGCCTGAAGTGTGCCTGGCATCACTATCTAACATGGAGCCCCAGAGTCAACGAACATGGGAGCAGCATCCTTCACTGCCACGTAGATCCTCGAGCCAACAGCAGATTAGTACGTGTGCCCCTTGAGTTAACCCTGCAGCCTCCGTTGTGTAGACTTCAAAATGTAGGAAAGCCAAGGTGGAGCGGCCGATACGTAGATCAATTGCACTGCTTCAGGTCAACGGCTGCATGCATTTGGTACCTAGAATTTTAAATATAGAGGTATACAGCACTTAAAAGAGAGAACTGACTTGCTGAGGATTCTGAAGTATATTTCTCTCAGCACTAGCCTGTCTATATGTATGTGCTAGTGCCTAACCTGATAAGCAAGTGGTGCTTTTTCAATTATTTAATTTCTCAGCCATACCCTAGCATCTTGTTCAGAAAATTTGAGGATTGCTTATTGCTTTGAGGCACTTTATAAAATGGAAATGTGTTTTTGTTTTTCCCAAATTTACTCAACTCATGAGTAGATCTGGAGGAGCACAGTCCTGCTATCACAGTAGATTCTAATTGTGATGTGGTCCTGGTACTCTTTCTTTGTTAACACTCCAGGAGGTTAAATATTTTGCCTGGCAGAGCATTGCTGCCCCCTTGTGCCAGAAACAGGTAGGACTTAACAGTGCATCTTGTGGTTTGATTGTTACTATAGAATTCACATTGTAAAAATCTTAATCTGGAGCAGCCTATTAAATCTATATGATTATAATTAATTCCACACCCAGGAAAGTGTTTTAAGCGGCTGACTACAGAATGAGCAGAAACTGACAGAACATCCCAGAAACAAAACTTTTATTATAATGTCGGTGATGCTGGCAAAGCCACATTTACTGCCCACCTCTGGTATACCTGATGTTTATATTATTAAGCGCTTGCTAGTCTATTTCAGAGGATGTTGAGGAATCTTGTAACTTAGACTGGAACTAAGTGGGCTAGACCAAATACAGGTGACAGCTTCCCTTCCCTAAGGGAGAATTATTTTTAACAATCTAATAGTTTTCACTGTGGTTTATTTCTGTGCCGGCCACAGATTGTCAGATTTATTGAATTCAGCTGAACAACTTGCCTATAAAATAATCACTAAGCTAGCATACTAACTGTAAACTGTGCCTCGGTGCACACTGAAACATCCAAAGCATCGGCATGGCTCCACTCTTCCTCTTCCCCAGGGTCTTACTCCACTCTCAGTAAGTAGTTTCATGTAAATCAAGGCAGAGTTTATCCAAGCTCTTTTATACAATTAAAACCACTCTCTGGAACAATTGCCCCCTCGTTGAGTGGTGTGAGTAACTTATACCTCCGTTTATGCACTGTGTGCCTCTGTTAAAAGGGGAATCCAGGTTTGGATTTTGCATAAAGCAGCTGAAGTGCAGTTGAGCATTGTTAAATTGAGGTTACACCACGTCCGAGTTTATGATGCTTTGGAGTAAATTCTCATTACCCGAATGTTCTTGATAGACCCTAGCTTTGAGTTCGGCTACAATATTACGCTTCAGAAATACAATGCTATTAAAATGTGAAGATAAATCACGATCTTGCTTATTGGGCACCAGCCAGTCAGGAATCTAAAAACTCACCATGATGGAACACTCAATTGAGGTTCTACTGTAATGTGAAAAAAATTGGATAAATAAGGTAGAAAAACTTGCATTTTTATTGCACATTCACAACCTCAAGAAGTCCTGCAGCACTTTACAACCAATGAAGTGTATTTTGAAGCGTAGTCACTATTGCACTGTAGGAAGACCTCTTGATGCTTACTTTTATGAACTCTAATGAAACTCTTGCAGCTGGAAGTTCAACATGAGAAACTGAAGAACTTAATGGCCAAACAAATTCTCTATGAAAATGCACTGGAAAAGATCAGTGAAGAGAGACTATCCAAGACCTTATTCCCAGATCCAGTCACTGAATGCATCCCCCCTCCTCCAGCGCAGGAATTTCAGACTGCTCGGCTTCTCCTTTCACACTTTGGCTTCCTATCTTTGGAAGCACTGAAGGTAATGTTGGTTCTTTGAGACCTTGTGAAAGCATTATTAATTTTTGTTACTGATTTACACCTACGCTTATCCTCTCTCCAAATGCGCATTGGAGGCGCTGTGATTTGGTGTGAGTGAATAAGTCCAATTCATTTCTATTCCAAGGCTTTGACTATCAACTCTGGACTCCTGGATTGCACAAAAACAACAGCAAAATCTAGTTATGCTATTGTGGAATTTTACGCATGATTTATTCAACAAAATATTGATTCAACTACTAACAATTTATTCAACAAAATATTTTATTCAGCACATTCACTTTATGCAGCACATACAAATTGAGTCTCTTCTGTGGTTTTGTATTGTGCATGGAAAGGCTTCTCTCAAAGTTTTGAATTATTTGTGGTTGAAATGAGGGGTTGAATTTCCACACCCCTCTAACAAGGGAATGTGACAGTTGGACTGAATGCAGCCTGGACCCAGTTACAGTTCATGCAAACCATGACCTCGATCACCGTCTACCAACCAGTCACACAATATTCTGAGGGAGGAAAATGAACAGAGGAGGAAAGGAGTCCAGTTTAGGAGAAAAAGGATACTCCAGAGCAATGCCATGCGAGCCCTGAAAGTGATCAGACAATTTCTGAGACCAAAGTGAACAGTAAAGATTACCCCAATACCCACACTTTCTATAGATATAAAAACAAAAAACTGCGGATGCTGGAAATCCAAAACAAAAACAATTACCTGGAAAAACTCAGCAGGTCTGGCAGCAACGGCGGAGAAGAAAAGAGTTGACGTTTCGAGTCCTCATGACCCTTCAACAGAACTAGCCCTAGTTCTGTCGAAGGGTCATGAGGACTCGAAACGTCAACTCTTTTCTTCTCCGCCGATGCTGCCAGACCTGCTGAGTTTTTCCAGGTAATTCTGTTTTTGCTTTCTATGTCTCCCACAGTCAGAAACATACTTGGCTACTTTTTTGAATATTTACATTAAATCTGCAAAAACTATGAAAACAGCACCTGACTGGGCAAGGAGAGGCCAGGGCGTGGGGGTGGGGGGAGGGCGGGAGGGAGAGAGAGGCCAGAGCTGGATGGATAGAGTGAGGAGAGGGCGGGGCCCAGCAGGCTCGTGATGTGGTAGGGCTGGGATCCAAGACCAAAAATGCTAAATTAACAGAGCTATGAGTGTGAAAAGTAGGAGACGGCCACATCAAACTGGCAGCCAGGAGTGGAGCAGGCAGGTAGTAGCAGAATGGACTCAAGGCTACTGCACTGCCTGTGGAAAAAGAGGGCGAGTGGGGCTGGCAATTTAAGACCCAGGGCTCAAAATCGTATGGTTGCAAATGGATAGGGGGAATCCACAAAGTAGTCGAGAGGTTTTAGGGCTCCTTTTATTGAAGGTAAAAGCTAAAAGATTCACGTGCAAGCAAGTTGATGATTGGGTCAGTGACTCTTGCTGAAACCCCTGGCAGCCAGCTTAATTCTGTATTTGTGTAACTTGCACTCAAGCCCCTTGGCCCTTCCCAACATCTCTAGCTGAAATATCCAATTGTCATGGAGTGAATCGAATCCTTTCATTATTTTAAAGACCTCAATCAAATTCCTTAAAGTCCACACACTTAAGAGTACAAAGCCCCAGCTCTCTGACCCTATAGTGGTACCAGAAGGCTTTTAAGCTGGATAATGTTTCATTTTCTTTGAAATTACCAGCAACCTTACAAAGGAGCATTTGAAATGATCCCAGAGGGAGCATGTGGCACTTTCTTTCGCTGCCTCCTCTATCAATAGATGGCAGATGGGGGACTGGACTTTCTGACCTGGTGGACATCCAACATGTACATAAAATGAAAGTCACCATATTCCCAGAGGATCATAGACTGCTCTCTCATCAGAGGGGGAGACAACTGGGTGATGAGTTTAATTTGAGAATGCCCGTACCTCAGGCAAGGTTGTGAAGGTAGAGCCTTCACCAATGACCTCAGCAACTACGGACTCTGCATCACAAACCAGCCGTCCAGCCAACTGACCCTCATAACATGCACAAGTTCCATAGGTACCTAGCATGGGTGTTTAAATGATGTGATCACTCACCATGGATTTTCAGGGATGTGGGTGTCTAGTGGCTTCATTTATATGATGGGTATCTTTAACATTTGGTGTTATTGCAATTGTTTTATTTCCCTATTCACTCCCCTTTGTTCACTTGTGATGAGCAGTTTCCAAAAACTGTAAGACCTGGAATTTTTAATTTCAAAATCTCCTGTGTATTGTACTCTGTCTCAAACGACACTGTGGGTGTATCTTCACCACAGGGATTCTGCAGCCGTTCAAGGCAGCAGCTCACCACCACCTCGAGGACAACTAGGGATGGGCAATAACCCCATCCCGTGAATTAATTAAAAAGAAAGGATTGTGACCTGTCTGTTTATGGAGTTTTGTTTGATCATTTATGTGCCCATTGCCCCACAGATGACTTATGCACTCCCACCTCGCAATATCATTCACCATTCAACATAAACCCATTTACACCGATGTTTGTGCACTTTCCTAGGAGCCAGGTAATAGTTGCCGTCCTCCTAATCTTATTGCACTGGATTCTACTCTTGCTGGATTTTTTGATGATATCGGGTACTTGGACTTGCTGCCCAGCAGGCCTTTCGAAACTGTCTTCATATTTTACATGAAACCTGGACAGAAAACTAGCCAAGAGGTAAGGACCTTCATTTTGTATGCAAATTGGTAATAGAGAAAATTACTTTACCGATCTTTTTGTTATTTCTTATGGCATGTGAGTGTCCACTGGCAAGGCCAGCATTTGTTGTCTAATCCTAATTGCCTTTGAACTGAATGGCTTGCCACTTCAGAGGCCATTTAAGAGACAACCACGTTGCTGTGGATCTAGAGTCACATTTAGGCCAGACCAGGCGAGGATGGCAGATTTCCCTTCCCTAAAGGACATTAGTGAACCAGATGGATTCATGATCACTGTTACTGAAACCAACTTTCAACTTCAGATTTTATTAATTGAATTTAAACTCCACCAGCTCCATTGGTGGGATTTGTGCCCATGTCTCCAGGGTATTAGTCTGGGCCTCCTGGATTACCAGTGCAGTGACATTACAACTACGTGGCCATCTCTCCTCCCTCCCGTTAATTATATCATATTAGGGAGATGGAAACCTAATTGGCTTGACTGTAGCAAAACTTTAAGATTGAATCATTCCTTAAAATTCACTGTAGTACTCTCTTTGTTCTGGTACAGACTAAGTGCCTGTATTTTATGTGAATGTTCAGCATTTTCAACCAATTTCTGTTTGTGCTCATCCTTGCTCCAGAATTGGCGTGGAGCTCGTATTCAGCTACCCTTGTTCAATCTTGCAGACTCTGCACTTGTGTTTATAACAGGCGTGTGGTTGCCTCGCCATACAGTGAACGGCAGGAATCATGGCTTGTCTTGGGGGACAGGGGGGTTTGTTGAAGAAAATGTGTGAGCCCAAGTGGTCCTGAAGTTGAAGGATGTGGTCAATATTAAGAGATGGTGTGAATAGTTTATCAGTCTGTCCGCAAGCATGACCCAGACCTCCCTGTCACTTGCCATTTCAACATCCCACCCTGCTGTCATGCCCACATGTCCGTCCTTGGCTTGCAGCATTGTTCCAGTGAAGCTCAACGCAAACTGGAGGAACAGCACCTCATCTTCCGACTAGGTACTTTACAGCCTTCCGGACTGAATATTGAGTTCAACAACTTTAGATCATGAACTCTCTCCTCCATCCCCACCCCCTTTCCAATCCTCCTTTTTTCCAATAATTTATATAGACTTTTCCTACCTATTTCCATTATTTTTAAATGTATTTCCATCCATTGTTTTATCTCTACCTTTTAGCCTATTTCGATCCCTTCCCCCCTAACCCCACTCCCACTAGGGCTATCTGTACCTTGCTCGTCCTGCTGTCTACCCTTAATGTCACCTGTTAGCACATTTCTTAGCTAATATCACCACCATCAACCCCTCTTTGACCTTTTGTCTATGACATCTTTTGGTTATCTCCACCTATCACTGGCCCTCTATCCAGCTCTACTTGTCCCACCCCCCTTAAACCAGCTTATATTTCACCTCTCTTCTATTTTTCCTTAGTTCTGTTGAAGAGTCATACGGACTCGAAACGTTAACTGTGTTCCTCTCTGCAGATGCTGTCAGACCTCCTGAGTTTTTCCAGGTATTTTTATTTTTGTTTTTGTTTTGGATTTCCCTCATCCGCAGTTTTTTGCTGTTATATTTGAATAGTTTATCTGTCTGATTTATTCACAATGACAACTCGTAAACTAGCAAAGTGTTAAGAATTCTGTTATGATCAACCAGACTCCTTGTAGTGGAATCCCAAATTAAGACCAGAGAATAATATCTAATTACTGTCCGCAAGTGAATATGTTGCAGGGTAATTGAATTGCTTGAAATGTCTGATTCGTGTGTGGCAATCTTTGCTCTATAGTTTGTTCAACAATGAGACCATCTTTACAAATTATAATTCTTGATTTCTTGTATTGAAATGACATGACCTTTGTGATTGGCCTGGTCAGGAGGTACTTTTAAGGTTGCATTTATCAGTATTTTTCTTTTACATACGATTGATCATCTTCATATTAGTGTTACCACTCTACAATTAGCAGACCATTCTCCTGCAAAGTAACTATTTAGATAGTTTCACGAGTTTGAAAATGCAAACGCACAGCGGTAAATTCTCTTTCTGGAAATGGGATAATGCAGAGTGAAAACACATTGGACTTGTAAAAATTATGTTTGTCATTTTATTGTGCATTTAGGCAAATATTTTCAGCTGGTAACCTATGCTGATGCGCCTAGTTAAATTTGGAACATTCACACCATGTTAAGCTTGTATTTCGATGTAACTTGGAGACTGTGTGCCATGGGATCTGAGTCATTGACTGTGTGGCATTTGATTGTTCTTGGCCTAGTATTCTGCATACCATCATAGAACATAATGAAATGTTGCAGTTTGATCTTCACAACCATTGCAAAGAAATTGAAATTGCTTTGACTTGGGTAAGAATATAAGCATAAGAACTTGGAGCAGGAGCAGGCCATTTGGCCCCTCGAGCCTCCTCTGTCATTCAACCAGATCCTGGCTGATCTGATCTTGGCCTCAACTCCACTCTCCTACCTGTTCCCTATAAGCCCTTAACTCCCCTATAGTTCAAAAATCTGTAGCTCAGTTGTGAGTATGTACAATGACTCAGCCTCCATAGCTCTCTCGGGTAGACAACTCCAAATATTCACGACCTTCAGAGAAGAAATTCTTCCTCATCTCTGTCTTGTGGGTGACTCTTTTCCTTGGCTTTTCAGATTCTCAAGAATATGGAATCCTCCAGTCATGTGCAGTCTCATTTCTTGGAATTTCTCCTGTCATTGGGATGGCCGGTGGATGTTGGGAAACACCCAGGCTGGACTGGACATGTGTCAACCAGCTGGCTAATTAACACATGCAATGGCGGCGAGGGGAAAGAACAAGGTATGTTGGCAAGATAAAAAAGAAATCGGCAAGTTGCTAAAAGTCTGACATTAAGAATACTGAAAGCAGGAAGCACGCCCCTTGTCAATTAACATCTGCCAGAGATAACCTTATGGCAGATGGTACCCTATCACATTTGAAAAATATTTCAGAGGTTCAGTTACAAGGAACTATTTTGAAATATAGATAGTATTTGGTGATAATTTTATGCACTGCAAAATCCCACAAAGATATTGGGATCAATAACTCAATTTGTTTTGGTGTTTTTGCAGTGTAGTAGGAGGCCATTTGCTCCACTCGACTCCCAGTGAGAACTGTCCATTTAGACCTATTCTCCTTCTCTTTCCCATTCGCACATAATTATCCATTTCCTTTTCAAAGCTGCTCTAGATTCTGCTTCCACCCACTGAGACTGTTAAGAGGGGGAACAAGATGAGGCCATTCAGCCCTTCAAGCCTCACCTGCCACTCAGTAAGACAAGGCTGATCTGTATCTTAACTCCATTTATCTGCCTTGGTTCTCAACTTTATTATCCTTGTCTAACAAAAAAAATTATCAATCTCAGATTTGAAATTTTCAATTGGCCCCAGTGTCAACAGTTTTTTTGGGTAACAGAATTCCAGATTTCCTCTACCCTTTGTGTGACAAAGTGCTTCCTGACATCATCCCTGTGGGGCCCAGTTGTAATTTTAAGGCTCTACCTCCGTGTTCTGGATTCCCCACCAGGGGAAATAGCTTTTTCTCTCTCTACCCTATCAAATTTTTTAATTGGCTTAAACGTCTCAATTGAATTACCCTTTAATCTTCTAAACTGAAGGGGATACAAGTGCAATCTGTGCAACCCGTCCACATAATTCCCTCCAAGTCACACCATCCTTGTTCCTTACTCGGTCAGCATCTGCAATTCTTTTATCTGGCAGAATTGTAGGAGCCCCATTAACGTTCGAGGAGGCAGTTAGCAACAAATGTTCGCATTACCAATATCCCACCAACAAAACAAAAACAGAATTACCTGGAAAAACTCAGCAGGTCTGGCAGCATCGGCGGAGAAGAAAAGAGTTGACGTTTCGAGTCCTCATGACCAACAGCTCTTTCCTGGACTCGAACTCAAGTTCTGTCGAAGGGTCATGAGGACTCGAAACGTCAACTCTTTTCTTCTCCGCCGATGCTGCCAGACCTGCTGAGTTTTTCCAGGTAATTCTGTTTTTGTCCCACCAACAAATGTTTATATTGATTTAAGAGGAAAATTACAAAGAGGTGTTGATATGTTAAGTGAATGGGGAAAAGCTGCCAAATAGATTTCAGTGTAGTCAAATGTGAGGTCATCCACTTTGGACCTTAAAAGGATAAAACACCAGGGAGTAGAAGTCATATTTCAGCTATACAAAGCTCTGGTCAGACCACATCTGGGGTATTGTGAGCAGTTCTGAACTCCACACCATATGCTGGGTATATTGTCCTTGAAGTGAATGTAGCGCAGATTTACCAGAATGATACCTGGACTCTAAGAGTTAAATTGCGTGAAGGGATTACACAAACAAGGGGTGTATTCCCCTGAAATTTAGAAGTTTTAGGGGTGATCTCACAGTATCTTTACAGTGCAGAAGGAGGCCATTCAGCCCATTGAGCCTGCACTGGCTCTCTGAAAGAGTGTTCCACCTAGTTCCACTCCCCTGCCTTATCCCTGTAACCTTGCGCATTCTCTCTTTTCAGGTAGCAATCCAATTCCTTTCTGAATACCTCGATTGAACCTGCCTCCACCACCCTCTGGTGAAAAATTTGTCCTCACATCACATTTATTCCATTTGCCAATTATTTTGAATCTGTGCCCTCTAGTTCTTGATGTTCTCTTGAGTGGGAACAATTTCTCCCTATTTACCCTGTCCATACCCCTTGGGACCTTGAATACCTCTATCAAGTCTCCTCTCAGTCTTATTTTCTCCAAGACAAAGAGTCCCAACCTCCCCAATCTATCCTCACAGCCACAGTTCTTCATCCCAGGAATCATTCTTGTGAATCTCCTCTGTACTCTCTCAAATACCATCACATCCTTCCTCAAGTATGGCGCCCAGAACTGGACATAATACTCCAGATGAGGCCTAACTTGCGTCTTATACAAGTTCAACTGACCTCCTTATTCTTGTACTCAACGTCCCTATTAATAAAGCCTAAGATACTATATGCTTTAACTGCTCTCTCAACGTGCTCTGCCATCCTCAATGACCTATGTACGTATGCACTGAGGTTCCTCTGCTCCTGCTGCTCCTTTAGAGGCTCTCCCTTTATACTGTCTCACCATACCTTTCCTGCCAAAGTGAATCACCTCCCACTTCTCTGCACTGAACTTCATCTGCCACTTGTCTGCCAATCTACCAACATATCTATGTCAAGTTTTTAAGATAATATACTATTTCTGCTATTTGGAGTGCTTAGGACTCGAGACATAATCAAAAATTTAGAGCCATGCCTTTCGGGAGTAAAATTAGGAAACGCTTCTTCCACACAAATGGCAATCGGATCTAGGTGAATTAATTTTAAATCTGCGATTGATAGCTTGTGGAGTATTGTTGAAAAGAGAGAAATGCTGTTGAAGCTTTTTATCAGGATAGATGCAAGAATGCCAAATTTCAAAGGGAACAAAAATTTATACTACATGAAGAAAGGGGCGCTGATTGGTTGGCAAGTTAGCTCTGGTCGAGATGTTGCCATACAAATGTACCAGGGAGCCTATTGTTTTTGTTTATTCAAAAAAAATCTGCAGTGTCTAGACATGTTCCTTTTGTCTGCAGAGAACAGGTCCCTGCATATGAATATATGTAGCTTCTAACCAGCATAAGTGAGCTATATTGTAAGCCTGACTGATAATCTTAAATTGGTTGTTGGTGCAATTCTTAGCACACTCAGGATTGTTCAGCAAGTGCAGTCCAATCGCAGACTCACGTGTAACGTTAGACGTTATGTTCTGAGTTTTGCAAGCACAGGTTTGTTGAATACGGTCAGTACTTTACCTATTGCAAACAGCCAAAGGGGTGTGGTGTTTGATACAATCAGCCAGTCAATGGGTTGTACAACCTACATATCTGACATTGCACTGGCACTAAATTCATATACCACATCACTCACTTGTGTAACAGGCAGAATGTCTTGTTGGCTTGACGGGAGTATCCTGTAAGTGGAAAACACCACTCGTGTTGCCACTGCATGGCAGCAGCGTGAAACGGCCAGCTTCACATGTTGCTCAGATTTTTGAGATACTTCACCCTTCCAGGGTAATTTGAGGTAGACTGGGCATTTTTCAAATCCGAAAGTGGCTGCCTTTGACCCATTCGTGGGAATGCACAATACACAGTGAGCAATGATCTGATCGAGGTAGCCATTATCTCACAGGATAGCTTTGATGTGCCATATTTCAACATCAAGCTTACACAGTGAGCAAATGGCTCGGGCCCTATTTACGAGGTTACTGATAAGGCTAATCTTGTACGCCTGGAGCTGTAGGATTCTGACGTATATGTTGACCAATGAAGGTAGGCTTGTGGTAGAAAATAGTAGAGAGCCCATTAGTGGATTTCTTAATTAGCACTTCGAGGATAGGGAGCTCGTTAGACTGCTTCATTTCATAGATGAATTTTGAGTGCATAGGTGTGTAGCCTTAATGTGCTCCAGTGGCAACACAAGTGTGGTTTTCCATTGATAGGATGCTGCCATCAAGCCAAAAAAACGTTCTGTCTACTACACAAATGAGTGATGTGGTATATGAATTTCAATGCCGATGCGATGCCAGGTAGGAGGCCATACGATCTGCCAGTCATTGGAGCATATCAAACTGCGTGTCCCTTCAGCTGCTCACAACAGGCAGAGTACTGACCCTACAGTACCAACCTGTGTTTGCAAAACTCAGAACATGATCCAAAAACAGAAAATGTTGGAAAAACTCAGCAGGTCTGGCAGCATCTGTGGAGAGAGAAACAGAGTTAACGTTTCGAGCTGTGAAGAAGGGTCATACGGACTTGAAACATTAACCCCGTTTCTCTCTCCACAGATGCTGCCAGACCTGCTGAGCTTTTCCAGCATTTTCTGCTTTTGTTTCAGGTTTCCAACATCCGCAGGATTTTGCTTTTACCTCAAAACATAATGTCCAACGTTAGATGTGATTCTGCAATTGGACAGCATTTGCTGACCAATCCCGAATGTGCTAAGAATTACATTAACAACCAATTTAAGATTGTCAGTCGGGCTCACAATGTAGTTCATTTACGCTTGCTAGAAGCTGCATGTATTCATATGCAGGGACCTATCCTCTGCAGACAACAGGTACAAGTCCAGAGCTTGCACCTTTTTTAAATAAACAAAAGCATGGGCGACAATAGCTCCTTGGTGCATCCATCACGACAACCAATCTGCATCTCTCTCTTCATGCAGTATAAATTGTTGTTCCCTTTGAAGGCATTCTTGCATCTGTCCTGATGACTACAGGTAGAAAAGCTTTGACAACACTTCAGCAATACTAAAGTTCTGTACTAACAAGTGACTATTTGATAGATTTTTTTTCAACCCAAGGTATTAAAAGATAGGGGCAAAGGTGGATATGTGGAGTTAGGTCTCCGATCAGCCGTGATCTCATTAAAACAGGCTGGAGAGGCTAAATGGTCTGCTGCTCTTCCTATGTTCCTAGTTTAGCCTTACCAATTTTTGGGCAGGATTTTTTATTATCTTATCTTTTCATCTATACTTCAGAGGATACAGTGACACCTGAAGACACTGGAGGAGGTATTTTTAACAGAGAGAAGAAAGCATTATATTATGCTGATGCTTTGACTGAAATTGCCTTCGTCGTTCCCTCTTTTGTGGAGTCATCCAGTAAGTCAAAATTCAGCTTTTTGGGAAAACCTTCTCTGCACACGTAACACATCAGAGAGTTTAGTTTCCTCTACTAGCACACTGCCTCTCCCTCTCGCACAAAAAATCTTTGAGTGTTAACAACCATATTAATAACACACAAAAGAAGTTTACATGTTGAGCAATGCACTGGCAGGGAGATTCCCATTTCCAGACAGGGGACCAGATTAATGAAGTCTGTGAGATTGTTGTATTTTATTGGTGTAAATTGTCAGCCTCAAACTTTGAATTGCTGGTAGCCACAGAATAAATATTTTAATTCTCTTTGCTTTTGTAAACATACAACCAGGACAACATTTTAAGATGCCATGGAGAGCGGGAGAGAGAGAGGGGGACTCGCTCTAGTTGCTCTGTGTAGTGATGCCATGATTGCATTCCTGAAAATTTGTACTGGGCTGAAATTTTAGGTTAATTGTAAACTCTTCTGTGTGTTAATGTTGTGTAGAAATACTGATCTCCTGAACTCCTATATGGCTATTACCCATTGAGATCAGAGCAGCTGTCTGTTCCTGGTTATTACAACACATTGTAAAATTTCCCCATGTCTTCGTAAAGATTCCATTATTTGATCAGCTAAGTTTCAGTTAAGTGAACTTCTGGTAAACTGCTTTACCAATCCAGGATTGTAACAATGGGCTTCGGTTGGTTAGAGCAAAATGGCTACTCAACATCCTGAATTGCACTGTAATATGCATTTTTTTTTAAAAAAAGCTAAATATCCATTCATCTTCTGTCAATTTTCCCCCTCTTTCCAGAAGAACATGCTGCTTTGTTGGGTCTATTTCTACAAGTGACCAGTGTTCATGCATTAACCTCAACAATAAGCATGATATTTTTACATGAGGTTATGCCCTGCCCTCAATCAATGTCCACCTGCACATTTCCAGCTAGGGCCACTGGTTACCAATCTAGAGCAGGAACCCTGACTGTTCTTTTCCCCTCGTTCCACTCCCTTCTAGCCCAGAATCTGTCTGTAGCCCAGCTGCCTCCCTGGCTGAGAATGACTAACTCTGCTCGGGTACAGGGATTGGATTTGAGGCCATTGGTGGTTTATATGAGTCAGATGTCCATGCTGAACTACCAGGGGAGCAGTGAAGCTTCATTATTTGAAAAGGCAGAACCATCTCCACTGAAATGAACAGGGAGATGCAGAATTGAGAGAAAGTATGTTTATAAGCAAGTTGGATCAAGGTGCTCTCTGGAAAGCATTAATCTTCAATTGGGATTGAAAGGAAATACTCATTTAATTGTTAGATATCTATTTAACATCTGTAATTTATAAATTATTGTCAGTGCTCTGATTGTCATAGTGCAGCCATTGAATTCATAATTTCAAGTCCTCCAGTTTTGCAGAAAAACAATTTATTTCCCTTTGTTACATTTGCAGCTGACTCCTCGGAGAGTGGACTCGCATCGCAGGAGGCAGAGACGCAGATGGATCTACTGCCAAGCCTCCTGAAACAAACACCGCTGACCTTGGAGCTCTTTCCAAACCATTCTGAAAACCTTGGCAACTCCCAAAGGGTGAGATTCTCATAATATAGCTCAGGGTTTGCAGGTTTATTCCTCCACTAATTAAGGTGGCTTCAGTTTTGAATGTAGATATACATATGCATGAAAATCCGCTCCTCCTCACCTCACCCCAGAAAGCTTGGTCGCTGCATTATATCAGCAGAGCTTTCTGACAATTCACCTGATTTCTCTTCTCCAGTTTCCTGATTAGGAAATGCTGTATGGTGGTGGCATCATTCAGGTGAAATATTAAACTAAGGTGTTTGTCTCCCTGCTCCTGTGGTTAAGGTTAGATAATGTTATTCATAGTGTAGCATGGCCAACATTCGCCCCTAAATTAAGGCCAATGGAATTCGGCCATTTATCTCATTACAGTTTGCCGGATCTGTTATGTGCAAACTGTCTGACATATTTCCGTACATATTAGCAATCAATGCTCTTAAATGCAATTATCACCATGACTCAGTGTAAACACATTCACACCTGAGTCAGAAGGCTGCGGGTTCCAGGCTGACACTCCCAGCGCAGGGCTGATGGAGTGCTGCCTTTTCAGGCATGCCATCTTTCACATGTGCTTTAAACAAAGATCCTGTCTGCCTTCTAAAGTGGACATAAAAGATCCCAAGGCACTCTTCATGGAGGATCAGGGGAGTCATTAGGCATCCCTCAACTGACATCACTGAAAACAGATTATCTGTTCATTCACCTTATTGTTCCTGGAACTGTAATGTCTGCAGGTTTGTTGCCATTTTTGTTTACATTATGCAGCAACTGCACTTTAAGAACAATTATTGGGTGTGAAGTGCTTTGGGATATCCTGCAGGATGTGAAAGTTGCTATTTAAACAGAGGTTATTTCTTTTACTGTGAATCATGGAAGCCACCATTCCATTTTACTGAGTATTGTTTTTTCCTTCTAAAGCTGAGTCCTACGCACAAATCTAAGAAGTTGCCACTTGGTCGAACTGTACCTCCACTGGGCCCTGAAACAAAGGTCATTGTTGTGTGGGTCGAACGCTTTGATGACATAGGTATTGTATTTCTAAGAGGCTGTTAATAGCAGCTGTATTACTGCTTCATCTAGTACTGCTATGTATTACTGGCCCCTTTGCAGTTGTACAGCTGTAATTCATTTAGTTTATATTCAGGAAAGAATTTGTAAATTTCAGTATGGAAGTAAAGTGCTACTTCTCCACACTGCTGTAGAATTATAGTCCATGCAGCATGGGTGTTTGGCTATGTTCTTGATCTCTCAGGGACTCAGGACGTGTGGAGCAGGTAGGAAAGTGGAGTTGAGGCAAAAAATCAGCCATGATCATATTGAGTGGCATCACAGATTCAAGGGGCTGAATGGTCATCTCCTGCTATGTTATGTTCTTGTAGAGTCTCATACATGCTCTCACTTCCTGTCAAATCACATCATGTACAAATCCTGTAAGCCTAAGACTTCTTCAAGCCCTTTATAGCATGCCTAATACCTCTTCTGCTGTTGCATTTTAGCATGTCTAATGTTTAGTGATCTTTTTCCAGAGAATTTTCCTCTGAATGATCTTCTGCCAGAGACCAGCACTGGAGTAGAGACCACTACAAATAGCAGCACATCCCTCAGGTACTTTCACTCTTGCAACTTAGCTTTTTTTAAAAAAAAGCAATGGAATCCATGATTAGCACACTTTCTACAGACTTAGAGATCTCCTTTTAATCAGATTTTAAGCTGTTGTTCTGAAGTTTTAGAGGCTTCAGTTTTGCACCACTGATGAGCAGGGGTTTCATTGGCTCTATACTGGCCCACGAGATGTTTAGAGGGAATGTGAGGAAGAATCTTTTCAGCCAGAGGATGGTGGGAATCGAACTCACTACCTGAAAGGGTGGTAGAGGCAGAAACCCTCATAACATTTAAGAAGTATTTGGATGTGCCCTTGCGATGCCATGGCATACAAGGTTATGGGCCTAATGCTGGAAAATGGGATTAGAATAGTTAGGTACTTGTTTGACCGGCGCAGACTCGATGGGCCAAAGGGCCTTTTTCTGTGCTGTAGACCTCTGTGATCAAGAGGCATCTGGTGAAATCCTCATTACGGTATTCAGTTGGGAGCATGTGTTTGATGCCCAGGGAAGCCTGATACATCCCTGTCTCAGCCCAAGGCCAGCACCATACACCATTAAAGATTGTGGCAAACCTCACTCCTCCAGGTGTACAGCCAATAGGATAACTTGTCAAGCTTAGTTTTACTGTCATTGTTTTGTGTTTTTGATTTTTTTTTAACACTTTGGTTGTCCAGTTGCTTATTTGGATTGGTCCTTTAGTTCAAAATCCTTTTTACATATTAATTTAAGTTTTGAAGAGAGTTTGCCTGAAACAGATGCAATGCAAGTGTTCGTTTGGAAATTGCGACAGAGAATAAAGGGCACATATATGCTGCTGCTCAACAACAACTGATTTCCCCAACCACCATCTCAGCACTTTCCTCACTGTGGGGTTAAAGGGGCTGTGGGCTACCAGCACCACATAACCAAACAGGTATGTGAAAAATGTGACCCTATCCCTCTGCACTGGCACTATACTGTGACACAAGAAAATTCTGTGGCTACCCATCTTTTCTGTAATTTAGGAACTTATGCCTGCGGTGGTCATAAGGTCATAATAAATAGGAGCAGGAGGAGGCCATTCGGCCCATTGAGCCTGCTCTGCCATTCAATCAGATCATGATTGTGGCCTTAACTCCACTTTCCTGCCAGTCCTCCTTACCCTTGACTCCCCTGTCAAAAATCTATCTTAACTCCTCCTTGAATATATTCAATGACCCAGCCTCCACTGCTCTCTGGGGCAGAGAATTTCAAAGACTAATGACCCTCTGAGAGAAGAAACTCCTCCTCATCTCCATCTTAAATAGGAGACCGCTTGAGATTCTCCCACGAAAGGAAACAGCCTCTCTGTATCTGCCCTGTCAAGCCCCCTCAGAATTTTGTTTGCTTCAACAAGATCAGTGAATGAGAGAATGTCTGCCTGTGAAGATTGGATTGAGCATTTTTCCTTTATCTGGTCTGATTTTAGGACCACCACGTCAGACAAGGATGTACCGATCATTTTCATCCATCCGCTGAAGACTGGTCTCTTCAGAATAAAAGTTCAAGGAGCTACAGGGAAGTTCAGCATGGTGATTCCATTGGTTGATGGGATGGTAGTGAGTCGGCGGGCATTAGGTAAGGGCACCAGCTGTCAGAGAATTGAATGTTGTATTTTATTTTGAGTCAAGTGCATAATTGTTTGCCTGCTCAAAAGTTGCAGCTCCTACTTGTCCCTCATAACCCGAGCTTCATTGCATTATTCCCATTCTCTCATGCTGTGAAGAAATGGGAAGGATATTGACGTAATGTTATGGTGTCGCCGAACCAGTGTGAGGTGCCTCTTAAATTGTAGGTGCAACGTTCCATTTGCAGTGACCCTCTATGGTGTGCAAAACTCACTTGAACACTCCGAAGGTGCATATACAACTTTAAAGCAGCTGAAATCTCATGCATTCACTGTTAATGCAAACTTGTGTTTGCGACTTTGAGTTGGCCAAAGGGAGTTGCATTTAGCCCAGTAATTGTGAAATGGTCATTTGTCTACCAGCATCCAGCAGTCAAGCGCAAGATAAAATCCCCTGCTCACAAAAGAAGTGGCCTCTTATGCCACTGGCATTGCCTTACTTAATTTACATGGGTCTCTGTGACACTTACTATATCAGGATAATATTGTAAATTACATGGCATGTAAGTGCCTGTATTCAGAACAATGCTATCACTAGTTTGTAAAACTGTCCCATCTTACGCAAATTCAATCACAAGTAATGGAGGTGTTTAATCCTCCACCACCCACATCCTGGGGGTTACCATTGACCAGAAACTGAGCTGGACTAGCCACAAATACTGAGGCTACAAGAGCAAGTCAGAGAGTGGGAATTTTGTGGCACTTCTTGACTCTCTAAATACTGACCATCATCTGCAAGATACAAGTCAAGAGTGTGATGGAATACTCCCCCACTTGCCTGGATGAGTGCCGCTCCAAGAACACTCAAGAAGCTTGACACCATCCAGGACAAAGCAGCCTGCTTGATTGGCACCCCCTCCACAAACATTCATTCCCTCTGCCATCAACGCACAGTAGCAGCAGTGTGTACCATCTACAAGATGCACTGCAGGAATTCAGCAAGGCTCCTTAGACAGCACCTTCCAAACCCACGACCATGACCTTCTAGAAGGGCAAGGGCAGCAGATAGATGGGAACACCATCTGGAAGTTCCGCTCCAAGCCACTCACCATCCTGACCGGGAAATATTTCAGCGCTCCTTCACTGTCGCTGGGTCAAAATCCTGGAACTCCCTCCCTAACAGCGCATTGGATGTACCTACACCACATGGACTGCAGCAGTTCAAGAAGGCAGCTCACCACCACCTTCTCAAGGACAATTAGAGATGGGTAATAAATGCTGGCCCAGCCAGCAATTCTGTCATTCCATAGCAGCTGCTTCTTTGAGAGCTTTCAACTAAAGGGTGATGTATTTCAAATAAAAAGGACCAATACTTAACATCCCTCTAAAATCAAATGGAAATTTCTGGTGGCTAATAAATGATCAATTGAGATAAAAAATCATTTGGCGGGGAGGGCTGGGGGGAGAGAGATTTACTGAAGTTTGATTGTTCTAAACTCAGTTAATTCTCATCGTATCAAACTTCAAAGCAAGAAATTTAAATGGAGACCAGCTCAGATCTTGGGGTGCTTTTGAGTCACAAGGTCTACCTGAGCACAGCTTTACTATTATCACAGATCCTGTCAGCTCCAGCATGGCTTGCTCATTGAGCAGAAACTGGAGTGGAAATGTCAGCAAGCCCTTGAACTGGGGGGATGACCATCCTGGCTGCTCCGTGTTGAAAAATGGGAGGATGACCATTGGGTTGGTCCATGCTGTGTAGGATTGAATACCAGGGCTGATTCGTGGTGTGAAGCGGGGTCCGTGTTGGTGACAGGTGATGTAAAACAAACAGATTTAGCTGGAACTCTGCAGCCTCAAAAAGAGAAGTCAGTCCAGGGCAGCAAGCCGGCTCACAGGCTGCCAGTTGGAAATGATGGGTTTGGGACAGATGCCAGACTATATCGCCTTGTGCAGATGGTGAGCAACAGCTGCAACAGGCTTCTGGGAAGAATGGTTGAGGTTGGAATTCATTTGAGACAGCTGGATGCTGTAATGAGGCACTGGTAAGTAAGGCTGGTGTTGAGCAAGATCAGCTTTAGATGAATTCCAAACCCCCCCCCCACCCCCCTTCCCCAGGAACAACATAGTGGATATGGAGCAGACTAGCAGAAAAACTAGGTAATTCTGAATGTTAAAAAGCGATTTGAAAAGAAACTGCTTTGATATGGAAAAAGGGACAGATCTTTCCTCCCTAATCAGACATTCCTTGACGTATGTGTCATTGCCCAGGCTGGCATTTATTGCCGATCCCAGAGTAGTTGGTGCTCGGTGTGGGACCGGAGACACACACAGACTCAGAGTAGGTCAGAATGGGAGGTTTCCTTCTGGAAAGGATTATTAGTGAGCCAATCAGATTTTTATGAAAATCCAGAAACTTCAGGGTCAGTTCTTTTAAAAACGAACTCTCATTTTCAAGATGCTGCAGTGGGGTTTGAACTTGAGTTCTCCATAGTATGAATCAAAGGCAAGAGTTAGCAGTCCAGGAGCAGAGCCACCATACTCACATATCTGTCAGATTCACATATGTAGTGTTTGATCAGGGTGGAGAATAAGGAGGCCTTTGACTGAGGTAACAAAAACAGAATTACCTGGAAAAACTCAGCAGGTCTGGCAGCATCGGCGGAGAAGAAAAGAGTTGACGTTTCGAGTCCTCATGACCCTTCGAAGGGTCATGAGGACTCGAAACGTCAACTCTTTTCTTCTCCGCCGATGCTGCCAGACCTGCTGAGTTTTTCCAGGTAATTCTGTTTTTGTTTTGGATTTCCAGCATCCGCAGTTTTTTTGTTTTTATCTTTGACTGAGGTAGCCAGTCCCAGAGTTTGGAAGCAGCAAGTATGGTGGGGTTAAATGGCTTTTTCTTTCAATTTGTGTGTTCTTAAGATGCTCTTGTGTTTTCTGTGCCATGGATAGTGCTCAGCATGGGGACAGAGTTACAATGGAGGGGAGAGTACTACTGCCCCCCATAAAATCAAAACCATGTGATAACCTGTATGACATCCCACGTGCTTTTTGTTTCAGGGTTTTTGGTCCGACAGACAATTATAAACATCTGTCGGAGGAAGAGGCTGGAAAGTGACTCCTACAACCCTCCCCATGTGAGGAGGAAGCAGAAGATAGTAGATATTGTCCACAAATACCGCAACAAGCTTCTGGAGCCAGAATTTTACACTTCACTGTTCCAGGAAGTGGGGCCGAAATCCCTGAACCCATAGATGCACTGAGATCTATGCCAAGAGTATTTATAAGCTATTTTACTACTTAGTCAGGCAGTTGGCTGCTGGAAAATGTGATGTGAAGCACCGACTGGTATCCAGAGCTCTGGAAAGCAGTATACCCCAGCTGGTTCTGTGTAAATGTGTATTAAGGACGTAAAGTTGATTTTTGAGAAATATATAAAATCCATTTTATACTGAACTGCAAGACAGCCTTACTGAACATAATTGAATTTCTGTACGATACTTGAAATCTGCATTATGTAGTGTATCTTTGATCAGCTGCGTGGCAAGCTGTGCAATACTGCTGTACCCTTAGCTCCCAGACCTTGCACCGAATCCTGCACGGATAGACAGTTGTAGAGGAGAAGTGAGTTTGGGGCAGTCTCAATCCAAATACTAGTGGAAGTGATTCCACAGCACAAAATTGCCCTTACAGTTTATAGCTAGCACTAAAACAAGAAGGAACGGGGCTAGGGCTTGGAAGAAGGGAGTTATCTTTTTCATTTATCAACCTAGGTCACTGATTTTCCTTGTTAAGACAACAGGCCACATGTGGTTGTAACCTTAGTACCAAGCCACATGATTCTCCAACAGAAAACCTTTGTCCTGGAGTCACCCTGTGTGAACACAAGGATATTCGTAGTGCAGTTATCAGTTTCATGCGATCCCCAACATTTGCGCATTACCCATTGCAGGCAGAGGGCATCAACTTGCTTTTCAGTCTCCCTGATGTCCTTCCGGCTATGAATATTCGTGCTGAAATGACATCGCACTCTGTACTACTCCAAGAAAGCTAGAAGGATTGTAAAAAGGATTAGCAACATGAGGAAGGGGGAGGTACAAGGGAGTGAAGAAGCCCACACAGGGTACTGATGGTAACGATTCTTTCACAGTGTCCCCACTGTGGAGTTCTCCTACAGGTATGTCTGAACCTCCAGCGCTTGTAGTCAGAGATTAATCATCACTCACCCAACCCAGTTAGTTTGAGTTTGCGTTCTACCATGGAAGAGCTGTGATTTCTGTTTTTCTTTTCCCTAAAGCACGCCAGTGCAATATCCCCAAGTCACTCTATGCCCCTAGCAACCAAATGGGGCCAAATTCATGAGACAATTTCTTACTTCTCATAACAAAAGCTGAATTCAGTGTTCACCTGTGAATTGGCACTTTGCACTGGTTATGCATTGGACTTCGTATGGTACCTGGAAGTTACCCACATGGGAATTCTTCCCTGAACATAGCAAGGCAAGAGCTCTCTCTGCCCAGTACAACTGACTAGGGACAACTTGTACCTCCAGACTGTTCAATGAAAACCATTGATCTAGGTTGTAGTTTAAAATAAAGTTATCCTAAAAGTGCCCAAGTTTGTTTTGAAGCCTTCCACACACCAAGCAGAATTGCTTTTACTTTGCACAGTAATCACAAAGCATTTAAAATATTTTTACAGGTTTTATTTTTATATCTCAATAGTTTGGTCGTTTCCATTTGAGGAAATAATGGTTATTTTTAAAACCGTATCTTTGTTCCCAAAGCACTTGTTTTCATTTGATGAAGAGCCATATTAGAAATCATACAATCTGACACTTTCCAATCAAAGATCTAACAAAGCAAATAACAAACTTTAGTGAACAGTGATCAATAGCATTAAAACCCAAGGCCTTGCGCTATACAGGGCCAAAAACACGGACACTCTCCCACACCTTTCAATATCCCTTGTGTTTTTTAACACTTTCTGAATGAGTACTTACCCTCTTGCACCAGTTTTATGTTTTGTTTTAGTTGATTGATGGGGTGTTTTTTTTTTAATTAAAGGCTTAGTTTAAAAATAATTTAAATGTCATGATTAGATTTTTTCCCCCCTCAATAACCAAGCAATTAACTCACGCCAGTTTCCACTTGAACACCTGGGTTAGTGAAATCTCAGTGATTAAGGATGCAGCTTGATCGATTAGCCAGCCTTGCTGAGTAAGTGATGCAGCTGGAGAGGGCAGACTGGCTTTGCGAATCTCTCCAGTCTGATCCCGGTAATCCTTTAAGGCAACCCCAAACAATATCAGTGATCCTAATGGTCAGCTCAGTCGGAGGGAGAGGGCAGTGGGGGGAGGGCCATGAAGATCTAACCGGTTATACTCCAGCTGTACCCACGTGCATGTTTGACAGTCTCTCCTTGATTCATGCCAACCTGTGCCCAAGCTTAATGGGTTCTTCACCCACAGGAGATGTTTACCAACAGTCAAATAGAAGCTATATTCATTTGCATTTCTCATTTGATTGATTTCTATGCAATTCAGATACCAAGAAACAGACTTTGGTGCAATACATTATTAGCCTTTTGCAATGAGTGAGTGAAGGACATAAGGAGCTAAGCAACGCATTTGTTGGAAACAGAAAATGCTGGAAATACTCAGCTGCCTGGCACTTTGTTTTTATTTCAGATTTCCAGTATCTGCAGTATTTTGCTTTTGTATTGAATGTTCTTGATGGGGCAGGAAGGGCTGGAGCAGATAGCTGCTGTAAAGAAAGATTCAACATGTTATTGACTCTTCTCAGTACAAATGTGTTAATTTTTATATTGTACATAACTAGGATTCTTTTTTGATTACACATCTCATGCACAAAGAAATATCCTGAACACACATTCCATCTCTGCCTGAAGGTAGCACTCAGTGTGTGTGATGGAGCGAGATGATGGTTGATATTTTCTTGTATGTGAGAGCTACAGGTGGGTTGATATTGCCCCAGCAGTTTGGGACCATTGTACTTTAAATAGACAGTTTTGAAAATCAAACTTAATCAGTAAAAAGAAGCCAATCTGCAGTATATGACGTTTTAAAAAGTCCTTCCTTTTTGTTGACAGCTCTTGGAAGTGCAGCTTCCATGCTCAGTTTTCGAACATTAATATCTGGGCAAGTAATGTTGCTATCGAGTATGGAACCATAGAAGAGTTACAGCACAGAAAGAGGCCATTGAGCCCATCATGTCTGCGCCGGCCGAAAAAGAACATTTTTTTTTAAACTAGCTGCCCATTTTAATCCCACCTTCCAGCGCCTGGTCCGTAGCCTTTCGGTTTCCCCCTCCACCAGCAAGCCACGCAGTGAACTCCAAACACCCACCATCCTCTGGGTGAAGACGTTTTTCCTCGCGCCCCCCCCCCCCCCCAATCGTTCTACCAATCACCTTAAATCTGTGCTCCCGGTAATTGATCTCTCTGCTAAGGGAACAGGACATCCCCGTCTGCTCTATCTAGGCCCCTCATGATCTTGTACGCCTCAATCAGGGCACCCCTCAGTTTCCTCATACCTGCAATTTTCAAGCCCTGCCAACATTCTTGTAAATCTCTGCCCTCTCACCAGAGCAATTATGTCCTTCTTGTAATGTGGCGACCAGAACTGTACACATAATTCCAGCTGTGGCCTAACCAGCATTTTATACAGTTCCATCATTACATCCCTGCTTTTCTATTCAATACCTCATCCAGTAAAGGAAAGCATCCCATTTGCTTTCTTTACCACCTGTCCTGCCACCTTCAGGGACCTGTGGACATGCACTCCAAGCCCTCTCACTTCCTCCACCACCCCAGCCCCCCGCCAGTATCCTGCTATTTACTTTGAATTCTCTTGCTTTGTTTGCCCTCTCTAAATGCGTTATCTCACACTTCTTTGGATTGAATCCCATCTGCCACTTTTCTGCCCACTCAACCAAAGCATTGATATCATTCCGAAGACAACAGCTATCCTCTTCACTATCAGCTACATGGCTGACTTTTGTGCCACCTGCAAATTTCCCAACCGTGCCACTGACATTTAAGTCCAAATCATTAATATATACATCAAACAGCAAGGACCCCAACACTGTGCCCATTGGAACGCCACTGGAAACAGCTTTCCACTCACAAGAATATCCATCAACCGTTACTCTTTGTTTCCTGTCACTGAGCCAATTTTGGATCCAACTCACCACCTTCCCGTGTATCCCATGGGATCTCACTCTTCTGACCAGTCTGCAGTGTGGGACCTTGTCAAATGCCGAACTAAAATCCATGTAGACAACATCCACTGCACCACCTTCATCAATCCTCCTTGTTACTTCCTCAAAAAATTTGATTAAGTTAGTAAGACACAAACTTCCCCTAATAAAACCATGCTGACTATCGCTGATTAATCCGTTCCTTTCCAAGTGACAGTTTATCCTGTGTCTCAGAATTGATTCTAATAATTTGCCCACCACTGAAGTCAGACTGACTGGCCTATAATTATTTCGCCTATACATCGCACCCATTTTAAATAAAGGTACAATGTTGGCAGACCTCTGGTACCTCGCCTATATCTAGTGAGAAGTGGAAAATAATCCTAAGAGCATCCACTATTTCCTATTTTGCTTTGATTTTACCTGCCAATATTTTTCATAACCTCTCTCTGCTTTCCCAATTACCTTCATTATTTCACCCCTGTACTCTCTATAGTCCTCTATGCTTTCTACAGTATTAAGTTTTATGTGACTGTCATAAGCTTCCTTTTTCTGCTTTATCCTACCCTGTATACTTCCAGATAACCAGGGGGCTTTGGATTTGGCAGAGCTGCCCCTTTTCTTTGTGAGGACATCTGTACGCTGTATTGTGTGAATCTTAATTTCAATTGTAAAAGCAAAAATGTGATGCAGATCCATTTCATGCAGTGAAACACAAGTATTCACGCAGATTTCATATTAATGGGAGCGTGAATAATTTCAAAATATGGCGTACATGGGGGGTCTCACTGTTGCCACGTTCATATTAATCTTTATCAAATTTCCACAGTGGTGAGTAGTTTTGCTCTTTCAGAATGCGGTAACCTAATGCTAGATTAAATTAACAGAATTTAAGCCAAATAGACTGAAACTCCAAAGATGTATATACCTGTTGGTAATGGAACCATTTGTTGGTTTTAAGTCAACTAAGAGATGACTGATTGATGTCCTTGCTAGACCCACAACTTCAGCTATTCAAATTGATTGGATAGTGTAATTGACCTGCACGTTCTCCCAGTTTTCGATTGTTCAAAGAAGGCTATTTATCTGTCCAAATGTGGAATCCTGTTTATATTCCTGTTCATAAAGCTCATTTGACAATTTGAGTGATTTAAGTTTTGGGGTTTTTTTTTTTTGCAAATCAGCCACAGCCCTTCAGCTTTCTTTTGGTTACCAAATAATCACAAGCGCTGGAAAGGCACAACAGGTGGGAAAGCAATTTACTCCAATCTTTTAGAAGTTGCCTCCAGAAATATTTAATGCAGAATGAGTGTATTAAACCCCACTACACCAAGCCACATGCCTGAGTGACAGGCCAATGAGATCCTCTCCCAGAAATGCCCAAGCCCACACCTGCCTTTCTCTTCCAGGCCAGACCTGGTCTTGCAAAGTTTGAAGTTCTATTAAGGATGTTATCTGGTTAATCTCTGTGGCATCATTTCAGGAGTCTACTCCTCAACTTGCTCCCAGCAAATGTTGACTTTTTTTGCCTGTTGTGTGCATGCTTTATTTAAAAAGAGAACATTAATAGACCATTGTCCCTTAGAAATTGAAGCTAAAACTAAGTGACACTATGTTTAGTTTCTTAAAATGTATCCCCAAAAAAAATTAAACCAGGAGGGAGATCCCGACAGGGAAGGTTGTCAAGGAGTTTATTTCTGGAATTTGGTGGGGTCAGCTCTCCACCTCCCAGCAACTGTTTGTTTTCATTCCTATCTGCTTCTTGTTTCCCTCCCTCCATCTCTTTCTCCCCCAACCACCCTCCATCCCCTCGCACACACAATCCTTCCTGCTGTTGTGCTAGGTGGGCACAGGAAGGGCTTTGATTATCTTGTCTATTGCTGTTTGGGAGCTTGCTCTGCATTAATTGGCTGCTGTGTTTTCTACATTGCAACAGTGACTACGCTTAAACATTATTTCATTGACTGTGAAGCGCTTAGACGCACCCCAAGGCTGTGAAAAGTACTATATAAATGCAAGTATTTCTCACTGTTCTCGCTGTGCCTGTATTGCTCAATGTTGCTAGAAGGCAGGTTTGATGATGGTGCTGGGGTTCTGGTGCACTTGCACTCAGTGTTCAAGTCAAGTTGATGCTCCCACCACCCACAAACTGATCCTAACAGACCAGCAAGATATGCCTGCTCACAGCTGGCAGTCATCTGTCCAGCTCTAGATTTCCACTTTGTCCTGTTTCATTTTCTAACAGCTGTTGTATTTATTTCTGATGCCTGTAACTGTGTCAGCACCTGCAATAATGGAGCCTTCCCCAGGTAAGTAAGGGTTAGACTGAAACCTTGTTTACTCAATTCTGGTAATGTCTTGTTGGGAGGTTTTGAGCACATTCTCTATCCCTCTGCAAAGACACTGACTCTAGCTCTGATATCTTGCTTAAGTGACGAGTCCCACTGTGTGAAGCTAGGATGAGGCAGAACCCAAGTAAATGTCCAGTTGGAGTGGTTAGATAGGATTCAGAACAAAGAACCCTTATGTTTCTCAATCGCCACCACCCACCACATCTTCCAACCCCCTTCCCCAAACCCAGATCACTAACGTCAATTGTCTACCACAAGCTACACTGAAATCAGTTCATTCAGTGCAAACCTGGAACAGGACCTTGGACATCATGTATTCCAAGTTAATAGCAGAATTCCAATGTGCTGGACTGTTTAGGTTTAGTGATACATTGCACAAACTATGCCCTGCTGTTTGATGCACTAAATATTAAGGAGAGCTAAGGACTTGTACAAACCATTGCACACATTGCTTTTGATTAGTGGTAAGGGGAGGTTTTTTATTGTCTTGGAACTTAATATCCCTTCTGTCTGTTATTAGCTTGTGGTCACCATTTAGATTTTTTTCTTAAACTGGCCATTCTGGGCTCCCTTATAGCTCAATAGAGCCAGTCCCCAGGCCATGTTGAGTTAGCTGGTCTCACTGTATATGAAAGTTGGAATATAATTGGCCTGTACCATTTTGGGACAGGAATAGAAATTTTGCCAAGGTCCACACTCCTGATGGCTCACACTTGTGAACATCAAAGGATAGGCTCAACTGTGATTTCCCTCCTGCCAAGCCTTCCACATGAAAGATGACCATTTAACACTGAGGTACCAATGAATCATCCTCCAGTACATAGCAACAGCTTCAGGATAGAAGACTGAGAATTGATGCTTAGTGAGACCTGTCTGTTGATGTAAGGCCAACGGACACTCTGCTTGTACATTCGGCTTAAACATCACCCTCCAACAATAAACTTGTTTCATTTGTTTTTGTCTCAGGTTCCCAACACTATAACCTTAGTTTAGAACCTCAGACGTCCCTCAATTTTGTGTGTTATAGCGGTCAGGGATTGTACAGAATACATCTATATTGAAACAAAGGGAGGTTGTAATGTTTAGACCCTGAAATAAGAAATGCTACCTTCAATTTTATTCAGCTGGTGGAGTTGGGGAGGTGGTGGGTGGAGGAGGAGTGAGACTTGTAACCAAACCTCATCTACACAACCAGTGTTCTGGTATCAACTCTCCTGCAGAGTGGGATGCCATGTTAGGAAGCACTCTCCCACCAATAGCTTTCATGTTTGCAAGGTGTATGGTACCAAAGCAAGTGATTAACCTGAAGCTATGTTTTCTGTGGATAATTGGAGTCACTGCAACATGTTACTGACAACAGCTCACCAGAGATTCAATGTAACAGCATCCTGCTGCATCCTCATGAAACTCTTGATATTAGGCTTTGGGATCATCTCTGTACAAAAGCCAGACCAGTTAAAGGCCCTTTTCCTCATGACCATTTAACCCAATATAACTGGACAACACACTTTGCTCTAATTCATGCTCTGGATTTACCAGGATGTTGCCTGGGCTGGAGAGTTTTAGTTATGAGGAGAGATTGGATAGACTGGGGTTATTTTTCCTGGAGCCGAGGAGATTGAGGGGGAACATGATTGAGGTGTATAAAATTATGAGGGGCCTAGATATGGTAGACAGGAAGGAACTTTTCCCCTTGGTGGAGGGAACAATAACCAGGGGGCATAGATTTAAGGTAAGGGGCAGGAGGTTTAGAGGGGATGTGAGGAAGAATCTTTTCACCCAGAGGGTGGTGGGAATCTGGAACTCGCTGCCTGAAAGGGTGGTAGAGGCAGAAACCCTCCTAACATTTAAGAAGTATTTGGATGTGCACTTGCGATGCCGCGGCATACAGGGCTATGGCTAGTGCTGGAAAATGGGATTAGAATAGTTAGGGACTTGCCTGACCAATGCAGACTTGATGGGCTGAAGGGCCTTTTTTCTGTGCTGTAGACCTCTATGACTCTCTGAATTTCTGGCAAATTCCTAGGAAACATTCACCATACACATCGGCCACGAAAAAGGCAGTGGGACAATGGCACTTTGCTCCAGTGAATAATTCAACCGACTGTCAGGAGAAATCCCCAAACTATTGTGTATTTTCTAGTAGCTTCTCATCCTGGGCAGCTCAAGAAGCTTCAGCTGTCTGGGATTATGACTTTTTGTTTTAATTCACAGGTCAGGCTCAGTGTTCAGAAGAAATTGTGTACAATCATTATGAAAATGAGCATCAAGATAATCTGGCATGAAGGGTAATTTAAAAGTATTGTATTTTTTGTAAATAATGCTGGCTTCAATCTGAGATGTACAGTAAAAGGAGGATCTGTGTAAATAGTGTGCAGCAGACTAGGTTGTTTTTGTCTTTAGTAGCTAATCTTGCTCCTTGCTAGGATTGGCACAAAGAGCTTGTTTGTATTTATACCAGTTCTGTGTATCAAAGAGAAATGTACTGATATTGAATGTATTATCTCATGTATTCAATAAAATTTCAAGGAGCTTCTTAACCCCGTACCCTTATTAGAAAGGGCTGGCAAGAGTGAGCTGGAATTTAAATGGATTCTAAGCAAAATTCCAGTTTCTTCAGAGAAAGCCTTTTCTGAGACACATTTCCATTAGTGTTAGCATTGAGTGTGGATGGGCGATTTGATTGTGAAAGGCACTACACGTACCATTTCCAGCGCAGATCACTTGGGTAACAATCTGGAGAGGGAGCCCTGGCAGATGATTTTAAACTTCCCCTCACCCGGGGTGTTTGGGGGAGTGCGGGGGGAGGAGTTGTTGGTCATCAGCTAACACGGTGAGAATCAAGCCCTATGAGTCGATCTGAGAATCATCTTGGTCTGCAAGGCTTGATCCTAAACCTTACCATTGTCATTACTACGACATTCTCTGATCCACTGCACTTCACTGTCAGGGTACCATCACCACGAGCACTACATTGGATTGTGCAGACAGTTCACCTCCAGACAACTAGGAATGGACAATAAATACCAACCTTGCCAGCATCACTCACATCGAGAGCAGGTGAGCTGAGAGTTTCAACTTAACAACAAATATAACTGTTCAGCAGAATAACAAATTAGTGAGTGGAAATATTCAAATGTAATAAGATATTGCACACATTCATCTTGTAAATGCAATTTTTAAAAGCTTCACCATTAGGTTTGTGTACCTCAGCAAGATTTTTGTTTTGCTACTGATTGAAATTTGAGCTGTTGGATTAAAGTGGGGAAATGATCTTTTCCCTTTTACTGATGTTTCATTTCTTTGTCACCTCAGGGTGTCATTTTATCCAATTTTTTTTTTTGCCTTTCCCAGGAGATTACATGACTCTCTGGTATGACCACAGAGTACCTCCTGTGGCGAAAACCTGCGTGTGGAGTCTTTTAACACGGGGTGGGCTATTGTGCTGCAGTTACCATGTGGTTCTGGCTGACCCGCAGACCCCCGCTCTTCCCACCAGAGACGTATTGAAAGGATTTACAGGTTAATTATAGGCCTGATTGGCCACATTTTGAACACACCTTCCATGGTATAAAATCCTGGACAGGGACTCAAACCTGGAGCTTCTGTTTCAGAGGCAGGAACATTACCCACTGTGCCACAAGACCTATCACATGACTAGAAGTGGGAGGATGCACTGGTAGCCACTGGATGATTTTTAGCTGCATTATGACTATTTGGCACAATCAGATAGTTGTCAGCTTTCCCTGCTCAGCCTTTCACAAAATTCAACTTACCTGGAGTGGTCATCCCTATCCTTGCTAGTCTCTTGCTCTACCTGACCAGCTTCTTAAAATATAAAATCCTTGACCTGGCTTCAACTTATTTTATGGCTCTAGCTGATCTGAGTAAACTTCACCAGCTCCAAATTGCAATGCATACCCTTCACTCTTTCTATTATAATCCCAACCTGAAGCCTGGAATTCTCCCTGAACCCTTCCCCCAATTGCACCCACCCCCCATTACTAACATACTCCACATTCAAAAGCCTCCTCAAACTTCCTTCTGTAGGCCTGAAATCTCATCGTTCTCTACTTCACTCCTATCTCCCCTCATGTCCTCACTGAGTTCATCATGACCACCTGCTCTCTCAACCCTATTGCCACTAAACTCCTGACCCCACAACTTCCCCTCCTGGTCCCCATGTTATCAGATATTACAAATAGCTCAGTCTCTTCAGGTGCTGCTCCTCCTTTAAATCTGCTATCATCACCACTCTCCAAAAAAAAAAGAAACAGGAGTAGGCCATTCAGCCCATCGATCCTGCTCCACCATGGCCAATCTGCAGAACTAATTGTGGCCTTAACCCCACTTTTCTGTCTGCCCCATAAGCCTTGACCCCCCCTTGTCAATCAAAAATCTGTCTAACTCAACCCTGAATATATTCAATGACCCAGCTTCCACTGCTCACTGGAGAAGAGAATTCCAAACACTAATGACCCTCAGAGAAGAAATTCCTCTTCATCTCCATTTTAAATGGCAGTTACATTTTTAAAATTGTGCCCCCTGGTTCTAGACTCCCCCAAGAGAGGAAACATCTTGGCATCTACCCTGCCAAGCCCCTTTAGAATCTTGTGTTTCAATAAGATCACCTCCCATTCTTCTAAACCTCAGTGGATACAGGCCCAACCTACTCGATCTTTCCTCATGCACAAACCTCTAACTCCTGGATCCTTATATTTGTCACAGCTGTCAAAATGTGAGCAGAGTTTTCAGAGCAGCTTGTTGGTTGCGGATTGGCCTGAAGCCTCAGTGAGATGGGAGCTCTAAATAAAAAGATTTCTTTTTTCAGCTTTGTAGTTACAGAGCATTAACCAGGCAGAGGGAAGGCCTCAAGGAAGAGCTGTGTAATTGTAATAATGTTAAGTTAACACAGTGCAGTGGAGGTATGTCCTCTACTGAGTGCGCTCTTCATTTCTTGTTTCTTTTGTTTTTGTTTGTATCTGGGGTCACATTCCATTTTAATACTTGAAAATTAGTATTGGAAAATAGTTTGAGAATCTAAGAATACAACAATGTATTTACCATTATGCATATAGCCCTCTGTTTGTAAACACCCTTCATATGTATTTGCCCTGGATTAACTGATGCATTATTAGATCTGTGGAAAATTAGTTTTCTTTGTTTTTTGTGAAAAATTAATTTCACAAATTGATTGAGGAGAAAAACGTGTCGGTGATTTTCTTCTGAAATTTTCTCCCAGACATATCCTGCTGTGAGCTTTCAGCTAATTAATACAATTCTGTTGATTCGAACAGTGATGAAGTAAAACTCAGATCATTGACAGGATTAATAAATCTGTGTCACTGCATATCAAGCTGTTAATATCACAAAACAACCCAAACACACCTCATCTCCATGGGTTATTAATTTAAGTTAAAAGCATGTCCAACTAGCCCCAGATATAAATATTATAATACATTTTTATGTCAATCAATTTAGGAACATAGGAGCAGGTGTACGCCATTCAGCTCTTTGAGCTGGCTTCATCATTCAATAAGATTGTGGCTGATATGCTTGTGGCTTCAACTCCACTTTCCTGTCTGTCCTCCATAACCCTTGATGATCAAAATCTGTCTAACTCAGCCTTGAATAAATTCAATGGCCCGGCCTCCACTGCTTTGGGGAAGAGAATTCTACACACAACCCCCTGAGACAAGACAATTCTCCTCATCTCAGTCTTAACAAGGAGACCCCTTATTCTTAAACGCGTCCCCCAGTTCTAATCTCCACAACAAGTGGAAACATCCTCCTGGTATCCACCCTATCCAGTCCCCTCAGGATCTTATATGTTTCAATAACATCACCTTTCATTCTTCTAAACTCCAATGGGTATAGACTCAACCTGTTCAATCTTTCTCCATAAGGTAAGCCCTTCATCCCAGGAATAAGTCGAGTGAACCTTCTCTGAATTGCTTCTAGTGCAATTAAACCATTTTTCAAATAAGGAGACCAAAACTGTACACAGCACTCCAGATGTGGTCTCACGAAGGCCCTGTACAACTGCAGTAAAACTTCCCTACTTTTATATTCTATCTCCCTTGCAATAATTCCAACATTCCATTTGCCTTCCTCATCACTTGCTGCACCTACATACTAACTTCTTATGATTCATGTACCAGGGCATCCAGATCGCTCTGTGCCACTTGTTCTGCAATCTCTCTCCATATAAATAAGATGCTGCTTTTCTATTCTTCCTGCCAAAGGTGACAAGTTCAGATTTTCCCACATTATACTCCATCTGCCAAACATTTGCCCAATACTTAATCTGTCTATATCCCTTTGCAGACTCTCTACCTCCTCTTGACAACTTATTTTCCTACCTATCTTGGTGTCAATGGCAAATTTAGCTACCGAACATTTGCCCCTTCATCCAAATCATTTGTATAGATTGTAAATTGTTGAGACACCGGCACTGATCCCTGTGGCACTCCACTTGTTACAGTTTGCCTACCTGAACAATTTTTAATATTTTTTCATGGGATGTGGGCATCGCTGGCTGGTCCAGCATTTATTGCCCATCCCTAACTGCCCCTTGAGAAGGTGGTGGTGAGCTGCCTTCTTGAACCGCTGCAGTCCATGTGGTGTAGATACACCCACAGTGCTGTTAGGGAGGGAATTCCAGGATTTTGACCCAGCGACAGTGAAGGAACGGCGATATATTTCCAAGTCAGGATGGTGAGTGACTTGGAGGGGAACTTCCAGGTGGTGGTGTTCCCATCTATCTGCTGCCCTTGTCCTTCTAGATGTAGTGGTCGTGCATTTGGAAGGTGCTGTTGAAGAAGCCTTGGTGAGTTCCTGCAGAGCATCTTATAGATGGTACACCCTGCTGCTACTGTGCGTCGGTGGTGGAGGGAGTGAATGTTTGTGGATGTGGTGCCAATCAAGCAGGCTGCTTTGTCCTGGATGGTGTTGAACTTCTCTAGTGTTGTGGGAACTGCACTCATCCAGGCAAGTGGGGAGTATTCCATCACACTCCTGACTTGTGCCATGTCGATGGTGGACAGGCTTTGGGGAGTCAGGAGGTGAGTCAGTTGCCACAGGATTCCTAGCAACTGACCTGCTCTTGTAGCCACAGTATTTATATGGCTGGTTCAGATTCATTTCTGGTCAATGGTAACCCCCAGGATGTTGATTGTGGGGGATTCAGTGATGGTAATGCCATTGAATGTCAAGGGGCGATGGTTGGATTCTCTCTTGTTGGAGATATTCATTGCCTGGCATTTGTGTGGCGTGAATGTTACTTGCCACTTGTCAACCCAAGCCTGGATATTGTCCAGGTCTTGCTGCATATAGACACAGACTATTTTAGTATCTGATGAGTCAGGAATGTTGCTGAACATTGTTCAATCAACCACAAACAGCCCCACTTCTGACCTTGCGAAGAAGGGACGGTAATTGCAACATTTGAAAAAGGTTGGGTCTTGGACACCCTGGAGAACTCCTGCAGCAATGCCCTGGGACTGATACGATTGGCATTCAACAACCACAACAAAGACTAATTTATCTCTACTCTCTGCTTCTTGTTAGCTAACCAATCCTTCGTTAAATGTGTTACCCCCTACACCATGTACTCTTGTGAAGTAATCTTTGATGTGGATCCTTTTGGAAGTCCAAGTACATCACATCTACAGGTTCCCCTTTATACATCTTGCTTGTTACTAGCTCAAAAAACTCTAATAAATTAGTTAAACATGATTTCCCTTTCACAAAGCCATGTTGACTCTGCCTGATCCCATTATGAAAAATATCCTGCTATAACCTCCTTAATAATGGATTCTAGCAATTTCCCAATGACAGATGTTAGGCTAAGTGGCCTGTAGTTTCCTACTTTCTGTCTCCCTCCTTTCTTGAGTAAAGGTGTTATATTTTCTATTTTCCAATCGGCTGGGACCCTTCCAGTTTCTAAGGAAGTTTGGAAGATTATAACCGATGCCTCTACTATCCCTACAGCTATGTTTTTAAGACCCTAGGATGCAGGCCATCTGATCCTGGGGGCTTGTCAGCCTTTAGATCTATTAGTTTTCCCAGCACCTTTTCCCTGGTGATGGTGATTATTTTAATTTACTCCCTCCCTTATGGCTCTTGTTTTTTCAGTATATTTGGGAAGTTTTCTAAATCTTCTACTGTGAAGACTTTTTTTCTCGTAATTCTTTGCTGGTTCTTAAAATCTGACAAATGTTCCGACCTATCACTAATCTTTGCAGATTTGTACAGTGTTTCGTTCAATTAGATATTATCCTTAACTTTATTTAACCACTAATGATGTATCATTTTCAAAGAGTCTTTCTTTCTCACTAGGATACATCTTTACTGAGAGTTATTAAATATCTCCTTAAAAGTCTGCCAGAGCATCTATACTGTCTTATCTTTTAATCTACTTTCTCTATTCACTTTAGCTAGTTCTGCCTTCATACTCTTTTGATACATTTATTCAGATTTAGCACACGTGCCTTAGACCCACACTTCACCCCTTCAAATTGAACGTGAAATTCTATCATGTTATGATCGCTGTTGCCTAGAGGCTCCTTTACTATGAGGTTATTGATTAATCCTGTCTGATTGCACATTACCAGGTCTAGAATAGCCTGCTCCCTGGTCGGCTCTAGAATGTACTGTTCTAAGGAATTTTCCCACATACACTAAATGACTCATTTTCCAGGCTACCTCTGCCAACCTGATTCGCCCAATCTACGTGTAGATTAAAGTCACCCATGATTGTTACAATATCTTTCTTACATGCCACATTTTTTTCTTCCTGTGTACTCTGTCCTACAGTGTAACTACTATTAGAGGGCCTATAAACTACTCCCTCAAGTGACATCTTATCTTTCCTATTATCTGTACTCAACCTGATTCTGCATCTTGCTCTTTCAAGCTAAAGTCATCCCTGAGTACCGTACGAATGACATCCTTAATTAACAGAGCTATCCTACCACCTTTTCCTGGCATCCTATCTTTTCAAAATGTCAAATGCTCTTCAATATTCAGGTGGCAGCCTTGGTCACCCTGCAGCCATCTCTCTGTGTAGGATATCAGGTCAATATGTATTTATTTCTATCTGTGCTAACAATTCACTCGTTTTTTTACACATGCTAAACACCTTCAGATACAGGGCCCTTAACTTTGTCTCTTTACGATTTTTGCAATCTCTGACCTTATGTACTAGTGCACTCTTAAGTTTGTACTCTCTATCCCTTCCTGCCATACTCTGGTTACCTTTACCCAAATCTCAACCCCACTCTAGTTACCTCGTTGTTACCCTTTGAATTGCTACATAAACTCTCACATGATCTCTACATTTCCCCCACACAACTGCGCCCCCCCCCCACCCCCCACCCACCCCAACCACTATTTAGTTTAAAGCCCTCTATACCAACCTAGTTATACAACTTGCAGAACACTCACCAGCTCCCATTTTCCCCAAGTACGGGTGCCAATGCCCCATGAATCGAAACCCATTTCTCCCACATCAATCTTTGAGCCACATATTTGTTTCTCTAATCTTACTTACCCTTTGCTAATTTGCTCATGGCTCAGATAATAATGCAAAGATTATTACCAGCCCTGAGCAGATGTCCTGAACCCTGGCACTGGGCAGGCAACACAGCCGTCTGGACTCTCGTTCCTGACTGCAGAGAACTGTGCCAATCCACCTGACTATACTCTCCCCTACTACACTACATTCCTCTTAACTCCCCTCACTTCAATGGCTTCCTGTACCACAGCCCCTTAGTCAGTTCACTCATCCAGCGTGCAGCCCCCACATTTCACCCCCACAAGCAGCAAGAACCTCGAACCTATTGGACAATTGCAAGGGCTGGTGCTCCTCCACATTTACTTTCTCCCCTAAAGTAAAAGCAAAATACTGCGGATGCTGGAAATCTGAAATAAAAACAGAAAATGCTGGAAAAGCTCCGATGCTACCAGACCTGCTGAGGAGAGAAGAACAGGGTTAACGTTTCAGGCCGGAAGACTCTTCAGAGCAGAACAGAAGTAGAAATGTGATGGAATTCATACTGTTTAAGAGGGGGTGGAGCAAGTGGAACGAGATAGAAGGTCAGCGATAGGTGGGGGTTAAGGACAGATTAACAAACACATCATGGACACAAGATAAAGGGACTGTTAATGGTAGTGTTCAAGACTAAAGCAGGTGCTGAGAGTGGCATAAGGGTAAGATGGCAGAGTGTGTTAATAGCAGAACAAGGGTCAGTGCTCTCTGAAAACAAAGTACAGGAAGAAGTGACAGCCCTGTTTTGTGGGGTGTGGGGTGGCGAAATTGGACTAAAAAATGGGTCAAGATGGAGGAGAGAGTTTGTGGTCTGAAGTTGTTGAACTCGGTGTTAAGTTCAGAAAGCTGTAAAGTGCCTTATCAGAAGATGAGGTGCTGTTCCTCCAGTTTGCATTGGGCTTCACTGGAACAATGCAGCAAGCCAAGGACAGACATGTGGGCATGAGATCAGGGTGGAGTGTTGAAATGGCAAGCGACAGGGAGGTCTGGGTCATGCTTATGGACTGAGCGAAGGTGTTCTGCAAAGCCGTCACCCAGTCTGCGTTTGGTCTCTCCAACGTAGAGGAGACCACATTGGGAGCAGCGAATGCAGTAGACTAAATTGAGGGAAATGCAAGTGAAATGCTGCTTCACCTGAAAGCGTTTGGGCCCTTGGACAGTGAGGTGGGAGGAGGTAAAGGGGCAGGTGTTGCACCTTTGCGATTGCCTGGGAAGGTGCTGTGGGAAGGGGATGAGATGTTGGGGGTGATGGAGGAGTGGACTAAGGTGTCCTGGAGGGAATGGCCTCTCCAGAATGTTGGGGAGGGAGGTGGGGTGAAGGGAAGAAGGGAAGATGTGTTTGGTGGTGGCATCATGCTAGAGTTGGCGGAAATGGCGGAGGATGATTCTTTGAATGCGGAGGCTGGTGGGATGATAAGTGAGGACAAGGGGGACCCTATCATGGTTCTGGGAGGGAGAGGAAGGTGAGAGGGCAGCTTTGGATCACAGTCTGAAATAAAAATTGCAGTTAAAAGCAAAATACTGTGGATGCTGGAAATCTGAAACAAAAACAGAAAATGCTGGAAAAGCTCAGCAGGTCTGATAGCATCTGTGGAAAGAAAGACAGAGTTAACGTTTCGAGTCCGTATGACTCTTCTTCAGAGCTAAAGAGAAGAGTCACATGGACTCAAAACGTTAACTCTGTTTCTCTCTCCACAGATGCTGTTAGACCTGCTGAGTTTCTCCAGCATTTTCTGTTGATAGAATTTGAGGACTCTGCTGGCATCTGAGAAGAGAGAAGCCTCAGGTCAGAAAAGATTTCCTTTGTCTCACCAGGGTTACAAAACACAATGACCCAGACAACAGGAGGTTATGTGGAACTGATGGAGGTTTAACGGGACAAAGAGTATGAGTGATTTTGATGAGTGTGGCTTTTAAAGGCATCTTGGGCAACTTGGAGCCTCCTCAGTTTCATAAATGCATCATCAGCAAACTCATTGATCTTAATTTTTTTCTTCCCTGAAGCCAAGTACTCACATACATTTCTTTGGCTTCTGCTCATCTTCCACTGAGGTGAGAGTCTCAAGAGTGAGTGTTCACTCTATCCTCACCCTTCCACACCTGACTTTACGTAAACCAGTCAAGGTTGAGTCTTCCATCCCTAGAAAAGTCTTTGCAACCTCCAAAGCCATTTTGGTTTACTAATGTATGAGAAACCTGTTCTCCATCTTTTTATCCTTTTTTTTTTACCAATTATTATTGTTCTGCATCCATTTACCCGCTGTCTGCATTCCAAATCCTGTAAGAGCCGCCAATCTGTGTTATGACTGGAGTGGGAGGAGTGTGCAGTTTGACTAGCCCTACAACTCCACAGGTTGCGCCATTACTTTAAACGTTTTTGATTCACTCACCAAAATGGCCAATTGTTTATCTTTGTTACTATGACCCAGAATAAGAGACTTTAACCAGGCTTCTTTCAATAAACAACAAACCTTTTAGTTTATTATAAAATCAGCCTTTTCAAAGAGAAAGACAAAGCTTATTAACATAGAGTTTGAAATATGAAAGTCAACTAATTACTCTTTCAAGATACCCTAAGTCAGTCAGGTGCATGCATACCAAAAAATAATAAAAATAGAGGAATCCTGCCAAAGGTTAAAAATCAATGGTCAAGGGGAAAAGGAAGAATTGAGTCTTTGAAATGGTGTCTGGGTTATATGGTTAGTGTCTCGGTGCTGATCTGTGAAACAGTCAATGACAAGCGCACTGTTTTTGAGGCAGACTCGAGGAACACCTGTAGATACTCAATTCCAGCACATAGAGCAACTTAGAAGCTTCCGGCTTTGGACTGCAAAAAGGCTGCTATCGTCTTCTCAAGCAGTTGGTCTTCCTGCTCAAAGCAAAACCAAAACCAACTTTTAAACACAGTTCCAGGTACTTTTTTTTTATTCAGAGCCATAAACTACCATGTGTCTCCTTTTGTACACACCAGGGTCAAGAGGTTTCCAACTTTGTTATAACTGCTTAATTACATTTTCCTGTAAACAGACGTCTCTTCCAAGCAAAGCAATCTGAGTTCTTGCATTAACCCTTTAAGGAAGTGTCTTTTAAAGCACAAGTTCTTCCAGAATGTTCTTAGTCCTTGAAGATAAACCATTTTCTGTGATTAAGGTGTTCACCTCAAATTGCATATCCATGCCATCACTATTTCCACTTCCATAATGTCACTAGACTGCACCTCTGCCTCAAATCATTTGATGTTGAAGCTCTCATCCATTACTTTGTTACCTCTAGACTTGACAATTCCAACGTATCATGGCTGGCCCCTCATATTAAGGTATCCCATAATAGGCTAATGGCCAAGGTCAGGCAATGAAGAGTCGGGGACAATTAGAATGGATTGCTAGCTGGTTTCTGGATAGAAAGCAGAGAGTGGGAGTAAAGGGTAGTTATTCAGAGTGGCAGAAGGTGGAAAGTGTTGTTCCATAAGGATCAGTGCTGGGACCACTGCCGTTCACAATTTACATTTTTGATTTTAGAATCAAAAACACAATACTCAATTTGTTAATGACACCAAATTGGGGGGAATAGTCAATACTGAGGATGACTTCAACAAATCATTGGAGGACATAAATCAACTTGTAGAGATGTGAGGTGATGCATTCTGATAGGAAGAACATGGAGAGACAATATAAAATGAGGGGTACAATTCTTAAGAGGTTGCAGGAGCAGAGGGACCTGGGCGTTTATGTGCATAGATCATTGAAGGTGGCAGGACAGGTGGAGAGAGCAGTTAATGAAGCTGATAGTATCCTGGGCTTTATTAAAAGGGGCATAGAGTACAAGAGCAAGGAAGTTATGCTGAGCTTGTTTGGGCACTAGTTAGACCTCAGCTGGAGTATTGTGTACAGTTCTGGGCACCACACTATAGGAAGGATGTGAACACATTGGACAGAGTGCAGAAGAGGTTTACGAGAATGGTTCCAGGGATGAGAAACTTCAGTTATGAAGATAGATTGGAGAGGTTGGGACTGTTCTCCTTGGAGAGGAGAAGGCTAAGAGGAGATTTCATGTTCAAAATCATGAGGGGGCTGGACAGAGCAGATAGGGAGATACTGTTCCCACTCGTAAAAGGATCGAGAATGAGAGGGCACAGATTTAAAGTGATTTGTAAAAGAAGCAAATGTAACATGAGAAAAACCTTTTTCACACAACAAGTGGTTCGGGTCTGGAATTCACTGCCTGGAAGTGTGGTGGGGGCAGGTTCAATCCAGGCATTCAAGAGGGCATTAGGAGACTATTTCCATAGAAACAATGTGCAGGGGTACAGGGAAAAGACAGGGCAATGGCACCAGGTCATAATGCTCACTTAGAGAGTTGGTGCAAACATGATGGGCTGAATGGCTTCCTCCTGAACTGTAACAATTCAGTGATCCTGTGACATCACCTGTTCACTGTTCTATGACTGTCGATTACTAAACTCCTACTGCCCTCCCACGTCCTAAGACACTGCCCCTTATTTATTCACCTCAGGAAGATTAACAATTAAACTTCCAACTTTCAACCAACGGAGTTCCCCAAAGATGTTAAACTGAAATTTCTGTCCACAGCAGGTTTGCTATCCCATCGTGGCACAGTTACTGCCAGAATAACGTGTCCTGAACCTGAGGAAAGTGCAGCCTCGATCATCCAGTCGACCTTTTCACACAAGGGGCTCCGATTTCCATGTATTAAAATGCCAAACCCACAAAAACTCAAGAACTGGGAACAGACTGGTCAGTCAGTGACTATGGTGAGGGCAGGAAATCAGATTGCACAGAAGGAGGCCATTCAACACTTGGCGCTGTGTCAGCTTTTTCAGCAACCCAATGGGCCGAATGCCCTCATCCTGTTTTTAATGTTCCTATTGAAATAATCTTAACAGAAATTAAACAAAGGCCGTGTGAAAAATGAGAGGAGAATTCTTGGATACGGTAGAGCTGCAGATCAGGTGTGAAATGTAAACAGAAAATGTTGGCAGCGGCGATCCCAGCTCCACCAGCGAAAACTGGGCCTCAACTCACCCTGGCAACAATCTAACCCCAATAAAGAGCCTCCACTCCAATCTGCCTCCCCACCCCCTGGATACTGACACACCCCCTGGATCCCCTCTGACACCTCAAGCACCACTGTGCAGGAATTGTGGAATGTAAGGGCTGAAACCATGAGGCCTGTATTTGGATCAGGAAGCCGGGGTAAGACGCTGTCGCTGCTCCTCTCATTTGGTTAGTGCTGCCTCAGTTTTGCTGATACGTTTCAGTCAATGTCTCACAGTGATAATGAGTCAGGAATTTCAGAAAAACAATGTGTCCTTCACAAAATACTGGAGCTTTGTTGTCGGGAACAGATCCAAGGTTGTAAGTGAGGAGTATCACCAAGATTCATTCAAACTATAGGGGCTGTGCAGATTTTATCTTAAAAAAAACAAAAATTCAGAGTCTCTCCCTCTCCCTCTCTCTCTCTCTCTTGGTTTCTCTTCTTTGTCTTCCTCTCTTTGCCTGCGGCTCATGCTCTCAGTCTGTCTCTGCCTCTCCTTTTCTCTATCTCCCTCTCCTCTGCTTGCTCTCTGTCTCTCTCTGCCTTTTTTTCTCTCTCTCCTTCTCTGACATTTCACATACTCTCTTTCCCAGATTCTCTTATTCTCTCTTTTTCTCTCTGTCTCTCCCTCTGTGTGTCTCTCTCTCACTGTCTCTCTCTCTGTCTCTGTCTCCCTGTCTCTCTCTCTCTCACTGTCTCTCTCTCTGTCTCTCTGTCTCTCTCACTGTCTCTGTCTCTCTGTCTCTCTTTCTCTCTCTTATCTCTCTCTCTCTCTGTCTCTCCCTCTGTGTGTCTCTCTCACTGTCTCTCTGTCTCTGTCTCTGTCTCCCTCTGTCTGTCTCTCTCTGACTCTGTCTCTGTCTCTCTCTTGCTCCCTCTGTTTCTCTCTCTCTGTCTCTCCCTCTGTGTGTCTCTCTCTCTCACTGTCTCTCTCTCTCTCTGTCTCTCTCTGTTTCTGTCTCTCTGTCTCTCACTGTCTCTGTCTCTGTCTCTTTCTCCCTCTTATCTCTCTCTCTCTGTCTCTCTCTCTGTCTCTGTCTCTCTGTCTCTCTTTCTCCCTCTTATCTCTCTCTCTCCCAATCTCTCTCTCCCTCTTTCACTTTCTCCCCCCTCTTTCTCTCTCTCCATCTCTCTCTCCCTCTGTCTGTCTCTCTCTCTCTCCCCCTCTGTCTCTCTTCCCCCCCGTCTCTCTCTCTCTCACTGTCTCTCTCTCTCTTTCTCCCTCCCTGTCTCTCTCTCTCCCCCACCATAAACCCCCCCAACCCATCCCTCTCTCCCCCGCTGTCCCTCTCCCTCATATGTCTTGGGTAAATGAGTTCATTGGCCAACCGAACTCTAACTGCTGCCTTCCTATGTTCTCCTCAGTTGCTGCTTTCAATCAATAACAGGGAGAGACTGATGTAAGAATAAACAGCGATGGTTTATTGAGACATAGGGCAGAGCATCAGATCACACATGCTCACTCAGAAACCTCCAGAACTAGACTTACAGTTCCCAGTTTCCCGCACTGTACAGCAATTCGTCAATTCTGTCACGATCATTCTCTTATTCTCTTAAAGGGACAGGGTACCTCACTTTACCACGTCCCTCCCCCTTTACTTAAAAGGACAGCTAACCAGCTTAAAACACATTAACTATTTACACAATAACTATTTACAGGTCAAGTCTCTCAGGCGGCTTCCTCGGACACGTTGGGAATCTCAGTTCAACAACCTCGGCTGGTATTTCTGAGCCTCCTTTACAGGGACAGTTGTCCACTTGGTTCCTCAGTGGAAATCGGCAGGTTTGTCCCCCTGAACCCCCCGGGTCCCACCGGCCCCACTGGCGCTTCCCAATCATGTGACCTGTTCTCTACAGGCGGCACAGACTCAAGCGTAGGTGCAGACTGCATTTCTTCTTGCGGGATTGGTGTCCTTTTGCGGAGATGACCCACGTGTCATCTAATTATTCAGCCATTTACCGATACATTATAGGAGAGGGGTCCAGTTACTCCACTCACCCCTGGAGGAGTCCAGTTAATCCACTCACCCCTGGAGGGGTCCAGTTACTCCACTCACCCTTGGAGGGGTCCAGTTACTCCACTCACCCCTGGAGGTGTCCAGTTACTCCACTCACCCCTGGAGGGGTCCAGTTACTCCACTCACCCCTGGAGGGGTCCAGTTACTCCACTCACCCCTGGAGGGGTCCAGTTACTCCACTCACCCCTGGAGGGGTCCAGTTACTCCACTCACCCCTGGAGGGGTCCAGTTACTCCACTGACCCCTGGAGGGGTCCAGTTACTCCACTCACCCCTGGAGGGGTCCAGTTACTCCACTCACCCCTGGAGGGGTCCAGTTACTCCACTCACCCCTGGAGGGGTCCAGTTACTCCACTCACCCTTGGAGGGGTCCAGTTACTCCACTCACCCTTGGAGGGGTCCAGTTACTCCACTCACCCCTGGAGGGGTCCAGTTACTCCACTCACCCCTGGAGGGGTCCAGTTACTCCACTCACCCCTGGAGGGGTCCAGTTACTCCACTTACCCTTGGAGGGGTCCAGTTACTCCACTCACCCCTGGAGGGGTCCAGTTACTCCACTGACCCCTGGAGGGGTCCAGTTACTCCACTCACCCCTGGAGGGGTCCAGTTACTCCACTCACCCCTGGAGGGGTCCAGTTACTCCACTCACCCCTGGAGGGGTCCAGTTACTCCACTCACCCCTGGAGGAGTCCAGTTACTCCACTCACCCCTGGAGGGGTCCAGTTACTCCACTCACCCCTGGAGGGGTCCAGTTACTCCACTCACCCCTGGAGGGGTCCAGTTACTCCACTCACCCCTGGAGGGGTCCAGTTACTCCACTCACCCCTGGAGGGGTCCAGTTACTCCACTCACCCCTGGAGGGGTCCAGTTACTCCACTCACCCCTGGAGGGGTCCAGTTAATCCACTCACCCCTGGAGGGGTCCAGTTACTCCACTCACCCCTGGAGGGGTCCAGTTACTCCACTCACCCCTGGAGGGGTCCAATTAATCCACTCACCCCTGGAGGGGTCCAGTTACTCCACTCACCCTTGGAGGGGTCCAGTTACTCCACTCACCCCTGGAGGGGTCCAGTTACTCCACTCACCCCTGGAGGGGTCCAGTTACTCCACTCACCCCTGGAGGGGTCCAGTTACTCCACTCACCCTTGGAGGGGTCCAGTTACTCCACTCACCCTTGGAGGGGTCCAGTTACTCCACTCACCCCTGGAGGGGTCCAGTTACTCCACTCACCCCTGGAGGGGTCCAGTTACTCCACTCACCTCGCCTAACAGCCAATCAGGCCCATCTCCAAAGTTCATCGCGAGGACTGCATCTCCCACTGTGAAGGTTCTTTCGTGACCATGACCATCGTGGCTGGTCTTCTGCTCCTCTTGGATTTTCTCCATCCTCCCCTCTAACTTCAGCTGGATAAGGGTCAGGCGGGTGCAGAGATGTCTCTTCAATAGTAGTTCTGCAGGGGCAATGCCAGTCATTGTGTGTGACGTGGTCCGGTATGCGAACAAGAACGGGGACAATCTCATGCCGATGGAATCCCTTTCCACATTTTTCATCCCGGATTGAAAGGTTTGGACTACCCACTCAGCCCTGCCATTCGATGCTGGGTGGTAGGGGGTGAGGTTTTGATATGGGTGATGCCGTTAAGGGTCGTGAACCTGTGGTACTCCCTGCGGTAAAAGCAGTTCCGTTGTCAGACACGAGGACCTCCGGCAAACCACGCACTATGGTGGCAGCCGACGTGAGTGACCAGACTTCATAGACGTCCATCCATTTGGAGTGGGAATCAATCAGTAAAAAGGAAATTGTGCCCAAGACGGGTCCCAGGTAATCGATGTGGAGGCTCACCCATGGTCACCCCAGCCATTCCCATTGGGGGAACCATTCCCATTGGGGGCAATGGAGCGAACGGGGGCAGATTTGCACTTGTTGGCATTGAGGACAGTTTTTAACCAGGGTTTCTATATCCAAGTCCATGCCTGGCCACCACAAATAGCTGCGTGTGAGTATCTTCATTCTGCTAATGCCCAGGTGAGCGCTATGTAGCTCGGCTAATAACGGCCTTCCCCACCCAACCCCCCCCCCCACCCCCCCACCGGGGGGCATAATAACGCTTGCTCCCCAGAGTAATATGCTGTCCTAGCAGGAGGGTTCATATCTGTGATCTGAATAGGACTTCATCCCCTCGGATTTAGATCCACCTGACCAACCAGTCAAGACCTGCTCCCAGACGTTAGACAATAGTGGATCCCGGCTTGTCCACTCACAGATTTGTCTGGTCTGAACAGGAGAGGAATCTAGCAAATTTAATACTGAGACCATTTCCTGGGGAATCAGAGCCTCCCCGGTATTAGGTGGCAGGAAGGCAGCTCAGTGCGTTGACATGTGTGACTTGAGTTTCCCAACGGTGAACAAGTGCATACGTAGGCGGCTAATATTAGTGTCTATCTCTGGATGCCAGTGAGATGGTATCGCTTTACCTTCTGCAAATAATCCCAGTTGGGTCTTGAGGTCGGTTATAATATGGAATTGACAACTGTGGAGAGATTGATGAAACTTCTGGACGCTGAACACAATAGATAATCCCTCCTTTTTCAATTTGGGAATATTGTCGCTCGGCGACACTGTGTGTGTGAAACGTGTAACCAATGGGTCATTTGGAACCATCCGATGTGAAAGGTCAGCTCCTATTCCATAAGGGGACGTACCACATGGTAAAATTAATTCCTTCTTGGGGTCAAAGTGGACTAACAAGGCCGACAATCTTAACAATCACTTCACTTTCAGGAAGGCATCCTGGTGCGGGACTTGCCAACTCCATTTCTGGTTCTTCTTTAGCAGGTTGTACAATGGGGCCAGCACAGTCGAGAGGTTTGGGAGGAATTGGCTGTAGTAGTTTACCAGGCCTAAGAAGGCCTTAAGCCCTGTGGTATTTCTCGGGGCAGGTGCCTCGCGAATGGCCTGGACATTTTCTTCCACAGGATGCAGGCCCTGCGCATTGACCTTGTGGCCCAAGTAAACTACCTCCTTAGCTTGGAACAGACACTCCTCTCGTTTTAAACATACCCCCACATGTGTGAAGCATTTGAGCTCCTCTTCTAAATTTGTTAAGTGTTCATTGTCGGTCAGTCCTGTGACCAATACGTTATCTAAGTAAACAATTACATGGGGTAATCCTTGGAGCAGATTTTCCATCATTCGTTGGAAAATATCCCATGCTGAGGAGACCCCAAAGGATAGGCGTGTGTATTGATGTTCTCCTCGGTGTGTATTAATGGTGACAAATTCCCTCGAGTCCATTTCCAACTCTACCTGCTGGCAGGCATGGCTATTATCTAATTTCAAATATGTGGTGCCCCTGCCAACTTCGAATTCAATTCCTCAATCTTGGGTACTGGGTGTCTATCAGGTTTGCCACCTTATTGATGTTAGCTCATGGTCGTCACATAAACACACGCGTTGGTCCAGCTTCAGTACAGGTATAATGGGTGCCGTCCACTTAGAAAATTGCACTGGTTGTAGCATGCCCAATTTTTCCAACCTCTCCAGTTTGGTTTCAACTCTGTTCCGTTGAGCATAAGGGACCAGTCTGGCTCTTATAATTGTGTTTGGGTCTATGTGGATCCTGGCCTATAGCCCTCGAATCCTTCCTAACTCATTGTTGAAAATGGAAGCATAATTTTGCAACAATTCCTGTTGGCCTTTCATTGTCATTTGAAAAATTTCAGCCCATTTCAGTTCCATCTTTTTGAGCCAGTTGCAGCCTATTAGTCTGGGGCCCTCTCCAGCTCCCACTAACAAGGGCAACCTCTCAGATTGATCTCCATACATCACTGAGACTTGACATAAACCTTTCATTCTCATTTCTCCACCTGTGTATGTCCTCAGCTTTGTGTCCGAAACTTCTAACTTCAAAAGATGGGTTTCTTTACTCAGATTATCTGAATGTCATTGCTGTCCAATGACAGACATCAACATTCCTGTATCAACTTCCATCTTAATGGATTGTTCGTTAACTGTAATGTTTATTTGGATTGGCTTGGTTCTACCCACTTTGAGATTATGTAACGAATGGGTGTCTGATTCTATTTCTTCTGGCTCTCCCATGAGGTATATTTCACAGTTTATCCTTCTGCGTTTATAGTGCTGCTTTAACCTTTCTCTTCACTGCCACATTATGGGGCCATAGTGATGGCAGAAAAAGCACTCAATTTGTTTGGGTTGTCATTCGCTCCCTGGAGGCCTGGGTGTATTTCTCTCGTCCATTTTGTGGGTTTTCACTGCAGTACTGTTGTTTTTCAATGGTCTGGAGCTACAGAGCGTTTCCCATCTTTCCATGGAGTCTGAAGTTTTTGAGCCTTTTGTTGCCGGATTGTCCCACTCAACCAGATCTTGAAGCCGGGACTAGGTTCGGCTAGCAATCCCCTTTGGATGGTATCATAGCCAATCTCACATATCAGCTGGTCTCTCAACATATCATGCTCAGTTATTGCCTTTAAAACACATAGTCAACTATTGTCTCCTCTGGAAGCCTGTTCCTTGAGTTGAACCTGAAGCGCTGCATAGAGACTGAGGGCTTTGGTCTCAGGTGGCTCTGTACAAATTTTATTAACTCGTCGAAAGTCTTCGAATCGGGGGTGTTAGGTGAGGTGAGGCTGTGGATCAGCCCATACGTTTTGCTCCTACAGGTGGACCCTCTTCTTCTCCTCCCCAGTGGTGTTGTTATCAGTAAAAAGGAACGCTAGATGATCAACATATTGAGGCCAGTCATCTTCAATGGGTTCGACTGGATTGACATGTCCGAACTGCGACATTGTGAACAACTGCAAGGGCACTGCGCTTCGGATAAGCTTTCTAGTTAATGATGAATTTAGGTGTTGGGCTTACTGTGGAGTCACCCTCTCTCTGGGGTCCCTTTTAATCTCCTGTCCACAGCTTTTTATCATGTATTTACCAGTTTAAATGTACTGGTGCTTTAAGAGCAGTCACTGTTTTTTAAACTGTCTCTGCAGCTGTCAGCTTTTCACACTCTTTCCTAATTTTGGTGGGATTCCTGTGATCATGATTCTGCAGGGTTTTGCTTTAATTTTAAACTGCAACACTGCTTTCTGCTCTGATTGCCGGCTGTCGGCTGTTTTACAAGTAAGTACAGATGCTCTTTCTAATGCTTTGCTCACCCGTCTTGAAATTTATTTACTTTTGTTCTTTATCCTCGTTGCCACTTTTATGCCTTGGGTAAATGAGTTCATTGGCCAACCGAACTCTAACTGCCGCCTTCCTATGTTCTCCTCAGTTGCTGCTTTCAATCAATAACAGGGAGAGACTGATGTAAGAATAAACAGCGATGGTTTATTGAGACATAGGGCAGGGCACCAGATCATACATGCTCACTCAGAAACCTCCAGAACTAGACTTACAGTTCCCAGTTGCCCATGCTGTACAATGATTCATCAGTGCTGTCACATGACCAGTAGACTTGCATTCTTTTAAAGGGACAGGGTACCTCACTTTACCACACTCCCCATCTGTGTCTCTCCCCCTCTGTCTCTCTCTCTCTCTCTCCCTCTGTCTCTCTCTCTCTCTCTCTGTGTCACTCACTCCCTCTCTTCCTCTCCATCCCTCTATCTCTCGCTCTCTCTCCCCACTCTCTCTCTCTCTCCCTCCTCTTGCTGTCTCCCTTCCTTTCTCCCCCCCACAAAGCACCTCTCTCTCTCTCTCTGTTCCCCCCACAACCCCCAGCCTTGTCTATCTCTCCCCTCAGTGTGTCTCTCTCGCTCTTTCTGTCTGTCTGGCTCTCTCCCTCTCTGTCAGTCTCCCTCTCATCCCTCTCTTCCCCCCACTCTCTCTCCCTCCCCTTCTCTCTCCCCGTCTTTCTCTTTCTCCTCTCTCCCTGCTCTCTCTCTCTATCCCTCTGTCTCTTTCTCTGTCTGTCTCTCTCTCTCTTTCTCCCTCTCTGTCTCTGGCTCTCCCCATTTCCCCTCCTCTTTCTCCCTCTACCCCTTTCTCTCTCTCTCTCTCCCTGCTCTCTCCCCTCCCTATCTCTCTCTCCCCTCTTCTCTCTCGCTCTCCACACCTGTCTCTCTCTCTCCCTCTGTCTCTCTCCCTCTCTGTCTCTCTCTCTCTCCCTGTCTCTATATCCCTCTGTCTTTTTCCCCCTTTTCTCTCTCTCCCCTCTCTGTCTCTCTCTCCCTCCTCTCTCTCCCCCTCCATCTCTCTCTCCTCTTCTGTCTCTCCTTCTGTCTGTTTCTCTCTGCTTCCCCCTCTCTCTCCCCATCTGTGCCTCTCTTTACCCCTGTTTCTCTCTCCTCCTCTATCTCTCTCCCCTCTGTCTCTCTCTCCCCTCTATCTCTTTCCTCTGTCTCTCTCTCCCTCTGTCTCTCCCTGTCTCTCTCTCTCCCTCCCTCTGTCTCGCCCTCTGTCTCTCTCTCTCCCTGTGTCTCTCCCTCTGTCTCTCTCTCTCCTTCTGTCTCTCCCTCTGTCTCTCCCTCTGTCTCTCTCCCTCCCTCTGTCTCGCCCTCTGTCTCTCTCTCTCCCTGTGTCTCTCCCTCTGTCTCTCTCTCTCCTTCTGTCTCTCCCTCTGTCTCGCCCTCTGTCTCTCTCCCTCCCTCTGTCTCGCCCTCTGTCTCTCCCTCTGTCTCTCTCTGTCTCTCTCTCTCTCTCCCTGTGTCTCTGCCTCTGTCTCTCTCCCTCCCTCTGTCTCTCTCTCCCTCCCTCTGTCTCTGTCTCTCCCTCTCTCTCTCCCTCTGTCTCTCCATGTGGGTCATGGTTTTCTATATATTTGTCTGAACATTAGGCTTTCTTGGATTCACGCTTCCTCAAGATTCTTATGTCCAATTTTCTCTTCTTCTCCCCAGGATGAGTTTGTATCGATTCTCCCAAGAACTGAGAGTCGGCACATTATTCACCATGAGTTTTATTACTTGTCCCAAACTAGTCATTTACTTTCCTGCTGCTTGTTAACTGAGTCTGGCACAGAATTCAAAACTGAAGCTCATGCAGCAAGAGCAGATTTATTGACAAGAATCTGAAGTTTATAGAAGAGAACTTGTCCGAAATAAAAACAACTTCCATGACCTCAGACACCCCAAAGTGCTTCACAGCCAATTGAGAACTTTTGAAACATAGTCACTATCTAATCACATAGTAGGAAACTTGGAAGACAATTTGTGCACAGCAAGATCCCATGAGCAACAATGAGGTAAATGACCCCAGATAATGTTCCTTGTTGTGTTGGTTGAGAGATAAATATTGACTAAGAAACTAGGGAGAAACTCTTCCTCTGTATCCAGCGAATCTGTTCTAAGTGATGTTGGTTGAAGTGGTAATGGCAAAATGATCTTGTTCTCTTATTATTGCAATGGTAACGCAGGGTGTGAGGAGCAGTCAGTGGAACTCTGTTCAAAGTTAGAGCCACTCCTGGTCACTAAGGTGATTATGAGGAGGGAAGATTTCAGGTCAACAGACTCTGGAGCTGCTGATTGTGTCTGTCTGATAAAACCGGAAATCTCGACTGAACCTTCCCAGCAGCGACTTAAAAATATATAGCACCCTTAATACAGGGAAACATCACAAGACATTTCCCACAAGTGTCATCAAACAAGGTTAAGGAGATATTAGACCAGGTGACCAAAAGCTTGGTCAAAGCGATAGGTTTTAAGGAGTATCTTAAAGCAGGAAAGAGGTGGAGAGCAACATTCCCTTTAAACTGCTCAGCAAACAGGAATGAAATAATGGAACCACATTCAGCAAAGAAAGGTTAGAGGGGACATTGGTGGAGAGATTCAGCAGCTACAGGGGCTTAGCACCGTGCTTGACAAAGTCCCAGTTACATTACTTGCTAATGGCCTCTCACCAGTTACAGAGGACATCTTTCCGGTTTTACTGGGACTATCTTAATTATCATAAACACTGGCTTTCCCCTCCATTTCCCAGGATTAACCAGGCTTCACACGTTCCTATTCTATTGCAGTTCACTACTGCCACTAAAAACTCAGGCATCTTATTACAAATGTGTCACGTATTCCTGTCCTTAATATAGATTTAGCTGTTCCTTTACCTTTGGTAACTGCCTGTTATTAATAGCTGGATCCAGTATTTCTCACAGTTACTATCTTCCTGCCAATATCCATTTTCATTTCACTCTTGTATGGGATGCAATTTGCTCCCTGCTCTTTGCTTAGCTCCCACTTCCTTTAACTATTATCAATCATCACCATTACCATCCATGCATGTCCTGTGCTCCCTGATCTCTGGAGGTGTAAGATCAATGTTAGCATATAACACAATTACCCTGCTCTATACTCACACCAACTTGATTATAGGTCCAGCAATGTGCTGGTTTTATTACTGAACTAACAAGTCATGAGAATAAAAATTCAAATTATCGTAAATTCAAATTATCGTAAATTCAAATTATCGTAAAAACCCAACTTGTTCATGAATGTCCTTCAAGGAAGGAAATCTGCAGTCCTTCCCCAGTTTGAGTCTCGGTGTGACTTCAGGCCTACGGCAATCTGATTGGCTCCTAACTGCTCTCTGAAGTAACCAAATTAGCTAATTATGCGCAGATGTGTCCCACCAAGACCAGCAGTTCAAGAAGACAGCCCATCCTCACCCGTCAGAACAACCAGACCATCATTCCGAGAACAGTTTTCCTAATATTTATGTATGGATGAAGAGAAAAGGGGATAGGGATAAAGAGTGATACAGAGAAGGTGATAGAGGGAATGGTAAGGAGACAGGCAAAGAGAGGCAGTAAATGAAACAAATCACTTTTGAATGATTACATAATTTGCCTTAATATAATTCCATATTAAATTTTGTAATGAGCCAGATTCAGTTAATGGCCTAATGATACATGCACGTTTATCTAATAATAATTATAATATTATCAAGTTGTGTGAAATGCTAAAGAGGGAGAAATGCAAACAGATCCAAAAATTTGAGATTTAGGATAGGCTGTTCACAGGAAAATAGAAAATTCTGTTAATGGGCAAAATGACAGAAAATTAGGGGGAGGTGTTCAAAAAAGAATTTAACATGATACATAACCCCTAAGGGGTATCAGGTCAAACATGGACAAGGAAACCTCCTGCTGATTACCATGTACCACCCTCCCTCAGCTGGCGAATCAGTGCTTCCTCCATGTTGAACACCACTTGGAGGAAGCACTGAGGGTGGCAAGGGCACAGAATGTACTCTGGGTGGGGGACTGTCATGAAAATATAATAATTCCCATAATCTTATTGTGATTTATTGTAAAAGTGGTTTAAAAGTGGGATTTAATTGAATTGGAGACAGCTGGTCTGCAGGTTTTTGAGTCATCAAAAAGAAACTAGATTTGAAATGCTAAACACATAAACACGGCTAAAGTTTTAGAAAGTGAGTTGTAAGGAACATTTGCATTTTTGATAAATTAGGTTAGTTTGAATTTCAAAGAGATAGTAAGATGTTACACCTAGTCAGAAGAAGCTAAGCCAAACAGTGTGTTTATTTTTCCCAAAGGTTACTGAAAAAATTAGTACTATGAAAGGTTTACATTTTGAGAAAAGTAAAGTTGCAAAAACATATGGGAACAATGGAATTTGCATTAAAAGGGAGAAACAGGTATAAGGGAGATGAAGTTACATGACAGAGAGAAGAGAAGGCATTCTACAATCTAACAAGTGTGAAAAGCCTCCAGCCTCTGCATCAAGTTGCTGTCTTACCAGAATCAAGGAACTGAAAACTCACTTTGAAACTTACTGTCCAGGGTAATTTGCCTGGGCGTCTTTAAATCTATTTGTTTTACTGTTGCCTTAACAGAAGTGTAACTGGGAGCCAGATTAATTAGGGGTTTTAGGAGTTATTACAGTAGTAATCTGTAGACCCATGTATGTGCTTGAAATCTTTTCTTTTGTTAATAAATGTTTAATTTAGTTTTCTAAAAACCTCTGAAGTCACAGTAGTCTTACTACTTCTAAATTCAAGACACGCGCCTCAAAATAAAATACAAATTGCAAAACAGTTGTGACTGTGTGATGAAGTTTCCCTCGTGGATTTCACCAACCTGACACATATCATCTGCTACATCATAACAGGGACTTCAATGTCCATCACCAAGAGTATCCCATTGGAACCAGTACAGACCAAGCTGGCCAAGTCCTAAAGGATGCAGCTACTAGACTGGGTCTGCAGCAGGTGGTGAGGGAACCAACAAGAGGGAAAAATATACTTGACCTCATCCTCACCAACCTGCCTGCTGCAGATGCATCTGTCCATGACAGTATCAGTAGGAGTGACCATCTCACTATACCGCACCACATTGAAAATACCCTCCAGTGTGTTGTGTGGCACTAGCACCATGCTAAATAGGGTATATCTAAAACAGACCTAGCAACTCAAGACTGGGCAACCATGAGTTGCTGTGGGCCATCAGCAGCAGCAGAATTGTACTCAAACACAATCTGTAACCTCATGTTCTGGCAAACCCACCACTCTACCATCACCATCAAGCCAGGGGATCAACACTGGTTCAATGAAGAGTGCAGGAGGGCATCCCAGGAACAACACCAGGCATGAGGTGTCAACCTGGTGAAGATACAACCGTCAGGAAAATATAATAATTTTCATAGCGTTAGTGGAATTTATTGCAAAACAGTGGTATCTGTGTCTATATGTGTGTGTGTGTGTGTGTGTGTGTGTGTGTGTCTGTCTGTCTGTCTGTCTGTCTGTACAGGGAAAGTTAACGTTTCGAATCCGTATGACTCTTTTCCTTAGCTCTGAAGAAAACTTAAACAGGCTTGAAACATTATCTCTGTTTCTCTCTCCACAGAGGCTGTCAGACCTGCTGAGTTTTTCCAGCATTTCCTGTTTTTGTTTCAGATTTCCAGCATCCGCAGTGTTTTGCTTTTATCTTCGAAGTTATAACTTTGGCTGGTTTACAAAAGGTAACTAAAGTTAAGTTAATGGAACCGGTGGATAAATTACAATTAGGACTACCTGCAGGGGCTAAAAAAGCAGATATAATCGAAGGTATAGCACATCATTTAAAGTTGGAAGTGATACCTGACACCAGTGAGTCACAGCAGGAGATAGTCAGACTTCAGTTAGAAATGAAGAGGCTTGAATTTTGAACAAGCAAAGGAACTGAGAAAACTTGAATTGGAGGCAAACGAGAAGGGAAAAGAACTGGAAGTGAGAAAAGTGGAACTAGAGGCAGCAGAAAAAGAAATGGAAAAAGAAAGATTATTTCAAAAAGAATTGGAAATGCGAAAACTTGACCTCCAGAGGGAGAAGTTAGCAATGGAAGAGAGAATTAAGGAAAGAGACAGAGAGTACGGCTTAAAAAGCTGGATTTTGAAAAGGAGCCACCAGATTCTGAGGAATGTTCTGATGAGGGAAAAAACCTTTAACCTAAAATCCAGTGGGGAGATGTTTAAATATGTACAAGTTCTTCCAAAGTTTGATGAAAGAGATGTTGAAGCATTCATTATTTCATTAGAGAAGATAGCTAAACAGATGAAATGGCCACAGGAAACTGGACATTGTTGTTACAATCCAGATTGGTGGGTAGAGCACAAGGTTTATGCTTTACTGGCAGAAAAAATGTCGGTGAACTATGATGTGGTTAAAAAAGCTATTCTGGGTGGATATGATTTGGTTCCTGAGGCAGAAATTTAGGAATATGAGAAAACAGCTTGGGCAAACTTATACTGAGTTTGAAAGAGTAAAACAAAGGGCGATATTTTCCCGGAATTGCACCAAGTACAGTTGCAGGCGGGTAAAATGGAGTCATACCCACCCAGTCTTTCTTCCTAAACAATGTTATTAAACACCGTGTCAGCTCATTGGATTTCCACAGCTCCTCCCTGCCTTTGACCTTTTTTGGACCTATGAGCCTGTGAGCTCATTATCGCACAATCTGGAAACAATCCAGGATGCTCTCTGCAACACTTCTACTGAAAACTTCTACCCTCTGCACCTTCCTTTTTACTCCGAGAAAAAAATTCCTGGGAATTTCCACCTACTCCATCTGTTCCCTGACTACCCACCTTCATTTCACCTTCCCATTTTCTATCCTTTTCAGATTTAAAAGGGTGACAAATAAAGTAATTGCAGGACTGAGCAATTGTGCTGTTTATATTAACAACTTGATAGTTTTCAGTCAAAAGTGGAAGGAGCTTTTACAGCATCTGGATGAATTGTTTTGTTGATTACAAGAAAATAATTTGGTGGTGAACTTGGCTCAAAGTGAATTTGCAAAAGTGTAAGTTCTGTATCTAGACCATACCATTGAATGTGGTAAGGCGGCTCTGAGAGATGTGAAAGTCAAGGCGATTGTCGATTTCCCAATGCCTACAACCAAACCAGAAGTTTTGAGATTACTGATTCGGTTTTACTAGAAATTTGCACCAAATTTTAGTGGTCTGGTTGCTCCATTGACTGAACAATTGGAAAAGAACAAGGGGCAGAAGTTTCCCCCCCACTGGGGGGAAGTTTAGGATCGGGCGCATGGTGATGCAACTCCGATCGGCGCATGCGCATGAAAGAGCGCTCTCATCTCCCTGAGGCTAAGTGTTGCCTCAGGGAGATCAGCTGCTATCTGAAAAATTTTTAAAACAGAACAGGTACATTTCCCTGACATGTCCCCTCGTGTGACACTGTTACCTGACTTGGGATGTGTCCATCACTTGCATTGACATTTTTATTAAAAATTTAAAAACCCTCAGGAAACCTCACCCCGCCCGTGGATGAGGTTTTGCGTTTCATCTTAAGCCCGCCAGGGCTCCCGGCCTGACCACCAACCCTAAGGTTGGACGGGCAAGTCCGTTAATTACTTAATTGCCCCTGTCAATGGCCTCAATTGGCCATTGACAGGTCGGTGGGTGCACAGCTGATTCTGCTGAGCCCCCAACGGCCTGAAAATTGAAATGAGGTGCGGCAACATCGGGAGTTCCACCCGAATTCATCCCACGTCATTTTACATGTCGGTGAGTGGACCCCACCCCCCCCCCCCCCCCCCCCCCCCACCACTCGCCAACCAGGAAATCCTGGCCAAGAAGTTTCAATGGACACAGGAATGTCAGAAGGCAAGTGACTGTTTGGAAACTATATTGACTACAAGCCCAGTTTTGGCAGTACTTAATTATACCAAGCAAGTTAAGTTGACGCAGGCGATCTAGGCATTGGGGCTGGACTGTTACAAAATGATAACACTGGAATTGAAAAACCGATGGGGTATCTTTCACAGAAGTTGAATGTATAACAGAGAAGATATTCAACGATCGAAGAGGAAACCTTGGGTCTGGTGTTAGCTTTGCAGCATTTTGAGATTTATGTTGCAAACAATTCGTCAGAGACAATTGTTTTTACAGACCAAACTCCTTTAAAGTTTCTGGACAAATTGTGAGACAAAAGTGCAAGGCTCTTCAGATGGAGTTTATTACTGACAATCATTTAATCTGCAGATTATACATATAGCTGGATGCGAAAATCTGATTGCAGATGCATTGTCAAGAGTTTGAAGCTTAACGGGAAAACTGGACATTTAAAGCCTGGGGACACTGGACTGGAATGATTTCTGTTGATATGAAGGATTTGTATATACATTGTTGTTAATGCATGCATCTGGTAATGTAACAGTGTTATATGTTTAAGACATAATGTAAGGTGGGTTAAGAAAATGAAGCTGTCTTTTTAAATTATGATGGTTCATTTTTCAATAAGGAGGGGAGTGTCATGAAAATATAATATTCATAATGTTATTAGGAATAGTGGGGTCTGAGTAGTGTGTGTATGTATATGTGTCTGTGTGAATGTGACTTAATTGAATTGAAGACAGCTGGTCTGAAGGCTTTGATGTATGAGAAGAGAAGCTCAGTTTGAAATGCTAAATAAGTAAACATGGCTGAAGTTTTAAAATTGAGGAAAATTTGCATTTTTAGATAAACCAGAGTAGTTTGAATTTCAAAGAGAGGGTGAAATATTACACTTAGTCAGAAGAAACCAAACAGTGTGTTTACTTTTCCCAAAGTTATCACAAGTACAGAAAAAAATAAAATTCATGCTTCAAGATGATATCATTGAGTCTAATTGCAGTAATTGGAGTTCACCTATTGTGCTGGTACCAATAGCAAGTGGAACACAAAGACTGTGGTTTGAATCTTCTGGGTGGCATGTGGGGGCCCACTTGCCGAGGTGTAAAATGACGTGCGGTGATGTCAGGCGTGTGTCCCAATGTCACCACGCATCATTCCGATCTTCAGTTCGGCGGCCATGCACTGGAGTCAGCTGTGTGCCCACCAAACTCTCAAAGGCCTATTAATGCCATTTAAAAACTAATTAAAAGAATTAACGGAGCTGCCCGTCCAACCTTAAGGTTGGGGGGCAGGAAAGAGCCCAGGCGGCCTTTGCATTTATCATGGAACCTCATCCATGGAGTGTTTATAAACCCAATAAAATTTTTATTAAAATTCATTGACATGTCCCAGGTCATGTGACACCGTCACATGCAGGGAGATGCCTGAATAATTTTCATAATCAAACTAACCTCCCCGAGGCAGCTCAGTGCCTCAGGGAGATTGCTGCGCTCTTTCACATAAGCGTGTGCCCTGATTCAGCCTCTTCCTCCCGACCGCACAGGGAGCGCTCAGCACCTCCGGCTACGCATCATGCTGGGCAGGCCTTAATTGGCCCACCCACATAAAATGGCATTTGATAGTTTGAAAACTGTATTAACTATGACACCAGTATTGACAGTCCCCATGTCCTGGAGTTCCAGCTCTGCGCCCAGGTACAGCTCCTCCAGGTTGCCCCTGAAACAGTCATGTGGGTCTCAGTGTAACACATGCTGCGGGTGCAGAACCCATCTCTTCACCCACCCTCTCAGGGTGACCTCAGCATGGGCAATACCTGCTGGCCCACCCAGCAAAGGGAAAATGCCGTCAATGATTCAATGCAGCCACTACACCCAGACTCGGGGGATGGGGGGGCTGCCACAGTGGGTAAGGCTACCTGCTTAAATACCCAATGCCAACGTGGTCCTCACCCTGTCAGAGCACAACAAATCTTTGAATTACTTGCGACACTGGATCCAGCTGCGCCGCCCCATGTCGCAGGAGCTCACCACCTCCTCCATCACCTCCTCCACCACCTCCTCCACCACCTCCTCCACCACCTCCTCCATCACCTCCTCCACCACCTCCTCCATCACCTCCTCCACCACCTCCTCCACCACCTCCTCCACCACCTCCTCCACCACCTCCTCCCAGGCACGTTTCATCATGTGGGGGGGGGCCTCATCCTCCCATCCTGGGGAACCAGGACCACCCGCTGTGCGGTCACCTCCTCGGGGAGGGAAGCAAAGCCGTCATATGAGAAATGAGGGGCACATTGTCCCCGCGCCCTACCCTCCAGCCTGGCCCATCCCCCTGCCCTACCCTCCGGCCAGGCCTGTCCCCCTGCCCTACCCTCCGGCCTGTCCTGTCCCCCTGCCCTACCCTCCGGCCTGTCCCCCTGCCCTACCCTCCGGCCTGTCCCCCTGCCCTACCCTCCGGCCTGGCCTGTCCCCCTGCCCTACCCTCCGGCCTGTCCCCCTGCCCTACCCTCCGGCCTGGCCTGTCCCCCTGCCCTACCCTCCGGCCTGTCCCCACTGCCCTACCCTCCGGCCTGTCCCCACTGCCCTACCCTCCGGCCTGGCCTGTCCCCCTGCCCTACCCTCCGGCCTGTCCCCACTGCCCTACCCTCCGGCCTGTCCCCACTGCCCTACCCTCCGGCCTGTCCCCCTGCCCTACCCTCCGGCCTGTCCCCCTGCCCTACCCTCCGGCCTGTCCCCCTGCCCTACCCTCCGGCCTGGCCTGTCCCCACTGCCCTACCCTCCGGCCTGGCCTGTCCCCCTGCCTACCCTCCGGCCTGTCCCCCTGCCCTACCCTCCGGCCTGGCCTGTCCCCCTGCCCTACCCTCCGGCCTGGCCTGTCCCCCTGCCCTACCCTCCGTCCTGTCCCCCTGCCCTACCCTCCGGCCTGGCCTGTCCCCACTGCCCTACCCTCCGGCCTGGCCTGTCCCCACTGCCCTACCCTCCGGCCTGGCCTGTCCCCCTGCCCTACCCTCCGGCCTGTCCTCCTGCCCTACCCTCCGGCCTGGCCTGTCCCCCTGCCCTACCCTCCGGCCTGTCCTGTCCCCCTGCCCTACCCTCCGGCCTGTCCCCCTGCCCTACCCTCCGGCCTGGCCTGTCCCCCTGCCCTACCCTCCGTCCTGTCCCCCTGCCCTACCCTCCGTCCTGTCCCCCTGCCCTACCCTCCGGCCTGTCCCCCTGCCCTACCCTCCAGTCTGTCCCGCTGCCCTACCCTCCGGCCTGGCCTGTCCCACTGTCCTACCCTCCGGCCTGTCCCCCTGCCCTACCCTCCGGCCTGGCCTGTCCCCCTGCCCTACCCTCCGGCCTGTCCCCCTGCCCTACCCTCCGGCCTGGCCTGTCCCCCTGCCCTACCCTCCGGCCTGGCCTGTCCCACTGTCCTACCCTCCGGCCTGTCCCCCTGCCCTACCCTCCGGCCTGGCCTGTCCCCCTGCCCTACCCTCCGGCCTGGCCTGTCCCGCTGCCCTACCCTCCGGCCTGGCCTGTCCCCCTGCCCTACCCTCCGGCCTGTCCCCCTGCCCTACCCTCCGGCCTGGCCTGTCCCCCTGCCCTACCCTCCGGCCTGGCCCCCTGCCCTACCCTCCGGCCTGTCACCCTGCCCTACCCTCCGGCCTGGCCCCCTGCCCTACCCTCCGGCCTGTCCCCCTGCCCTACCCTCCGGTCTGTCCCGCTGCCCTACCCTCCGGCCTGGCCTGTCCCCCTGCCCTACCCTCCGGCCTGGCCTGTCCCCCTGCCCCACCCTCCGGCCTGTCCCCCTGCCCTACCCTCCGGCCTGGCCTGTCCCCACTGCCCTACCCTCCGGCCTGGCCTGTCCCCCTGCCCTACCCTCCGGCCTGTCCCCCTGCCCTACCCTCCGGCCTGGCCTGTCCCCCTGCCCTACCCTCCGGCCTGGCCTGTCCCCCTGCCCCACCCTCCGGCCTGTCCCCCTGCCCTACCCTCCGGCCTGGCCTGTCCCCACTGCCCTACCCTCCGGCCTGGCCTGTCCCCCTGCCCTACCCTCCGGCCTGTCCCCCTGCCCTACCCTCTGGCCTGGCCCATCCCCCCTGCCCTACCCTCCGGCCTGTCCCCCTGCCCTACCCTCCGGCCTGGCCCGTCCCCACTGCCCTACCCTCCGGCCTGTCCCCCTGCCCTACCCTCCGGCCTGGACTGTCCCCCTGCCCTACCCTCCGGCCTGGCCTGTCCCCCTGCCCTACCCTCCGGCCTGTCCCCCTGCCCTACCCTCCGGCCTGGCCTGTCCCCACTGCCCTACCCTCCGGCCTGGCCTGTCCCCACTGCCCTACCCTCCGGCCTGGCCTGTGCCCCTGCCCTACCCTCCGGCCTGGCCCCCTGCCCTACCCTCCGGCCTGTCCCCCTGCCATACCCTCCGGCCTGTACCCCTGCCCTACCCTCCGGCCTGTCCCCCTGCCCCACCCTCCGGCCTGTCCCCCTGCCCTACCCTCCGGCCTGGCCTGTCCCCCTGCCCTACCCTCCGGCCTGTCCCCCTGCCCTACCCTCCGGCCTGTCCCACTGCCCTACCCTCCGGCCTGTCCCCCTGCCCTACCCTCCGGCCTGGCCTGTCCCGCTGCCCTACCCTCCGGCCTGGCCTGTCCCACTGTCCTACCCTCCGGCCTGTCCCCCTGCCCTACCCTCCGGCCTGGCCTGTCCCCCTGCCCTACCCTCCGGCCTGGCCCCCTGCCCTACCCTCCGGCCTGTCACCCTGCCCTACCCTCCGGCCTGGCCCCCTGCCCTACCCTCCGGCCTGTCCCCCTGCCCTACCCTCCGGCCTGTCCCCCTGCCCTACCCTCCGGCCTGGCCTGTCCCCCTGCCCTACCCTCCGGCCTGGCCTGTCCCCCTGCCCCACCCTCCGGCCTGTCCCCCTGCCCTACCCTCCGGCCTGGCCTGTCCCCACTGCCCTACCCTCCGGCCTGGCCTGTCCCCCTGCCCTACCCTCCGGCCTGTCCCCCTGCCCTACCCTCCGGCCTGTCCCCCTGCCCTACCCTCTGGCCTGGCCCATCCCCCCTGCCCTACCCTCCGGCCTGTCCCCCTGCCCTACCCTCCGGCCTGGCCCGTCCCCCCTGCCCTACCCTCCGGCCTGTCCCCCTGCCCTACCCTCCGGCCTGGCCTGTCCCCCTGCCCTACCCTCCGGCCTGGCCTGTCCCCCTGCCCTACCCTCCGTCCTGTCCCCCTGCCCTACCCTCCGGCCTGGCCTGTCCCCACTGCCCTACCCTCCGGCCTGGCCTGTCCCCACTGCCCTACCCTCCGGCCTGGCCTGTCCCCCTGCCCTACCCTCCGGCCTGTCCCCCTGCCCTACCTTCCGGTTTGTCCCCCTGCCATACCCTCCGGCCTGTCCCCCTGCCCTACCCTCCGGCCTGACCCACTGCCCTACCCTCCGGCCTGTCCCCCTGCCCTACCCTCCGGCCTGGCCTGTCCCCCTGCCCTACCCTCCGGCCTGTCCCCCTGCCCTACCCTCCGGCCTGTCCCACTGCCCTACCCTCCGGCCTGTCCCCCTGCCCTACCCTCCGGCCTGGCCTGTCCCCCTGCCCCACCCTCCGGCCTGTCCCCCTGCCCTACCCTCCGGCCTGGCCTGTCCCCCTGCCCTACCCTCCGGCCTGTCCCCCTGCCCTACCCTCCGGCCTGTCCCCCTGCCCTACCCTCCGGCCTGTCCCCCTGCCCCACCCTCCGGCCTGTCCCCCTGCCCTACCCTCCGGCCTGGCCTGTCCCCCTGCCCTACCCTCCGGCCTGTCCCCCTGCCCTACCCTCCGGCCTGTCCCACTGCCCTACCCTCCGGCCTGTCCCCCTGCCCTACCCTCCGGCCTGGCCTGTCCCCCTGCCCTCCCCTCCGGCCTGGCCTGCTCACCAGAAGCCCACTGGGGAGCCTTTCCACTTGATATTGTGAGTGGCCTTGCAAAGGCTGCCAGCGCTTCTGATAAGCAGCTCGCCATTGGACCCGGCGGACAGTGCAATCCCGCCACCGCCCGCCCACTCCCCCATCCTCGCACCTGATCCCCCCCACCTCCCCCCCCCACCAAACCAGGCAGAAAATTCAGCCCAAGATAAACATGGGGGAAGTTTTGAATGTAAAAGATGTAAAAGGATATTTGCAATTTAAAATAAACCGGAGCAGATTGTTTTCAAAAAAGGGAGTGAAATGTGTCACCTAGTCAGGTGAAGTTTAGAAACAGTGTGTTTATTTTTCCCAACCTTAGTGCTATGAGAGATTTTTTTATTATCAGAAAGGTAAAGTCCAAGGACATAGAGAAACAATGGGAATTTGCATTCAAAGGGGAAAATATGTATAAAGCGGTGACGGCTGTGTGTAAGGAAAGGCATTTTAAGATCTAATAAGTGTAAGAAACCTTCAGCATCCAAGCTTCAAGCTGCTGATTTCAAAGAACTGAAGTTAAGAAAACTCACTTTGAATTCAACTGGTTCAGGGTATTGTGTGTCCCTTTGCCTGGGTCTTTAAAAATGTTTGTGTCTTACGATTGCCTTAATGAAAGTGTAACTGGGAGCCAGATTAAGTAGAGGATTTAGATGTTATTATGTAGTAATTTGTAGACATAAGTATGTGCTTAAAAATCACTTTTCTTGTTAATAAATGTTTATTCTAGTTTTGTAAAATCCTGGAAGACTTGGTCTTATTACTACTGAATTCAGGGCACACGTCTCGAAATTTATACAAATTGCAAAACAAGTTGTGACAGTTGTTTCAAGATTCCCTCTGTGTTTACCATCAGCTGGGCCAGAACACAACACAGGACTACTCGCGTGCCAAACAGCGTTAGCAGCGTGCGATAGACAGAGCTCAGAGATTCCACAACCAATAGATCTGATCTAAGCTCTGCAGTCCTGCCACATCCAGTTGTGAATGGTGGTGGACAATTAAACAACTCACTGGAGGAGGAGGGTCCACAAATATCCCCATCCTCAATGATGGGAGAGCCCAGCACATCAGTGCAAAAGATAAGGCTGAAGCATTTGCTACAATCTTCAGCCAGAAATGCCTAGTGGATGATCCATCTCAGCCTCATCCAGAGGTCCCCAGCATCACAGATGCCAGTCTTCAGCCAATTCGATTCACTCCATGCAATATCAACAAAACGCTGAATGCACTGGATACTGCAAAGTCTATGGACCCTGACAATATTCCAGCAATAGTACTGAGGACTTGTGCTCCAGAACTTGCTGCTCCCCTAGCCAAGCTGTTCCAGTACAGCTACAACACTGGCATCTACCCGGCTATGTGGAAAATTGCCCAGGTATGTCCTGTACACAAAAAGCAGGACAAATCCAACCCGGCCAATTACTGCCCCATCAGTCTACTCTCCATCATCAGTAAAGTGATGGAAGAGGTCATCAGCAGTGCTATTAAGTGGCATTTGCTTAACGATAACCTGCTCACTGATGCTCAGCTTCTGACCTCATTACAGCCTTGGTCCAAACATGGACAAAAGAGCTGAACTCCCGAGGTGAGGTGAGAGTGACTGCCCTTGACATCAAGGCAGCATTTGACCGAGTGTGGCATCAAGGAGCCCCAGCAAAACTGGAGTCAGTGGGAATCAGGGGGAAAACTCTCAGCTGCTTGGAGTCATACCTAGCACAAGGGCAGATGGTTGTGGTAGTTAGGAGGTCAGTCATCTCAGTTCCAGGACATCACTGCAGGAGTTCCTCAGGGTAGTGTCCTCGGCCCAACCATCTTCAGCTGCTTCATCAATGACCTTCCTTCCATCATAAGGTCAGAAGTGGGGATGTTCACTGATGATTGCACAATGTTCAGCACCATTCGCAACTCCTCAGATACTGAAGCAGCCCATGTCCAAATACTGCAAGACCTGGACAATATCCAGGCTTGGGCTGACAAGTGGCAAGTAACATTCGCGCCACACAAGTGCCAGCCACTGACCATCGCCAAAAAGAGAGACTCCAACCACCGCCGCTTGACATTCAACGGCATTACCATCGCTGAATCCCCCACTATCAACATCCTGGGGGTTACCATTGACCAGAAACTGAACGGGACTAGCTATATAAATACTGTGGTTACAATAGCAGGTCAAAGGCTGGGAATCCTGCGACGGGTAACTCACTTCCTGACTCCCCAAAGCCTGTCCACCATCTACAAGGCACAAGTCAGGAGTGTGATGGAATACTCTCCACTTGTCTGGATGAGTGCAGCTCCCACAACACTCAAGAAGCTCGACACCATCCAGGACAAAGCAGCCCACTTGATTGGCACCACATCCACAAATATTCACTCCCTCCACCACCGATGCACAGTAGCAGCAGTGTGTACCATCTTCAAGATGCACTGCAGGAATTCACCAAGGCTCCTTTGACAGCACCTTCCAAACCCACGACCACTACCATCTAGAAGGACAAGGGCAGCAGCTAGATGGGAACACCACCACCTGGAAGTTCCCCTCCAAGTCACTTACCATCCTGACTTGGAAATATATCGCCGTTCCTTCACTGTCACTGGGTCAAAATCCTGGAACTCCCTCCCTAACAGCACTGTGGGTGTACCTGCACCACAGGGACTGCAATGGTTCAATAAGTTAGCTCAGCACCACCTTCTCAACTAGGGATGGGCAATAAATGCTGGCCCAGCCAATGAAGCACACATCCATTGAATGAATAAAACAAACTTTGCTTAGCCATTGCTCGGGTCATCACACACAAAGGAAAAATTCTTGCAAACCTTTTCCTGTAACTGCTCTGTCTCTTTAACCTCACTTGGGCTTTCTGTAATTATGGGGGAAGCTATTACCTTCATTCCAGCTAAATCATTTCCCAGCAGTAAATCAACTCCATCTGTGGGTAACTCCTGAACAACCCCTACCCTCACTGTCCCAAACAATAGGTCACACTCCAAGAGCACCCAGTACAAAGGTACAGCTACAGGTATACTTCCCACCAATACTATGGATTGAAACATTGGTTTTTAATGTGCTTCCTGGAGAAAAGTTTATGCCTTTCACCAGCAAAAGTATTTGGGTGGCTCTTGTATCTCTTAATATGATTATAGGTTTAACTGTTTCACTTCAGGGGTAAGGACTTACTTTTCCCCTTGACAAAAACTCTTAGAAACTCTCATTTATTTCATTCACCTCTCCTAAACTCACAGCTGTGTTTACACTCGGTTTCACAGCTGTAGTTAATGCTACAATTTGATCTGTTGTATTTTCAGTCAGGGTTCCTTTTCCTGAACTGCCCTTGCATACCCCAATAAACCCCATGGATTTCCCATGGAACTTCCAGCAATCTGCACAAACATGTCCCACCTTGTTGCAATGGAAACACCTGGGCCTTCAAATGTCATTTCCACCCTCAGCATCTTCCTTTCTGGTCTGAGGAGGAGTTTCCAGGGAATTCCCAGCTGACCCTTCTCTGCTCAGGCTACTTGCCACCTTTTCACCTTCCCACTTTCTATCCTTCTTGGGTTTGTGGGGTTGATGGTTAAAGGGCTTAGATTTATGGATAATTTCATAATCATCAGCCATCTCCATGCCTGTTTAGCTTTTTTAACCCTCTAGTCTTCAACATGTGTTCTAACTACATGAGGAAGTGAATCTTTAAATTCATCCAAGAGAATTATTTCCCTAAGAGCTTCCTAAGTTGTATTCACCTTTAACGCCCATATCCAATGGTGAAAGTTACTTTGCTCTCCCATCTCAAACTCAATATAGGTCTGCCCAGGCGGTTTCCTTATGTGACAAAATTTCTGCCTGCATGCCTCAGGGACCAACTTATATTCATTAAGAATAACCTCTTTCATTGCATCATAACCTACAGAAAGGTCTTCTGAAAGTGAAATGTAAACCTCATGAGCTCTACCCACCAACCTACTCTATAGGAGCAATGTCCAGATTTATTTTGGCCACTTCATTTGCTTAGCTACCTTCTCAAATGAAATGAAGAGTGTTTCTAAACCCCTTTCCTCAAACTTTCGAAAGGCTTGAACAGATTAAAACAGTTCCCCACTGGACTCTGGGCTGGAGGTCGGTTCTCCCCCATTAATATTTCCCCTAGAGTTAAGACCAGCCTTTTGTTTTAGTTCCAGTAGTGTAAGCTAGTTTTCCCTTCACTCGTCCCTTTCTTCTCGCTCTCTTGCCTTTTCTCTCTTCTCGCTCCCTTTGAAATGATCTTTCTTTTTCCTTTTCCTTTACCCAATATTCGAGTTCCAACTTCTTCTGTTCTAGCTGAAACTGTCCCCAAGTGAACTTGCCTCGTTCTGGGTGCTAAAGCTTCCTCTGGTTTTTCAATTCCATTTTCAGCTTTTTGGTTACTAATTTTCGAAGCTCTGCTTTCTTAGCGCTCGCTCTAACTTTTATCTGTAACTTCTCTGCCATGCTCACCAATTGTGCAATGGTTAATACCTTTAAAGGATCATAATTTAACCCAGGCTGTTTCTAAAACTCACTGGCATCAAAAGTAGCCATTCCAGGTAATATAAAGTTTAATATGGAAGAAACCTGGTTTCTGTCCTTTTATCCTTTACCAATTATTATTATTCCGCATCCAATCACCTGTTGTCAGTGTTTCAAAATCCCACAAGAGCCACCGATTTATATTATGACCGGGATGGGGGGAGTGCACAGTTGATCTAGCCCCACTACTCCACAAAAATGGCCAATTATTTACCTTCATTTCTGTTACCCAGAATAAAAGAGATTTTAACCTGGCTTCTTTCAATAAACAACAAATTTATTAGTTTATTATAAAAACCAGTCTCGTCAAATCGAAAGGTAAAGCTTATCAACCTGCAGTATGGAATAGGAAATTATATTAATTACTCTTTCACAGAATCACAGAATCACAGTGCAGAATAGGCCCTTCGGCCCATCGAGTCTGCACTGACACGTGAGAAACACCTGACCTACCTACCTAATCCCATTTACCAGCACTTGGCCCATAGCCTTGAATGTTATGATGTGCCAAGTGCTTATCCAGGTACTTTTTAAAGGATGTGAGGCAACCCCCCTCCACCACCCTCCCAGTCACCACCCTCTGGGTAAAAAAGTTTTCCCTCACATCCCCCCTAAACCTCCTGCCCCTCACCTTGAACTTATGTCCCCTTGTGACTGACCCTTCGACTAAGGGGAACAGCTGCTCCCTATCCACCCTGTCCATGCCCCTCATAATCTTGTACACCTCGATCAGGTCACCCCTCAGTCTTCTCTGCTCCAACAAAAACAACCCAAGTCTATCCAACCTCTGTTCATAACTTAAATGTTTCATCCCAGGCAACATCCTGGTGAATCTCCTCTGCACCCCCTCCAGTGCAATCACATCCTTCCTATAATGTGGCAACCAGAACTGCACACAGTACTCCAGCTGTGGCCTCACCAAGGTTCTATACATGACCTCCCTACTTTTGTAATCTATGCCTCGATTGATAAAGGCAAGTGTCCCATATGCCTTTTTCACACCCCACTAACATGCCCCTCTGTCTTCAGAGATCTATGGACACACACGCCAAGGTCCCTTTGTTCCTCAGAACTTCCTAGTGTCATGCCGTTCATTGAATACTTCCTTGTCAAATTACTCCTTCCAAAGTGTATCACCTCACACTTTTCAGGGTTAAATTCCAACTGCCACTTATCTGCCCATTTGACCATCCCGTCTATATCTTCCTGTAGCCCAAGACACTCAACCTCACTGTTAACCACCCGGCCAATCTTTGTGTCATCCACAAACTTACTAATCCTGCCCCCCACATAGTCATCTATATCGTTTATATCAATGACAAATAATAGGGGACCCAGCACAGATCCCTGTGGTACGCCACTGGACACTGGCTTCCAGTCTCCAAAGCATCCTTCTTTCATCACCCTCTGTCTCCTGCAACTAAGCCAATTTTGAATCCACCTTATCAAATTACCCTGTATCCCATGTGCATTTGCCTTCTTTATAAGTCTCCCATGTGGGAACTTGTTAAAGGCTTTGCTGAAATCCATATAAACTACATCAACTGCACTACCCTCATCTACACACCTGGTCACTTCCTCAAAAAGTTCAACCAAATTTGTTAGGCATGACCCCCCTCTGACAAAGCCATGCTGACTATCCCTGATCAAACCTTGCCTCTCCAAGTGGAGATAGATACTCTCCTTCAGAATTTTCTCCAATAGTTTCCCTACCACTGACGTGAGACTCACTGGCTTATCTCTACAACCCTTCTTAAATAGCAGAACCACATTATCTGTTCTCCAGTCCTCTGTCACCTCCCCCATGGCCAGAGACGAATTAAAAATTTGGGTCAGAGCCCCTGCGATCTCCTCCCTTGCCTCCCTCAGCAGTCTGGGACACAAATCATCTGGTCCTGTAGGTTTGTCCACTTTTAAGCCTGCCAACACCTCCAATACTTTGTCACTCCCTATATCAAGTTGTTTAAGAACCTCGCAGTCATTCTCCAAGAGTTCGATACCTTCAGCCTCATTCTCTTGGGTGGAGACGGATGAGAAGCATTCATTCAACACTCTAGCGATGTCCTCTGGCTCCACCCATAGATTTCCCCCTTGATCCCTAATAGGCTCTACTCTTTCCCTGGTTATCCTCTTCCCATTGATATATTTATAGAATATCTTGGGATTTTCCCTACTTTTACCAGTCAGAACTTTCACAAGTGTTCCTCGAGTCCACCTTAAGTCACAATACACACTCACAAATACACACACACACACACACACACAAACACACACACACAAATACACACACACAAATACACACACACAAATACACACACACACACACACACACACACACAAATACACACACACACACACACACACACAAATACACACACACACACACACACACACAAATACACACACACACAAATACAATGAAATAAAATATAGAAATAGAGAAATTTGGCCAAAGGTTAAAAGTCAATGTTTCAAAGGCAAAGGATAGAGGGTGAAGTACTTGAAATGGCATCCGGGTTATACAGTTAGTCTCTGAGCACTGATTCATGAAACAATCAATGACTCATGCACTGCTTTTCAGGTGGACTCGAGGAACACTTGCAGGTACTCTATCCAAGCACATAGCAACTTAGGAGCAGCTTGTAATCACTTCCAGCTGTGGACTGACTCTGGGTTGTCTTCCTTATCAAGCAGTTGGTCCTTCTCTTCTCAAAGCAAAACCAAAACCAATTTTAAACAGTTTTCCAAAGCATGGTTTTTTTCAAAGCCATAAACTACCATGTGACCCCTTTTGTACACAGTCCACCAGGGCCAAGAGGTTCCCAGCTTTTTTTCAACTGCTTATTAACATTTCCTTGTAAAATGATGCTCTTTCCAGGAATAGCAGCCGGAGTCCTGCATTAACCCTTTAAGGGGCGGTGTCTTTTAAAACACAAATTCTTCCAGAATGTCCTTAGACCTTAAAGATGAACCAATTTCTGTGATTAAAGTGTTGATGACAGTTGCAATAAATAGGTCATTTTCTGGTTGACAAGATGTAACGAGAGGTGTGCCACAGGGATCAGTGCTGGGACCTCAACTGTTTATAATTTATATCAATGATTTGGGTGAAGGGATGGATGGGATGATTGCCAAATTTGCTGATGACACAAAGATAGGTAGGAAAGTAAATTGTGAAGAGGACATAAGGAGGATACAAGGGGACAGATAGGTGAGTGAGCAAAAATCTAGCAAATGGAGTGTAATGTGGGGAAATGTGAAATTGTCAATTTGGCAGGAAGAATAAAAAAAAAGAAGCTTATTATCTAAATGGTGAGAGATTGCAGAACTCTGAGATTCAGAGGGATCTGGGTGTCCTAGTGCATGAATCACAAAAGGCCAAAATGCAGGTACAGCAGGTAATTAGGAAAGCTAATAGAATGTAGTGGCTTATTGCAAGGGGAATTGCATATAAAAGTAGGGTGGTTATGCTTCAGTTGTACAGGACACTGGTGAGACCACATCTGGAGCACATCTGGAGCAATATCTGTGCAATACTGGTCACCTTATTTAAGGATGTAAATATATTAGAAGCAGTTCAGAGAAGGTTTACCAGGCTAATACCACGAATGGGCTGGTTGTCTTATGAGGAAAGGTTGGACAGGTTAGGCTTGTATCCACTGGAATTGAGAAGAGTAAGAGGCGACTTGATTGAAATCTTTAAGATCCTGAAGTTTCTTGACAGGGTGAGTGTGGAGAGGATGTTTCCTCTTGTGGGAGAATCTAGAACTAGGGGGTCACTGTTTAAAAACAAGGGGTCATCCATTTAAGACAGAGATGAGAAAAAAAAATTCTCTCAGAGGGTTGTGAGTCTTTGGAACTCCCTTCCTCAAAAGGCAATGGAAGCAGAGTTGTTGAATGTTTTCAAGGCAGAGATAGATAGATTCTTAATAAACAAGGGGGTGAAAGGTTATTGGTGGTAGGTGGGTGGTTACAGTCAGATCAGCCATGGTCTTACTGAATGGTGGAGCAGGTTCGAAGGGCTGAGTGGCCTATTCCTGTTCCTAATTTGTAAGCTCGTATTTCTTACAATGATGTCATCTGCAATCGGGCCTACTGAGTAAAGCAGCATGTTCACCTGCTCTTCTGACCTTTTATTTAATCCTGAAGCGATGCTGTATCTTGAGGATCTTTTCATCCCAAGTCCCTGATTGGTCTGGGCCTTGGATTAGTCCAAATTGACTTGGAATTGTGGAATTTTGCTCATGTTAAAAAAAAAATGTAAAGTGTAGATGCAGCCTTAAGAGTTGCTGCATTTCAAGATGGTGTCGCCATTCACTTGGGGACAAAGGGATTTCCCACGCTAGCTTGTTTTGGCAGGCTCCACAAAATGGCCATGACGCTGTTCTTGAAAAGAACCAATTCAACAATGGCTGCCTGGATCAGCTACCTGCCAAATTCTTTTGTTCAGCTGTTTTTTTTTGTAAACTGTTGAATCGGTCGCATTGGAGCTTCTACTTCTTTTTGACTGAGCTGGGCAGTCGTGACTTTCCCAAAATAATTAATTTGTTCCCTTTTTTTCTTTTGGACGAGTTCAGGCTCCAACTCAGGGATTGGATTTTCCCGATGGGTTTCTCTCAAACTGCACTACTGACACCGAATTACTGAACAGAGTTATTAGTTCTTGCTGCAGCCTGGAATTTTAAAACATTTATCTCACCCTTGCAGAGTCTGTTGACTCTGGACTCTGTAACTGGACTCCCAAAAGAGATTCAATTGAGTCTTCTGCTGCATGAAGGAGGATTAAATCTCAAGGCCTTTCTCTAGGGCGTTTACTGATGATTTCCCCACTGTGTCTCTGCTTCTTTAAAAGCTTCTCCTCAGGTCAGAACGCTTTGATTAATTTTTCTCAGTCTTCCAGCATTTTGATTTGTCTCTGCTGTTTAATGATGTTCTGGCTTTTTAATCCCATTGCTGCCACTATTTTGGGAGGGTGTTGGTTACAGATCATTATGTCTTAAAGAAGTCTCCGTTGCCTTCTGTAGGTTAACCATAAATCAAGAACTATTTTCACATGTACAGTAAATGTATAAGCTTGGAGCTGTCTCCATGCTTAGGTCTATACGCATCTCTGCTCAACACCGCACTGACCCTGGGTCATGTGGTTTCTTATGTCATTGTGTGGGTGGTACTGTACTCAGTCCCTTATTAATCCTATATGCGCCAGACCTTTATACTACAATGTGGGCCCCTTGAAAACTGACAACAGTGACATTGGCAATGAAAATAAGTAAATGGGCATGCTGGATAATTACTTTGCATCAATATTTATGGTAGAGGAAGAGCCATGGACCTTTAGAAAATGATGGGCAGGACCCAGATGTGGAAGACACATCCCCATTTCAAACTGATCCAATTGCTGCCAGTAGAGGAAAGGAGGCAAGGACATGATTCACACATGAGGGAAACCTGAACTCAGCAGGGCCATTTGCACTCAGTGCTGAGTTCAAACAGACTGCAATTTTGCTGTTGCAAGGGCCTTAACTCGCAGAGTGGGAGCTTGAATTTTTAGGGTAGATGCAAATGCTCTTAAAGGGCAGATATGGTCTGTGGAACTGTCATGATCGATTGAAGTTATTTAAATTCTCAGTCCTTAAAAATAAAAAAACAGCCTAGGTGCGTCAGTGGGAGTTGAAGAAACTCTGTTCTAGTATTTACAATAGCTGTTTATTGATATTTCATGAAGGGTTATCATTACATCATTATAAAGGCTTGGCTGATATCCACAAGCTATAATTATCTCAGGATGAGGGTCTTAGCTTCACAATTTTATTGATAGCTCAAAGGATTAGCTGTCTTTGATGTGGAATTATGAATAAAAATGTGTTTGTTTTATAAGGGATTAAGCACTTGAGGAGGTTTAAAGTTTTCAATGGGCTTTCATGAATGGGAGTTTTTTTAATGTAGTGAAAGCTGTAATTGATATTTAGACCTTCATTTTATCTCATTCCAACATGGCTCCTGAGGTCTGCTCATGGTGAATACTGGGTGAGTTAACATGGATGGTGTAAAGACCAAGGGTGGTGGGTAGGTTGGAATTAAGTTGAAATGGAGGCTATAAGGGGTCATGAAGTGGGTGAGGGGCATGAATTTGCATTACGTTAGCCTGGAGGCATGGAGGTGGCATAGGGTATGGGTGGGGGGTAATTGGGTGAGGGCTAGAGGGCCTAAAGTTAATGAAACAACTGGGACAAAGTCCCAAAGGACTGAGGCGGGCCTTTTAATTGGCCACTTCAGCACTTGACAGCCTCTGTGGCCACTTCTGATCTGTGTTCCAAGGTGGTGGACCGGACTTTATCCCTGCCCTCAACCCCAGGGACAAGAGTTTCTCTCGAGGTGCATTTGGCAAGCTGGGAAATTTCCCAACTCATTTATCCACCTTGGGAGCAAAAATCCATCAATATTATTGCAAACAGCATGACAGTGATGAAGAAAATAGTGACGCTGAAAACTGACAAATCCCTCAGGGTTTTAAAGGAAGTCAATGAGAACATGGCTGAGGCCTCAACAATGATCTTCCAAACTTCTCACGATTCAGAAACCATTCCTTTAGTTTGGAAAATCATACGTCACTCGGCTATTAAGAAATGTGAGAGAGGAAAATCAGAGAATTATAGACCAGTTAGTCTAACATCTGTTGTCAGGAAACTACTAGAGTCTATCATTAAAGTGGGGGGAGGGGGTGACTGAACGAACACCATGAACATTTTCAGCTGACAGAGCGAGCTGGCATGGATTTGTAAAGGGTAGGTCACGCCTGACAACCCTGATTGAATATTTTGAAGAGGCGACTAAAGCAATGAACAAGGCGATTTCAATGGATGTTATTTATATGGACTTTCAGAAGGTATTTGATAAAGTTCCCAATAGGAGGCTGTTAGATGAAGTGGAAATTCCTGCAATTGAAGAGAAATTATTGACCTGGTTAGGAAATTGGTTGAGGGGCAGGAGACAGAGAGTAGGGAGAAAGGACAGAAACTCTAATTGGCAGAATGTGACTAGTGGTTTCCCACAAGGATCCGTGTTGGAGCCTCACCCATTCACCGTTTTTTGTAAATTAATTCACAGGATGTGGGTTTCGCTGGCTGGGCCCAGCATTTATTGCCCATTTATAGTTGCCCTTCAGAAGGTGGCGGTGAGCCATCTGTGTGCACCCACAATGCTGTTAGGAAGGGAGTTCCAGGATTCTGACCCAGCGACAGTGAAGGAACAGTGATATATTTCCAAGTCAGGTTGGTGAGTGGCTTGGAGGGGAACTTCCAGGTGGTGGTGTTCCCATCTATCTGCTGCCCTTGTCCTTCTATATGGTAGTGGTCATAGGTTTGGAAGGTGCTGTCTAAGGAACCTTGGTGAGTTTCTGCAGTGCATCTTATAGATGGTACACACTGCTGCTACTGTGCGTCGGTGGTAGAGGGAGTGATTGTTTGTGGATGTGGTGCCAATCAAAAGGGCTGCTTTGTCCTGGACAGTGCCAAGCTTCATGAGTGTTGTGGGAGCTGCACTCATCCTGGCAAGTGGAGAGTATTCCATCAAAATCCTGACTTGTGCCTTGTAGATGGTGGACAACCTTTGGGGAGTTAGGAGGTGAGTTACTCATCGCAGGATTCCTAGCCTCTGACCTGCTCTTGTAGCCACAGTATTTATATGGCTGGTCCAGTTCAGTTTCTGGTCAATGATAACTCCCAGAATGTTGTTAGCGGTAGCATCAAATTCAGTGATGGTAATGCAATTGAACATCAAGGGGTGATTGTTGGATTCTCACTTGTTGGAGATGGTCATTGCCTGGCACTTGTGTGGCACGAATGTTACTTGCCACTTGTCAGCCCAAGCCTGGATATTGTCCAGGTCTTGCTGCATTTGGACATGGACTGCTTCAGTATCTGAGGAGTCGTGAATGGTGCTGAACATTGTGCAATCATCAGCGAACATCCCCACTTCTGACCTTATGATGGAAGGAAGGTCATTGATGAAGCAGCTGAAGATGGTTAGGCCTAGGACACTATTCAAAGGAACTCCTGCAGTGATGTCCTGGAACTGAGATGACTGACCTCCAACAACCGCAACCATCTTCCTTTGTTCTAGGTACGACACCAACCAACGGAGAGTTTTGCCCCTGATTCCCATTGACTCCAGTTTTGCTAGGGCTCCTTGATGCCACACTCGGTCAAATGCTGCCTTGATGTCAAGGGCAGTCACTCTCACCTCACCTCAGGAGTTCAGCTCTGTTGTCCATGTTTGAACCAAGGCTGTAATGAAGTCAGGAGCTGAGTGGCCCTGGTGGAACCCAAACTGAACGTCAGTGAGCAGGTTATTGCTAAGCAAGTGCCGCTTGATAGCACTGTTGATGACCCCTTCCATTAGTTTACTGATGATGGAGAGTAGACTGATGGGCGGAAATTGGCTGGGTTGGATTTGTCCTGATTTTTGTGTACAGGACATACCTGGGCAATTTTCCACATAGCCGGGTAGATGCCAGTGTTGTGGCTGTACTGGAACAGCTTGGCTAGGGGCACAGCAAGTTCTGGAACACAAGTCTTCAGTACTATTGCCGGAATATTGTCAGGGCCCATAGCCTTTGCTCTATCCAGTGCCTTCAGCCGTTACTTGATATCACGTGGAGTGAATTGAATTGGCTGAAGACTGGCATCTGTGATGCTGGGGACCTCCAGAGGAGGCTGAGATGGATCATCCACTTGGCACTTCTGGCTGAAGATTGTAGCAAATGCTTCAGCCTTATCTTTTGCACTGATGTGCTGGGCTCCCCCATCATTGAGGATGGGGATATTTGTGGAGCCTCCTCCTCCAGTGAGTTGTTTAATTGTCCAACACCATTCACAACTGGATATGGCAGGACTGCAGAGTTTAGATCTGATCCATTGGTTGTGGGATCGCTTAGCTCTGTCTATCACTTGCCGCTTATGCTGTTTGGCACGCAAGTAGTCCTGTGTTATAAGTTCACCAGGTTGACACGTCATTTTTAAGTATGCCTGGTGCTGCTCCTGGCATGTCCTCCTGCACTCTTCATTGAACCAGGGTTGAGCCCCCGTCTTGATGGTAATGGTAGAGTGGGGGATATGCCGGGCCATGAGGTTACAGATTGTGTTCGAGTACAATTCTGCTGCTGCTGATGGCCCACAGCACCTCATGGATGCCCAGTCTTGAGTTGCTAGAGCTGTTCAAAATCTACTTCATTTAGCATGGTGGTAGTGTCACACAACACGATGGAGGGTATCCTCAATGTGAAGGTGGGACTTCGTCTCCACAATGACTGTGCGGTGGTCACTCCTACTGATACTGTCATGGACAGATGCATCTGCGACAGGCAGGTTGGTGAGGATGAGGTCAAGTATGTTTTTCCCACACCTGCTGTAGACCCAGTTGAGCAGCTTTGTCCTTTAGGACCCAGCCAGCAGTAATACTACCGAGCCACTCTTGGTTACATTGAAGTCCCCCACCCAGAGTACATTCTGTGCCCTTGCCACCCTCAGTGCTTCCTTCAAGTGGTGTTCAACATGGAGGAGCACTGATTCATCAGCTGAGGGAGGGCAGTATGTGGTAATCAGCAGGAGGTTTCCTTGCCCATGTTTGACCTGATGCCATGAGACTTCATAGGGTCCAGAATCGATGCTGGGGACTCCCAGGGCAGCTCCCTCCTGACTGTATACCACTGTGTCCCCACCTCTACTGCGTCTGTCCTGCCGGTGGGACAAGACATACCCAGGGATGGTGATGGTGGAGTCTGGGACACTATCTGTAAAGTGTGATTCCGTGAGGATGACTATGTCAGGCTGTTGCTTGACTAGTCTGTGAGACAGCTCTCCCAATTTTGGCACTAGCCCCCAGATTTAGTAAGGAGAACTTTGCAGGGTCAACAGGGCTGAGATTGTCATCGTCATTTCCAGTGCCTGGGTGGTCCGTCCGCTTTCATTCCTTTTTAGTGTAGCGGTTTGTTAGGCCATTGGCTATTTCAGAGGACATTTAACAGTCGATCACATCGCTGTCGGGTCTGGAGTCACGTGTAGGCCTCTTGAATGCCTCAATTGGGCAATAAATGATTATTTAAGTAGAAACAATGTGCAGGGTTATGGGGAAAAGGCAGGAGAATTGCATTGAGTCATAATGTTCATTCAGAGAGCTGGTGCAGACACGATGGGCCGAATGGGCTCCTTCTGCGCTATAACAATTCTGTGGTTCTGTGAAAGTAAGAGCCCATGGGATCCAAGGCAAAGTGGCATGTTGGATCCAAAATTGGCTGAGAGGCAGGAAGCAGAGGGTGAGGATAGAGGGATGTTTCTGTGACTGGAAGTCTGTTTCCAGTGAGGTTCCGCAGGGCTCGGTGCTGGGGCCCTTGCTGTTTGTGGTGTACATAAATGATTTGGACTTAAATGTAGGGGGTAGAATCAAGAAGTTCACAAGTGACACGAAAATTGTTAGGGTGGTAAATAGTAAGGATAACCGTAAACTGCAGGAGGATATCAATGGACTGGTCAGGTGGGCAGAGCAGTGGCAAATGGAATTCAACCTGGAAAAGTGTGAGGTAATGCACTTGGGGAGGGCTAACAAGACAAGGGATTAAACTATGAATGGTAGGACCCTGGAAAGTACTGAAGATCAAAGGGACCTTGGTGTGCATATCCACAGATCCCTGAAGGTAGCAGGACAGGTAGATAAGGTGGTTAAGAAGGCATATGGGATACTTGCCTTTATTAGCTGAGGCATAGAATACAAGAGCAGGGAGGTTATGCTGGAACTGTATAAAATGCTGGTTAGGCCGCAATTGGAGTACTGTGTGCAGTTCTGGTCACCACATTATAGGAAGGATGTGATTGCACTGGAGAGGCTGCAGAGGAGATTTACCAGGAAGCTGCCTGGGCTGGAGGATCTGAGCTATGAGGAAAGATTGGATAGGCTGGGGTTGTTTTCCTTGGAGCAGGGAAGGTTGAGAGGAGACCTGATAGGGATGGATAAGTTATGAGGGACATAGATAAGGTAAATAAGAAGGCACTTTTTCCATTAGTAGATACTGTGGACAGCTGACTGGGAGACTCCACAAAGATCACCCACCGATACCTGGAAAGAGCCGGAGGTATAGAAGTTGAGGCCACTGTGACCTTCAGCAGCACTGGCATGGGGTGTCCACCCATACAGCCGGAGTTGATCTCAGGGCCGATCATCAGACAGATGGAGGTCACTTCTCTCTTGAGAGACGGAGCCTCCTTTGGCATTGCACCTCAGACATATTGAGGTAGCTGCATCACCGCCTGTAAACCCTGGCAGCAGGATAGTGGCATCTTCTGCGGCCCCTTGTGCCTTGGACTCCCTGTTGGCCCTGCACCCCTTGTGCCTGCGCCTGTCCTCCCAAAGGTGACTCCCCTGGAGGCTGAATGTGGACTCCTGGCCTCCTCCCCCTCTGGCCCTCTCTTCCTCCTCAGAGGACGTGCCTCCAGCAGAGGCCACAATCCCCCTCACCAGGGTAAGGAAAGGCTGTCTGACATCTGGAAGGCCCCAAGTGTTATGATTCCTCCAGAGTCCTGAACTGAAGCCTGTTCTTTCTGTCAAAGCAGCTGTGAAGTAAAATGAAGTTGTCCTGTTCACACAGACAAGTAGCAGTATGTAATAAACTAAAGTTCTAACAACTCGCATTCGTGAGCCCACTCACCCCTCTTATCCCGCCCGTGGGTGAGGCTTTTAAAAATGTGGCCTACCTGCCTGCCCATTGCACCCGTGTGACTCCCTGAAAATCGCACGAGCTGCGAAAAATCACTGTCAATTACTGCCTCAAGGGCCTTAACTGGCCCGTTAATTAATGGCGGGCGTGTCTCGGAACTCATAGCGCGCCCGCCCTCCAAAATATCGCGTTGGCAGGTGGTGACGTCGGGACACATGACCGAGGTCATCGCGCGTCATTTTACACATGTCGGGCCCAACCCTGCATGTCGACAGCAAAATTCTGCCCTATGAGAAGAGACTGGTCGCTAACATAAAATGGAATCCAAAAGTCTTCTATAGAAGGAGTCATCAATAAGTTAGGGATCTAAAAGGGGATTTAGAAATGGAGGCAGGGAACGTGACTGAGGTGATAAAGCAATACTTTACATCTGTCATTATCAAGGAAGAAGATGCTTCCAAAGTCACGTGAAAGAGAATATAGTTGAGACACTGAATGGGCTAACAACTGATCAAGAGGCGGTACTAGAAAGGCTGACTGTACTTTTGGCTGATAAATCACCAGGACCAGATGGGATACTGAGGGAAATAAGGGTGGAAAATGTGGAGCCACTGGCCATAACCTTTCCAGCCGCTTAGATACAGGGGTGGGGCCAGAGAACTGGAGAACTGCAAATATTCTACCCTTGTTCAAAAAAGGGTGTAAAGATAAGCCCAGCAACTACAGACCAATCAGTTCAACCTCAGTGGTGGGGAAAATTTTAGAAACAATAATTCAGGACAACATTAACAGTCACTTGGACAAATGTGTATTAATTGAGGCAGCATGGATGTGTTAAGGGCAAATTGTCTTTAGCTAACTTGATTGAGTTTTTTGATGAGGTAACAGATAGGGTTGATGTGGGTAATGTGGTTGATGCAGTGGATATGGATTTCCAAAAGGCATTTACTAAAGTGCCACATAACAGGCTTGCCAGCAAAGTTAAAGACCATGGGGTAAAAGGGACTTCAAAAGGACATAGACAGGTTGGTGGAAGGGATGGACTTGTGGCAGATGAAATTTAATGCAGAGAAGTGTGAAGTGACCCATTTTGGTGGGAAGAATGTTGGGAGACAATATAAAGGGTATAATTCTAAAGGAGGTGCAGGAGGAGAGGGTCCTGGGGGTTTATGTACATAAATCATTGAAGATTGAGAAAGTGGTTAATAAAGCATTCGGACACTGGGGGTTATAAATAGAGGTATAGATTACAAAAGCACAGAAGTTATGATAAACCTGTATAAAACACTGGCTCCATCTCGACTGGAGTATTGTGTTCAGCTCTGGGTTCTGCACTTTAGGAAGGATTTGAAGGCTTTAGAGAGGGTGCAGAAAAGATTTTTTAAAATAGTTCCAGGAATGAGGGGTTTCAGTTACATAGTTAGATTGGAGAAGCTGGGACTGTTCTCCTTGGAGAAGAGAAGGCTAAGAGGAGATTCGATGGAGATGTTCAAAATCATGAGGGGTCTGGACAGAGTAGACAGGGAGAAACTGTTCCCATTGGATGGTAGAAGTTTGGAACTCTTCTGCAAACAGCAGTTGATGCTCAACCAAAAGTTAATTTTAAATCTGAGATTGTTTGTTCGTTGGTTCAACTGTAGCCTTAGTGGGACTTCTCTGGTTTTCTTCGATCCTCCCTCAGTCCATGTCTTAAAGTTGTCCACACATCCAATTTTTCTTCTCCCGCTTCTGTTTTTCCCCTCAATTTCTCCTTCACTTGTTGCCAGAATGAGGCTGCCGGGTCTTTGGTTTCCAATGTCCATCCTTGCCTATCTGTCTCTCCCTAACTGCACTTAGCAACCCTTTCAATTCCTGAACTTCTGCTCTGGATCTAATTCACTCATTGGTCTTTCTGTCCATCCAGCTGATTCTGAGCATCCTCCACCATACTCACATTTCAAAAGCTGTTTTCCTTCTCTCACACTGTTTCTTCAGAGTACAACTCTCACATCCATAGAGCGCAACACTCCACACTGGAGTGATCTAGACGTTTTTCTTCAACTTCATGCTGATGCTTTTAGTCTGCCAGATGCTATTGAAGTCACCGGTTACGCCTTTTCCTGTAGTTAATCTAACCAGGATTTCATTATTGGATGTAACTTTGGTGTTTGTCATCGAGCCACGATACTTGAATTTGTCCACTGCCTCTATCTCGGTGCTTCCAATCTTGACTTCTCCATTGAGGGATATGGAGCAAAGGTGAAGTTGGGTTGCAGACCAGCCATGATCTCATTGAATGGTAGAACAGGCTCCAAGAGCTAAAAGTTCTCCTCCCCCATGGTACTAAATTTTTAAACATTTTATTCCTAAGTCATGTCATCTAGTTGCCCATAATGTAGTTTTTATGACTGGATGTCTAGCTCCTAATCTGCATTAGAGCATAAGAACTAGGAGCAGGAGTAGACCATGTGGACCATCAAGCCGGCATTTGATATAATCATGGCTGATCTTCTACCCAGCTCCACTTTGCCATCTTAACTCCCCTAATTCCGTTAGTGCCCAAAGTATCTAGTGACCTCTACCTTGAATATACCCAACTGTTGTAAGCTGGCTGAGTTGTACTCTTAATGATGGAGTTGATCTGCAGACACTTCTTGGGTGCAAACATTAAGCTTATTTACATATACTCAGCAGCAACTACACGTGTGCTTTCAATTCGAACTCTAACTCTACACTGCCTGCTGAGGTAGCCTGCGCTACTATCCTATTGGTTACTACAGATCATGTGATCTTCCCTAATAAGTATTGTTCTTAAAGGTACACTACACTGAAATAAAACCATAATTACAACACCAACGAAGGAGCATCCACATCTTTCTGGAGTAGAGAATTCCAGAGATTCATACCTTCTAAGTGAATAAATTCTCCTCATCTCTGAACTGAGCCATTTGCCTCACCCCAATTCTTTGATCCCCAGTTCGAGACTCTCCAGCCTTTGTGTCCTATAAGTGGCGATGAGAGTTGGGGGTGGTTGTTTACTGAAAACTACACACCAGGACAACACTGATCTCGAGTTTGAATCTTTGCCCCACCATATGGAGTTAAATAGTCCAGTGACACCAACTATACAGACTTACACAGGAATGGCCACTTGGATTAAGTACCTACAAGAGGACTGTTGGTATTGTGCCATCGGCAGAAATCAGTTCTTAAAAGAGGAACAAAGCGGGAAAATGTTTTTAAATTAATTCCTTCGCAGGTGTGGGTGTCACAGGCAGGGTCAACATTTCTTACCTGTAGCATAATGGTCAGGTACATATAGGGTTAATGTAAGGCTGAGTACAGTACCGCCCACACAGTGATGTAAGAGGGCACATGACCCGCACCCAGACACGGTGGAAGACACGAGTGACATCCCCAAGGTTCAAGAGAGTCAGGGGGCAGAGGTGAGTATGGTGCCCATTACCAAGGAGAAGGTGCTAGGAAAACTGAAAGGTCTGAAGGTGGATAAATCACCTGGACAGATGGATTACGCCCCAGAGTTCTGGAGGAGATAGCTGAAGAGATAGTGGAGGCGTTAGTGGTGATCTTTCAGGAGTCACTGGAATCAGGGAGGATCCCAGAGGACTGGAAAATCACTAATGTAACCCCGCTGTTTAAGAAGGGAGTGAGGCAGAAGATGAGAAATTACAGGCCAATTAGCCTGACCTCGGTTGTTGGTAAGATTTTAGAATCCATTATTGAGGATGAGCTTTCAGAATACTTGGAAGTGCATGGTAAAATAGGGCAAAGTCAGCATGGTTTCATCAAGGGGAGGTCATGCCTGACAAATCTGTTAGAATTCTTTGAGGAGGTAACAAGTAGGTTAGACAAAGGAGAGCCAATGGATGTTATCTACTTGGACTTCCAGAAGGCCTTTGACAAGGTGCCGCACAGGAGGCTGCTCAGTAAGATAAGAGCCCATGGTGTTAGAGGCAAGGTACTAGCATGGGTAGAAGATTGGCTGTCTGGCAGGAGGCAGAGAGTGGGGATAAGGGGGTCCTTCTCAGGATGGTGGCCGGTGATTAATGGAGTTCCGCAGGGGTCATTGTTGGGACCACAACTTTTCACTTTATACATTAATGATCTAGATGAAGGAACTGTTTGCAGATGATACAAAGATAGGTAGAGGGACAGGTAGTATTGAGGAGGCAGGGAGGCTGCAGAAGAATTTAGACAGGTTAGGAGAATGAGCAAAGAAGTGGCAGATGGAATACAACATGGGGAAGTGTGAGGTTATGCACTTTGGTAGGAAGAATAAAGGCATAGACTATTTCCTAAATGGGGAGAGAATTCAGAAATCTGGAGTGCAAAGGGACTTGGGAGTCCTAGTCCAGGATTCTCTTAGCGTTAATTTGCAGGTTGAGTCAGTAGTTAGGAAGGCAAATGCAATGTTGGCATTTATTTCGAGAGGACTAGAATATAAAAGCGGGGATGTGCTGCTGAGACTTTATAAGGCTCTGGTCAGACCACATTTAGAATATTGTGAGCAATTTTGGGCCCCGTATCTCAGGAAGAATGTGCTGGCCCTGGAGAGGGTCCAGAGAAGGTTCACGAGAATGATCCCAGGAATGAAAGGCTTAACATATGAGGAATGTTTGAGGATTCTGTGTCCATACTCGATGGAGTTTAGAAGGATGGGGGGATCTGATTGAAACTTACAGAGTACTGAAAGGCCTGGATAGAGTGGACGTGGGGAAGATGTTTCCATTAGTAGGAGAGACTAGGACCTGAGGGCACAGCCTCGGAGTAAAGGGAAGACCTTTTAGAACAGAGATGAGGAGAAACTTCTTTAGCCAGAGAGTGGTGAATCTATGGAATTCATTGCCACAGAAGGCTGTGGAGGCAGGTCATTGAGTGTATTTAAGACCAAGATAGATAGGTTCTTGATTGGCAAGTGGATCAAAGGTTATGGGGAGAAGGCGGGAGAGTGGGGTTGAGAAACTTATCAGCCATGATTGAATGGCGGAGCAGACTCAATGGGCCGAATGGCCTAATTTCTGCTCCTATGTCTTTGGTCCTATGGTCAGTCGAGTGTTGGACAGAGCTGTGTCCAGCAAGCATGGACACAGCTCCTAGCTTATACCCTTCTACCGTACATTTGTAAATAGTTCTAAGCGCTAATAAAGACTTACAATTAGCCTACGTATGACCACGAAAACTTCTTCAGACCTACCAAACTGTGACTAACACCATACAACATGGTGGCAGCTCATGGAAAAAACCCAAAACCTTGTTAAAATGCAGAGACAAACCGAAATGCTAGAAGACTTAAAAATTCAAAAAAAACCTCTTGACCTGAAAAGAAGCTCCAGGTAGAGGAGAAGCAGAGGCACAGAGGAAAAATTACCAGGAGAAAGCTCTAAAGAAAGGTCTGGAAGCTGAAAGCAAAAATGTTACATTCCTTGCTGTAGCAGAAGACTCCGCTGAATCTCCTTTGGAAGTCAGAGTTCAGAGTGCAGAACTTGCAAGGATGAGACAAATCTTTTAATATTTCCGGATGTGGCAAGTCCTGAGAAATTTTTTTTAAGTAATTCAGAGTCAGGATTGCAGTTTGAGAGAAACCATCTTCAAAACCTGATCCCTGAGTGCGAGCCTAAACACCTAGAAAAATATTTCTAAATAATGAATTGAATACTCCGGGACAATTGAGACTTTTTAATCCCAGCTAAAGACAAGCAAGATCCAAGATTCAACAAATGCGCGACTTTAAACATAAACTCTGAGCAAGAGAACTCTGCAGGCAGCTGTTCCAAGGCAGCCATTATTGAGAAAAAAAATGTTCAAGCTGAACGAGTTCACCATTGTACTGGAGCCCACCAAAACACACAAGCGCAGGAAATTCCTTTGTCTCCAAGTGAACAGCAGCACCATCTTGAAATTCAGAAAGCTCTTAAAGCAGAACCTTCACTTTTAAAAATGTAACCATGGATCAGAATTCCACACTTCCAAATCTATTCAGGCTAATGCAAGGCCCACATTTATCACATAATTGGGCATCTTGGAGAAGAATTTTTTTTAGATTACAGGAGTACATCAGGATTAAGTCAAAAATAAGAAAAGGTACAAGTCCATACATTTTTGTACTCATTTGGTGTATTTATGGATGAAGTAATCCTATTGCAAGGCACTGATGAATCTTTCACCAGCTTCAATGAAACAATAAAAGTCTTTGATTAATATTTTAACCTTCAAACTCTGGAATGCACAGAGCTTAAAAAGAGGGATAGAAAATCCTCAATAACACGACAAAAAGAAAACAGGCATTACCTGAGCAAACCGCAGAAAGGCACCAAATAAGCAAAGAACTTTCCAGAAGTACCAAAAACATATCTTTTTGGAAACCCCAACACATTACCCGAACTGTAACAGCAGAGAGTAGCTCAGAGTGAGCCGCTGACTGTGAATGAAGAAAAGTTATCTGATGAAGAACGGCTGCATAATTCTGAGGTGCAGAGGGATATGGGTGTTCTAGTACATGAGTCACAAAAAGTTAGTATGCAGGTGCAGCAAGTAATTAAGGAGGTTACTGGAATGTTATCCTTTATTACAAGAGGGAGTGAACATAAAAGTAAGGATGTTATGCTTCAGTTATACAGGATTTTGGTGAGACTGCACCTCGAATACTGTGTGCAGTTTTGGTCTCCTTATTTAAGGAAGGATGTAAATGTATTGGAGGCGGTTCAGAGGAGGTTTACTAGATTGATACCTGGAATGAGTGGGTTTCCTTATGAGGAAAGGTTGGACAGACTGGGCTTCCCTTGTTGACTGGGGTTTAGAAGAGTGAGGGGTGACTTGATTGAAGTATATAAGATCCTGAATAGTCTTGACAAGGTGGATGTGGAAAGGATGTTTCCTCTTGTGGCTGAGTCCAGATCCAGGGGGCACTGTTTTAAAATTAGGACAGAGATTAGGAGAAATTCTTTCTCTCAGAGGGTTCTTTGACTTTGGAACTCTCTGCCTCAGAAGGTGGTGGAGGCGGGGTCATTGAATACTTTGAAGGAAGAGGTAGATAGATTCCTATTGGGCAAGGGAATCAAAGGTTATTGGGGTTATATGGGAATGTGGAAATCGAAGCACAAGAAGATCAGCCATGATCTTATTCAATGGTGGAGCAGGCTCGAGGGGCTGAATGGTCTCCTCCTGTTCCTATTTCGTATGTTCTTATGAAGTCCAAAATACACAAACCCTGAAAATGGAAAATGAAATAATGTTGGAAAATGTTTGCATCCAAGCCAAATTGGAAGATTTGAAACACAAAATTCAAGCTGAGTATATACCTTTGAAAATGCACAATAAACTAAACTCTTCAATGAACCAAACTATTTGAGATCTGAACAAACAAATTTCTGAGACATCAGGAAGGTACTGGGGCAACTAACAACTCTGAATTCCCTTGTTGGTAAATTGAAGCGGAAGTTGAGAAAACACAACCAGAAATACAACCTGGCACAACAGCAGGCAGAAAATGCACTCAAAGAAGTTACAGCCTGGAAAGAACTGAAGAACCAATTGGTGAAGAAGACTCAGGAAAGTTTGATATTCCAGGAGGAAGCCAAGAAAGAGGCAATAGAGCTGAAGAAAATGGTTGGACATTTGGAAGAAAATTTGGGAGAACGTTACATTTCCAAAGATATCTCTGAAGAGATGAAAATTAAGAACGTAGAATGTCAAGAGCAAATAGAACTTCATACAAAACAGTGTGAAGAGTCTCCGAAACAATTGGCAGAAGTGCAGTTACAGAATATGAGCTCGAAGGATAGCACAGAGGAATTTTGCTCTGCTAAGAAAAAGCTGATCAGCGTAGATAACCAACTTTCATATACAAAAGACGAGTTTGTAACGGAAAACCAGGAACTGATGACAATACTGGAATTTCGCTCAAAGGAAGTAGAACATTTGAAGAGGGACTTGAAACAAAGAACAAAGAACAAAGAAAAGTACAGCACAGGAACAGGCCCTTCGGCCCTCCAAGCCTGTGCCGATCATATTGCCCGTCAGCTAAAACATTTTGCACTTCCGGGGTCCGTATCCCTCTATTCCCATCCTATTCATGTATTTGTCAAGATGCCTCTTAAACACCACTATCGGACCTGCTTCCACCACCTCCTCTGGCAGCGAATTCCAGACACTCACTACCCTCCGCGTAAAAAACTTGCCCCGCACATCTCCTCTACAGTTTTCTCCTCTCACCTTAAATCTATGTCCCCTAGTAATTGACTCTTCCACCCTGGGAAAAAGCTTCTGACTAAATACTCTGTCCATGCCACTCATAATTTTGTAAACTTCTATCAAGTCACCCCTCAATCTCTGTCGCTCTACTGAGAACAATCCGAGTTTCTCCAACTTCTCCTCATAGCTAATAACCTCCATACCAGGCAACATCCTGGTAAACCTCCTCTGCACCCTCTCCAATGCCTCCATATCCTTCTGGTAGTGTGGCGACCAGAATTGCACGCAATATTCCAAGTGTGGCCTAACCAAGGTTCTATACAGCTGCAGCATGACTTCCCAGTTTTTATACTCAATACCCCTGCCGATGAAAGCAAGCATGCCATATGCCTTCCTGACTACCTTATCCACCTGCGTTGCCACTTTCAGTGACCTGTGGACCTGTACACCCAGATCCCTCTGCCCGTCAATGCACTTAAGGGTTCTGCCATTTACTGTATAATTCCTGCCTGTATTAGACCTTCCAAAATGCATTACCTCGCATTTGTCCAGATTAAACTCCATCTGCCATTTCTCCATCCAAGTCTCCAACCGATCTATATCCTGTTGTATCCTTTGACAATCCTCTTCAATATCTGAAACTCCTCCAACCTTAGTGTCATCTGCAAACTTACTAATTAGCCCAGTTACATTTTCCTCCAAATCATTTATGTATACTACAAACAGCAAAGGTCCCAGCACTGATCCCTGAAGAACTCCACTAGTCACAGCTCTCTATTCAGAAAAGCACCCTTCCACTGCTACCCTCTGTCTTCTATGGCCAAGCCAATTCTGTATCCACCTTGCCAGCTCCCCTCTGATCCCATGCGACTTTACCTTCTGTACCAGTCTGCCATGAGGGACCTTGTCAAAGGCCTTACTGAAATCCATGTAGATAACTTCCACTGCCCTTCCATCGTCAATCATCTTTGTCACTTCCTCAAAAAACTCGATCAAGTTAGTGAGACACGACCTCCTCTTCACAAAACCATGCTGCCTCTCACTAATATGCCCATTTGCTTCCAAATGGTAGCAAATCCTGTCACGAAGAATCTTCTCCAATAATTTCCCTACCACTGACGTAAGGCTCACCAGCCTGTAATTTCCTGGATTATCCCTGCTACCCTTCTTAAACAATGGAACAACATTGGCCATTCTCCAGTCCTCTGGGAACTCACCCGTAGCCAATGAGGATACAAAGATTTCTGTCAAGGCCCCAGCAATCTCCTCCCTTGCTTCCCTCAGTACTCTGGAGTAGATCCCATCTGGCCCTGGGGACTTATCCACCTTAATGTATTTCAAGATGCCTAACACCCTCTTTTTTTGATCTCAACATGATCCAGGCTATCTACACACTCTTCCCTAGACAAATCAACCGCTGAGTCCTTCTCTTTGGTGAATACTGATGAGAAGTATTCATTTAGTATCTCTCCCATTTCTTCTGGCTCCACACACAGATTCCCACCTTTGTCCCTGAGTGGGCTTACCCTTTCCCTGGCTACTCTCTTGTTTTTTACATAACACTTAATGACATGCTTGTAGAAGCAGATTCAATAAAGGTAGATCTTTGAATAAAACTTGATGAACTTCAAGCATCAGAAGTTTCTAGTAAACATCGTGCAAAATGCCTGGAACAGGAGAAAATATTGATGATGCATCAGAACAGTTGTTTGAAAGCAAATTAACAACCAAAACTGATGAACTTCTTAAACTTCGGTCCAGTCTGAACAACATGAGGGTTGAGATACACAATATGGAAGAGCAAATCCAGACTTTGAAAGCAGATCAGAGAAATTCTATGGAACAGATTGATGATCTAAAGAGTGGATTGAAAGGGTCCGAGGAGCAGTCTGTGACCATGGAAGAGAGATTCCGGATAGAACTGAAATCCCAGGTGAAGTTGTCAAAATTATATGAGTTCCACAGATAACTCTGAAACAAAGACAACTTAACTTACCAGAGCAGTTGCTGAGCTGAATGAAAAGATTCATAAGCTTGATAACCAATTGGAAAAGAAGAAAGTGATCAAAAATTGGGTAAAATTGTGAAACAAGCAGGAAGGAGGGTTCCATTTTTGAAACATATATTGCCACAATCCACACAATGCTGGAAGAAGCGAGAAAAATGACAAGGAGATGAGCACAATATTCTTCCCCCCTGGAAGAAACGAGTTACGGTAGTAACCACTGACCAGCGCAATAGCCGAACCAACCAAGTGTGGTTCAACAGTAAAGAATGGAAGAAAAGGATGGAAATATGGCCAGATGCTAGAACGACCTAGTATAAGGGCTTGGCACATCTAGGGTTAATGTGGGACTGAGAAATGTACCACCCACACAATGACGTAAGATGGCACATGACCTGCATCCAGGGTCAGTTTAGTGTTGGACAGAGCCATTTGTTCCAGGACGAGCCAGCGCTAAAAGAACCTCCAATGGTAGTGCGAACGAGATGTGGAAGGGTTATAAAGCCTCCAGACCGCCTGAGATTTTGAATTCAAGGACTTGAGTGGGGAAGGCGAGATAAAGGTAATGTTGTAATGGCAATGTGAATGTAAGACATAGAGTAAACTATAATCATCCTAAAATACATTGGATAAAGACTTGGGGGAGGTGTAGTATAAGGGTCTGACACATATAGTGTTAATGTGGAACTGAGTAAAGTACCGCCCACACAATGATATAAGAGGGCATATGACCTGCACCCAGGGTCAGTTCTGTGTTGGACAGAGCCGTGTGTACCAGCAAGCATGGAGACAGCCCCTAGCTTGTACCCTTCACTGTATATTTGTAAATAGTTGAAAGAGTCAATAAAGACTTACAGTTAACCCATGTATGACTATAAAAACTTCTTCTGACCTACCGAACTATAACCAACTCCCTACAAGTCTTATCCTTTACCGAAAGGGGTTGTTGGGATGTTAGGGAGTTTCTGACCTGTTCAGTTGTAGGGATTCCCCACATGACCAGAACCACAGATATTCTGACTGTATACAGCTGAGGGCCAATCACAGTGCCATATATTCCACCTTTAACAAAACTGTTAAAGCATCACTATATACATTTATCAAAATGGTGATGATTCTTTCAGTTCCTTATCTTTCTGATAGATCAGTTTTGAAAGATTAAAATAAATTTTTTTAGCATCTTACAGCACATAATCCCTGAAAGTGGCATCACAGGTAGACAGGGTTGTAAAGAAAGCTTTTGGCATACTGGCCTTCATAAATCAAAGTATTGAGTATAGGAGTTGGGATGTTATGGTGAGGTTGTATAAGACATTGGTGAGGCCAACTTTGCAGTATTGTGTGCAGTTCTGGTTGCCTAACTACAGGAAGGATATCAGTAAGATTGAGAGAGTGCAGAGAAGATTTACTAGGATGTTGCCGGGTCTTAAGGAGTTGAGTTACAGGGAAAGATTGAACAGGTTAGGACTTTATTCCTTGGAGCGTAGAAGAATGAGGGGATATATGATAGAAGTTTACAAAATTATGAGGGGTATAGACAGAGTAAATGCGAGTAGGCTCTTTACACTTAGATTAGGAGAGATAAACACGAGACGACATGGCTTTAGGGTGAAAGGGGAAAGGTTTGGGGGAACATTAGGGGCAACTTCTTCACTCAGAGAGTGGTGAGAGTGTGGAACGAGCTACCATCTGACGTGGTAAATGCGGGCTCACTCTTAAGTTTTAAGAATAAATTAGATAGCTACATGGATGGGAGAGGTCTGGAGGATCATGGGCTAGGTGCAGGTCAATGGGACTAGCGGAATAATATTTCAGCACAGACTAAAAGGGCTGAATGGCCTGTTTCTTCTCTGCTGTAGTGTTCTATGGTTCTATGCAGAGGCCATTCAGCCCATCCTACCTCTGCTAGCCCTTTGAAAGAACTATCTGATTAATCCTATTCCCCTATCTTTCCCCATAGCCCTGTGAACGTTTTGCTCTTTTTCCAATATTTGTCCAATTCCCTTCTGAAAGCTACTATTGAATCTGCTTCCATAGCCCTTTCAGGCAGTGCATTCCAGATCAAAACAGATCAGCGCAGCTGAATAACTGAGTGAAGACTTGGAGTTTGGTGAGAGGGGGGTTTTAAGTGTTAATTTTGTTCTTAAATTTTGCTCTTAAAATCTAATCTAGTCTGTAATTAGCAGTAACTGGAAAGTACTGTGTAAGCAGGCTAAGTTCGTTCTTTCTTGCAGTTTAGACAGGGTAAACTCTCTCTCAGCTGTAGGAGCTGAGTAGTTAGTTAGCTAACTGGCTGAATCTGGTTACTGTAGCCCCTGTTCATAGTTTACTATGAATTCAGGGTTCTTTAGTGCAGAACAAAAACGGAATTACCTGGAAAAACTCAGCAAGTCTGGCAGCATCGGTGGAGAAGAAGAGTTGACATTTCGAGTCCTCATGACCCTTCAGCAGAACTGGTTGAATCCAAGGAGAGGGGTGAAATATAAGCTGGTTTAAGGTGTGGGGGGGGTGGGGGGGGGAGAAGTGGAGGGGGGTTGGTGTGGTTGTAGGGACAAACAAGCAGTGATAGGAGCAGATAATCAAAAGATGTCACAGACAAAAGAACAAAAGAACACAGAGATGTTGAAGTTGGTGATATTATCTAAACGAATGTGCTAATTAAGAATGGATGGTAGGGCACTCAAGGTATAGCTCTAGTGGGGGTGAGGGGAGCATAAAAGATTTAAAAATAATGGAAATAGGTGGGAAAAGAAAAATCTATACAAATTATTGGAAAAAACAAAAGGAAAGGGGGAAGAAACAGAAAGGGGGTGGGGATGGAGGAGGGAGGTCAAGATCTAAAGTTGTTGAATTCAATATTCAGTCCGGAAGGCTGTAAAGTGCCTAGTCGGAAGATGAGGTGTTGTTGCTCCAGTTTGCGTTGGGCTTCACTGGAACAATGCAGCAAGCCAAGGACAGACATGTGGGCAAGAGAGCAGGGTGGAGTGTTAAAATGGCAAGCGACAGGGAGGTTTGGGTCATTCTTGCGGACAGACCGCAGGTGTTCTGCAAAGCGGTCATGCAGCCTTGACTAACTGAGTGAAGACTTGGAGCAGGATTTTTGGGTCACCAGGCCGGCACTGATTCCCAGTGGCTGGGAAATAGGCTTCTGCCTGCGATCGGCCTCTGGCCAGGATTTCACACTGACTGCCCCGTTAACAGCCAGCCAGCATGAAGCACACATTGAAGGGCCCACCGCTGCCTGGGTGGGGGGTGGGAGGAGGGCAATGCTGAGGTTAGTGCAGGCGTGAGGGAGGGCGCAATGAAAGCCCCCTGAAGGCAGAGAGCTGCCTCAGGGAGCTGCAGAATTTTAAAGCCAAAAATAAACATCATGGAATTCTGCAAAAAATTTCCACCCTCAGAATCACTCAGGTAAACATATCGATGACAAAAATTCTGCCCAAACATTTTTATTTTTTAAAATTAATATCGGAAACCTCATCCCACCTTTGGATGAGGTTTCCTCAAAAATCCAAAGGCCGCCAGCCCGATTCGCCCGTCCGCAAACCGTAATGTTGGATGGGCAGTGGAAAATCCAGGTCAATTACTACATTAATGGCCTTAATAGGCCTCTTGGCCAACTGAAATATCACGCGAGTGCACAATGATGTCGGGACGCTCGCTCGATGTCATCGCAAGCTATTTTACACCATATCAGGTCAGGTGTAAGAAACTATTCCGAAAACATTTTATGAACTCTTCATCTACGCTACCTTTGTCCAACTGATTTTTCCAGTCTCTTTGTAGGTTAAAATCCCCCATGATAATTGCTGTACCTTTCTGGCAAGCTCCCATTGTCTCTTCTTTTATATTCTTTCCTACTATGTAGTTACAATTAGGGGCTCTACACCTGTGGGATGTAAAATTATGCCTTTGGAGTTTGGTGAATGTGGAGTTCAGTGGAGGGGGAGAAGGAGTTGTTCTTTTCCAATTTCTATCTTTTTCACTCCATAGTAAATGGTTCTTGCTCCACTACAGGGAAAGGAGCTGGCCGCTTGGTGAGTACCTGGTAAGTGGGTAAGTTCTATTCTATCCCTATGGTTTAAGGTAGTACATAATTTGGTGGTAAAGTTAATCAAATATATAGAAAGCACTAAGTGATTCATGTAATTAAGTAATTATTAAAACACATGGCAGGACAGGTGATGTGTCGAGGCTGCAGCATGTGGGATCTCCTGGATAACATTGTGATCCAGGTCAAACACATCTGCAGTAAGTGTTTGTGGCTCAAGGAACTTCGGCTCAGAGTCATTGAGCTGGAGGCTGAGCTGCAGACACTGCAACCCATCAGGGAGCGGGAGAGTTACCTGGATGCTTTATACCAGGAGACAGTCAGACCACTTAGGACAGGGTCTTCTAATTTGGTCAGTGGCCAGGGACAGGGGTGTGTGACTTTGAGTGAGGCAAAACTAAAGGCTCCATATCTAAACACATGTAGCATTTGAAACAAAACAGATGACCTAATAATGCAAATAGAAATAAGTAAGTACAATCTGATAGCCATTACAGACACATGGCTACAGGATGACATAGATTGGGACCTGAATATTATAGTAAGTTAGGAAAAGGTGGAGGGTGGCTCTGTTAATTAACGATGGTATTAGCACATTAGAGAGGGATGACCTAAATCCAGGAAAGCAGGATGGAGAAGCGGTTTGGGTTGAGATGAGGAATGATAAAGGCAAGATGTCACTTGTGGGAGTGGTGTACAGAGCCCCTAATTGTAACTACATAGTAGGAACGAGTATAAAAGAAGAGACAATGGGAGCTTGCCAGAAAGGTACAGCAATTATCATGGGGGATTTTAACCTACAAAGAGACTGGAAAAATCAGTTGGACAAAGGTAGCGTAGATGAAGAGTTCATAGAATGTTTTCGGAATAGTTTCTTAGAACAGCACGTTCTGGAGGCAGCCAGCGAGGAGGCTATACTAGCCTGGTATTAAGCAAAGAGATAAGATTAATTGATAACCTCCCAGTGAATACACCCCATGTAGCAGCAAGCATGACATGATTGAACTTTACATTCATTTCGAGGGAGAAATGGTTGCGTCCAAGACTAGTATTTTAAACTTAAATAAGGGCAATTATGAGGGCGTGAAAGCAGAGCTAGCTAAAGTGAACTGGCAAATGAGGTTAAGGGATATGTCAATAGAGGTTCAGTGGCAGACATTTAAAGGGATCTTTCAGAATATACAGAATAGATACATTCCAATGAGAGAGAAACATTCCAAGGGGAGGGCCCACAATCCGTGGTTAACTAAAAAAGTTAAAGACAGTGTCAAACTTAAAGAAAAAGCCTATAACTACATAAAGACAGGTGGCAGGTCAGAAGATTGGAAAGAATATAAAGAACAGCAAAGAATGACAGAAAGTTTAATAAGGAGGGAAAATTTAGAGTGTGAGAGAAAGCTAGCGAGAAATATAAAGAAGGATAGTAAGAGTTTCTATAGATATTTAAATAAGAAAAGAGTTAACAAAGTGAGCATTGGTTCTATAGAGAGTGCATCTGGGGAATTGATAATAGAAAGGAGAGGTGACAGATGAATTAACAGGTAATTTGCTTCAGTCTTCACTATAGAGGACACAAGTAACATCCCAGAATTAGCTGTAAATCAGGAAATGGAAGGGAGAGGGGAACTCAGGAAAATTACAATTACCAGGGAAGTGGTATTGAGCAAATTGTTGGGGCTGTGGGCTGGCAAACCCCAGGTCCAGATGGACTTCACCCTAAGGTCTTGAAAGAAGTGGCTAGTGAGATAGTTGATGCACTGGGTTTAACTTTCCAAGATTCCCTAGATTCGGGGAAGGTTCCATTAGATTGGAAAATAGCAAATGTAACTCCTTTACTCAAACAGGGAGAGAGACAGAAAGCAGGAAACTACAGGCCAGTTAGCCTGTCATAGGGAAAATGTAAGAAGCTATTATTAAAGATGTTATAACAGGACACTCAGAAAAATTCAAGGCAATCAGGCAGAGTCAACATGGCTTTGTATAAGGGAAATTATGTTTAACCAATTTATTGGAATTCTTTGAAGGAGTCACATGTGCTGTGAATAAAGGGGAATCGGTGGATATCCTGTACCTAGATTTCCAGGAGGCATTTGATAAAGCGCCACATCAAAGGTTATTGCGGAAAATAAAAGCTCCTCGTGTAGGGCTCATTAGCACAGGTAGGAGATTGGCTGGCTAACAGGAAGCAGAGAGTTGGCATAAATGGCTCACTTTCTGGCTAGCAGGATGTAACGAATGGTGTCCCACAGGGTTCAGTACTGGGCTCTCAACTACTTACAATTTATATAAGTGACTTGAGTGAAGGGACGGAAGGTATGGTGGCTAACTTTGCTGATGACATAAAGGTAGGTAGGAAAGTCAGTTTTGAAGAGGATGTAAAGAGGCTACAAAAGGATATCGATAGGTGAAGTGCCTGGGCAAAGATCTGGCAAATGGAGTATAATGTGGGGAAATGTGAGATTGTCCATTTTGGCAGGATGAATAAAAATGTCACATTATCTAAACGGTGAGAGATTGCAGAGCTCTGAGATTCAGAGGGATCTGGGTGTCCTAGTGCATGAATCACAAAAGGTTAGTATGCAGGTACAGCAGGTAATTAGGAAAGCTAATATAATGTTATCATTTATTGTGAGGGGAATTGATTACAAAAGTAGGAAGATTATGCTTCAGTTATATAGGGCACTGGTGAGACCACATCTGGAATACTGTGCACAGCACTGATCTCCTTATTTAAGGAAAGATGTAAATGCATTAGAAACAGAGTTCAGAGAAGGTTTACTGGACTAAAACCAGGAATGGGAGTGTTGTCTTATTGGGCTGACAAGTGACAAGTAACATTTGCGCCACATAATGGTCAGGCAATGACCATCTCCAACAAGACAGAATCTAACCATCACCCCTTGATGTTCAATGGCATTACTATTGCTGAATCCACCACTAGTATCAACATCCTGGGGGTTACCAATGACCAGATACTGAACTGGACTAGCCATATAAATACTGTTGCTGCAAGAGCAGGTCAGAGGCTAGGAATCCTGCAGTGAGTAACTCACTCCTGACTCTCCAAAGCCTGTCCACCATCTACAAGGTACAAGTCAGGAGTGTGATGGAATACTTCCCACTTGCCTGGATGAGTCCCACAACACTCAAGAAGCTTGACACCATCCAGGACAAAGCAGCCCGCTTGATTGGCACCACATCCACAAACATTCACTCCCTCCACCACCAACGCACAGTGGCAGCAGTGTGTACCATCTACAAGATGCACTGCAGGAATTCACCAAGGTTCCTTAGACAGCACCTTTCAAATCCACGACCAGTACCATCTAGAAGGACAAGGACAGCAGATAGATGGGAACATGACCGCCTGTAAGTTCCCCTCCAAGTCACACACCATCCTGACTTGGAAATATATCGCCGTTCCTTCACTGTCACTGGGTCAAAATCCTGGAACTCCCTCTCTAACAGCACTGTGGGTGTACCTACACCACATGGACTGCAGCGGTTCAAGAAGGCAGCTCACCATCAGCTTCTCAAGGGCAACTAGGGATGGGCAATAAATGCTGGCCCAGCCAGCGAAGCCCACATCCCATGAATGAGGAAAAAATGGAAAAGCTGGACAAACTAGACTTGTATCCACTGGAGCTTAGAAGATTAAGAGGTGACTTAATTGAAGCCTTTAAGGTCTTGAGGGATCTTGACAAAGTGGATGTGGAGAGGATGTCTCCCGTGTGGGAGAATTTAGAACTAGGGGTCACTGTTTAAAAATAAGAAGTCGCTCATTTAACACAGAGATGAGAATTTTTATCTCTCAGAGAGTCGTGAGTCTTTGGAACTATCTTCCTCAAAAGAGCTAGATAGATTCTTGATCAACAAGGGGGTGAAAGGTTACCAGGGGTAGGCGGGAATGTGGGGTTGCGGTTACTATTAGATCAGCCATGATTTTACTGAACGGCGGAGCAGGTTCGAGTGGCTGAGTGACCCACTCCTGCTCCTAATTCGTACTTAGTTACGTATGTAATAAAAACATTCTCCTCATCTCCCCAGTCCCCAGCTTTTTTGCCAATTATTTTTAAATTTGTCCTCTGGTTACCAACCCTTCTTGACTGCAAATAGCTTGTCCCATTTACACTATTAATCCCCTCATAGCTGTCCCTTCTCATGTAAGTGAACCCTTTACAGTTCTGTGTTTTGGCTGAAATTTGGAATGATTGTCCTGAGCTTGCTGATGTTCCAACCCTATCAGCATCTGGTATAGATTCACTTCTGCAAGCCTCCATGATACAATGAAGATTGGTGTGATCTTATTGTGTGTTTTTAAACAACATTAAAGATTTTCTCAGCACATCCATGTGGAAACATATAGAAATACAAAAGATTTCACAGTGCAGTGTTTATTGCACAGGAGCAACGATGCAGAGACCCAGGCTAATAATCCAGAGAACACGGATTTAAATCCCACCCCAGCACTTTGAGAATTTAGACTTAGTTGATAAACTTAAAATGTAAATGTAAATGTACTGGTCTCAGTAAAAGTGACCATGAAACTGTCCAATTGTCGTAAAAACACAACTGGTTCCCTAATGTCCTTTAGGGAAGGAAATCTGCCATCCTTACCAGGTCTGGCCTACATGTGACTCCAGACCCACAGCAACGTGGTTGACTCTTAACTGCCCTCTGAAATGGTCTAGCCAGCCACTCCGTTATATTAAACCAGTTGTTTGAGAAGAAGCCGATAACCAGCTTCTCAGGGTTACTTGGGATGGACAATAAATGCCACCTTTGGCAGTGATACCCATAGCTCAACAATAAATATGAAAAGTACTTAAATATCAAATAATTGAGTATTTGAGATTATAAATAATTTGTTTGCCTAACATACTGGTTTCTTGTTTGACTCCTGCCTGATATATTTGCATATCTTGCCACCAGTTTATTGCTCATGGCGATTAGCAGGGCTGGATTCACTCTGCTCAATCTTGCAAGATAAATTCAACTCAAAAATAAACTGTTTTTCTCACTCACGATATGGTTTGCTCTCTCTTTCTCCCTATTCTTATTGCACCTCCTGAGAGACCAGCGTCAGAGCTACAGACCATCCCTCTTCACCTCATCCAGGTGGAAATTTGTCATGGCTGGGCCTAGACTTGAGGCTCGGCAGCACATCTGTCTGCTGGAGGAGACTGAGTCCATTCCAGCTCGACTCTGGAATGCAGTGGCCTGAAAACTGGAAGAAGGTTTAACGATAACTCTCAAAAGGGAATTGGATAAATATTTAAAAAGGGAAAATATACAGGGCCAAGGGTAAAAGAATAGGGGAGTGGGATTAATTTGATAACTTGTAATTATGGTTTTATTTAGTGTATAATGTACCTTTAAGAGTAATGCTTGTTAAGGAAGATCACATGATCTGTAGTAACCAATGGGAGAGTTGCGCGGGCTGCCTCAGTAGTTAGTTGTATAGACATAGGGCTGAATCTTTGGGTCAGTGTGCAGGGATAGGCCTCTCTCACCTCACGTCATTCAGATCCTCAGTTTGGCGGGTGCACACCGGAGTCGGCTGTGTGCCCACCGAACTGTCAAAGGCCTATTAAGACCATTTAAATAGCAATTTGAAAAATTAACAGAGCTGCCCGTCCAAGCTGAAGGTTGTCGAGCAGACGAAGAGCCCAGGCGGCTTCTGCATTTATCATGAAACCTCATCCACAAGCGGGAAGAGGTTTCATGAAAGCTTTATAAATCAAATACAAATTTTTCTCAAAATTCATTGAGATGTCCCAGCGCATGTGACACTGTCACATGAGGGGACGTGCCTGAATAATTTTTTTTTATCTTTATTTAAAATAATAATAATCAAAGTAATCTCCCCAAGGCAGCTCCGTGCCTCAGGGAGATTTCTGCGCTCTTTCGCGCGCATGCACAAAAGAGCGCAGGCCCTGACTCTCCCTCCACCACCCCCCCACCCTCCCCCACCCTCCCCCCACACAGGGAGCGCTGAGCAATTCTGGGCATGCATCACGCTGGCCGGGCCTTAATTGGCCCACCCATGTAAAATGGCGGCGCACAGCCGATTGTAGGTGGCGATTGGCTGTGCGCTCGCCCACGCCTGCTCCCACTCAGCCCTCCCGACGGGGAGAAAATTCTCCCCATAGAGTTGGAGATGAAAGCACACGTGTAGTTGCCGCTGAGTACCTTGTAAATAAACTCAAAGTTTCCACCTAAGAAATGTCTGCAGATCAACTTTATCAATAGTACCAACTCGGCAATCACTCACAACATAACTCCACTAAAGGGATGGCACAGGTACAATGGGCCAAATGGCCTCCTTCTCTGCAGTAAGGTTCTGTTGTGTCAGGTGTGTATCCGAGAGCTGTGCCTTACTGGATATCAATCAGAAGCACAAATACTGGCTTTGGCTTCTCCTTCCAAGTATCAAGGCATCTTTTATGCCAATCTGACAGGGCAGATGGAGCAATAAGAACAGTATCTTGTATTTATATAGCACCTTTAACATAATAAAATATCCCAAGATGCTTCACAGGGGCATTATAAAACAAAACAAGGTACTGAGTCACATAAACAGATATTAGGCCAGGTGGCCAAAAACATAGCCAAAAAGGGAAGTTTTAAGGAGCATCTTAAAGGAGGGAAGTGAGATGGAGAGGTTTAGGGAGAGAATTCCAGACCTTAGGGTCCAGGCACCTGGAGGCAAGACCACCATGGTGGAGCAATGAAAATCAGGGATGCTCAAGATATCAGAATTAAAAGAGCACAGATATCTTGGAATACTGTGGGACTGGCAGAGATTAGAGATAGGAAAACTGGGTTTAACATCTCATCTGCAAAACGGTACATACAACAGTGCAGCACTCCCTCAGTAATAATCCTCCGACAGTGCCGCACTCTCTCAACATGAATGGAGTGGCGGCCTTGAGTCAGAGAGCAACGCAAGAAAACAAAATAGTGACATCGTAGCACAGAAGCAAGTTAATTGGTTGGAGAAGAAGCTAGCTGTTTGGTGAGTATCTAGTAAGTGATCAAGGTTTATTTTGTTCCTAGGGTTTTAAATAGTATAGGCACTGTACTTTTGTAAACTGATATAAGTTGATTGGCCGGTAAGTGCTTCATGTTAAGGACAGTGTGTTAATGGCCAGTTTAGGACACGAGTTAAGGTAGATCCATAAATAAAATTGAACTAAAACTTTAAAGTTAAAATAAAATAATTAAGGTAAAGCACATATCTGTGTAGTTAAGAAATGTGTAACTTTTAACTGAGAGTGGTACTAGCATTTAATAAGCACAGTAAATTGTAGTATAGATAGGAATTACTCTAAGTTAATGAAGAAAGTGATTAAATTAAATTAACTAAATAACATAAGTAACAATGGTGGGACAGGTGTTATGTTGCAGCTGTGGAATGTGGGGGCTTTTGGACGCCAAGTCGATCCATAACAAACACATCTACAGGAAGTGTAAGCAGCTTGAGGAATTCCAGATCGGGATTATTGATCTGGAAGCCGAAATGCAGACACTGCGCAATATAAGGGAGGGGGAGAAATACCTGGATACTTTGTTCCAGAAGACAGTCCCATCTCTTGGTCAGTAGTGAGGGACAGGAGGATGTGACGGTCAGTGAGGGACAGGAGGATGTGATGGTCAGTGAGGGACAGGAGGATGTGACTGTCAGTGAGGGACAGGAGGATGTGACGGTCAGTGAGGGACAGGAGGATGTGACTGTCAGTGAGGGACAGGGGGATTTGACTGTCAGTGAGGGACAGGGGGATGTGACATCAGTGAGGGACAGGAGGATGTGACTGTCAGTGAGGGACAGGAGGATGTGACGGTCAGTGAGGGACAGGAGGATGTGACTGTCAGTGAGGGACAGGAGGATGTGACTGTCAGTGAGGGACAGGAGGATGTGACTGTCAGTGAGGGACAGGGGGATTTGACTGTCAGTGAGGGACAGGGGGATGTGACATCAGTGAGGGACAGGAGGATGTGACTGTCAGTGAGGGACAGGAGGATGTGACTGTCAGTGAGGGACAGGAGGATGTGACTGTCAGTGAGGGACAGGAGGATGTGACTGTCAGTGAGGGACAGGAGGATGTGACTGTCAGTGAGGGACAGGAGGATGTGACTGTCAGTGAGGGACAGGGGGATGTGACTGTCAGTGAGGGACAGGAGGATGTGACTGTCAGTGAGGGACAGGAGGATGTGATGTCAGTGAGGGACAGGAGGATGTGACTGTCAGTGAGGGACAGGGGGATGTGACTGTCAGTGAGGGACAGGGGGATGTGACTGTCAGTGAGGGACAGGGGGATGTGACTGTCAGTGAGGGACAGGAGGATGTGACTGTCAGTGAGGGACAGGAGGATGTGACTGTCGGTGAGGGACAGGAGGATGTGACTGTCGGTGAGGGACAGGAGGATGTGACTGTCAGTGAGGGACAGGAGGATGTGACTGTCAGTGAGGGACAGGAGGATGTGACTGTCGGTGAGGGACAGGGGGATGTGACTGTCAGTGAGGGACAGGAGGATGTGACTGTCAGTGAGGGACAGGGGGACGTGACTGTCAGTGAGGCTGGTAACGGGACTGAGCAGACTGTAGGGGAGGAGCCTCAGGCTTTGCAATTGTCACAGGTTTGAGGTGCTCACAACTGGTGTGGACCAAAGAGAGGTCTGCAATGTGGATGAGCTGACTGACCATGGCACAGTGGTACAGGAAGCCGTTCAAGTTGGGGGAGCAAACAGGAATGTAGTGGTAGTAGGGGACACTATAGTGAGGGGAATTGACACTGTTCTCTGCAGCAACGAGTGAAAGCCCAGAAAGCTGTGTTGCCTGCCTGGTGCCAGGGTTCGGGACATTGCTCAGAGTTGCAGTGGGAGGGGGACGATGCAGTTGTTGTGGTCCGTGTAGGTACCAATGGCATAGGCAGAACAAGGAATGAGATTCTGAATGGTCAGTATGAGGAGAGAGGCACCAAATTAAGAAGCTGAGCCTCAAAGGTCATAATCTCTGGATTATTGCCTGAGCCACATGCAAATTGGCACAGGACAAATAGAGAGATGATTACGTGGCTCAAAGGCTGGTGTAGGAGAAGCGGGTTCTAGTTTGTGGGGCTCTGGCATCAGTGCTGGGGAAAGTGGGGTCTGTTCCATCGGGCTGTCTACACCTGAACCATGCTGGGACGAGTTTCCTTGCAAATCGCATAACGAGGGAAGTAGAAAGGGTTTTAAACTAAATCGTGGGGCAAGGGATAACATTTGGGAAAATGTGCTAAATTAGAGTAGAGACAAGGTAAGAGAGGAAGGTATTAATTTGGGAAATGATAAATAGACCATGACAGGAAGGGACAGAGAGTACAAGTCTAAGAGTAAACCAACAGATAAGGCTAGAGGTTACAAAAATAATAAAAGGACAAAACTTAAAGCTCTGTATCTGAATGCATGTAGCATTCGAAACAAAATGGATGAACAAATAGTGCAAATAGAGATAAATAAGTACGATCTAATAGCCATTACAGAGACTTAGCTGCAGGATAGCATAGATTGAGATCTGAACATTGAAGGATATGTGACTTTTAGGAAGGATAGGAAGTTGGAAAAAGGTGGAGGCATGCCTCTGTTAGTTAAAGATGACATTAATACAATAGAGAGGGGTGGCCTAAGTTCAGGAAACCAGGATATAGAAGCGGTTGGGGTCGAGATGAGGAATGATAAAGGCCAGCAATGTGGATGAGCTGACTGACCATGGCACAGTGGTACAGGAAGCCGTTCAAGTTGGGGGAGCGGTGTACAGGTCCCCTAACAGTCATCACATGGTAGGACTGGGTATCAAAGAAGAAATAATGGGAACTTTTCAGAAAGGTATGGTGATTATCATGGGGGATTTTAATCTACACATAGACTGGAACAACCGGGTGGGCAAAGGTAGAATAGATGAAGAATTCATTGAATGTTTTTGGGATAATTTCTTAGGTCAGCATGTTCTGGAGCCAAACAGGGAGCAGCAACACTAGACCTGGTATTGTGCCATGAGATAGGTTAATTAATGACCTCATAGTGAAGGAATCCCTAGGTAGCAGCGATCATGATATGATTGAATTTTATATTCAGTATGAGGGAGAGAAGACTGGCTCCAACACTAGTATTTTAAATTTAAATTAAAAAAAAGGGTTAACAAAGTGAGTGTTTGTCCTATGGAAAACAAATCTGTGGAATTAATAATGGAAAATAAAGAGATGGCAGATGAATTGAACAGGTATTTTGCATCAGTCTTCACTATAGAGGATACATCCCAGAAATACCTCTTCATCAGGAATTAGAAGGGAAGGAGGAAATCAAGAAAATTACAATCACCAGGGAAGTGACACTGAGCAAATTGTTGGAACTGTGGGCTGACAAATCCCCAGGTCCTGACAGATTTCATCCTAGGGTCTTAAAAGAAGTGGCTAGGGAGACAGTTGATGCACTGGTTTTAATCTTCCAAAATTCACTAGTTTCGCGGAAGATTCCATTAGATTGGAAAATATCTAATGTAACTCCTTTATTCAAAAAAGGAGGGAGACAAAAGCATGAAACTACAGGCCAGTTAGCTTAACATCTGTCATAGGGAAGACATTAGAAGCTATTATTAATAACGTTATAACAGGGCACTTAGATAAATTCAAGGTAATCAGGCAGAGTCAACATAGCTTTGTGAAAGGGAAATCATGTTTAACCAATTTATTAGAGTTCTTTGAAGAAGTAACATGTGCTGTGAATAAAGGGGAATCAGTGGATATCCTGTACCTAGATTTCCAGGAGGCCTTTGATAAGGTGCAACATCAAAGGTTATTGCGGAAAATAAAAGCTCATGGTGTAGGGGGTAACATATTGGCATGGATAGAAGATTGGCTGGCTAGTGGGAAGCAGAGAGTTGGCATAAATGGTTCATTTTCTGGCTAGCAGGATGTAACGAGTGGCGTCCCACAGGGTTCAGTATTGGGCCCTCAACTATTTACAATTTATATAAGTGACTTGCTTGAAGGGACCGAAGGTATGGTGGCTAAATTTGCTAATGACATAAAGGTAGGTAGGAAAGTCAGTTATGAAGAGGACTTAAGGAGGCTACAAAAGGATATCGATAGGTGAAGTGCCTGGGCAAAGATCTGACAAATGGAGTATAATGTGGGGAAATGTGAGGTTGTCCATTTTGGCAGGATGAATAAAAATGTCACATTATCTAAACGGTGAGAGATTGCAGGGCTCTGAGATTCAGAGGGATCTGGGTGTCCAAGTGCGTGAATCACAAAAGGTTAGTATTCAGGGACAGCAGGTAATTAGGAAAACTAATAGAATGTTATCATTTATCGTGAGGGGAATTGATTACAAAAGTAGGGAGATTATGCTTCAGTTGTACAGGGCATTGGTGAGACCACATCTGGAGCACTGTGTACAGTATTGGTCTCCTTATTTAAGAAAAGATGTAAATGCATTAGAAGCAGTTCAGAGAAGGTTTACTAGATTAATACCTGCAATCAGTGGATTATTTTATGAGGAAAGGTTGGACAGGTTAGACTTGTATTCACTGGAGTTTAGAAGATTAAGAGGCAGCTTGATTGAAACATATAAAATCCTGAGGAGTCCTGACAGGGTGGATTTGGAGAGGACGATTCCTCTTGTGGGAGAATCTAGAAGTAGGTGTCAATGTTTAAAAATAAGGGGTCGCCCATTTAGGACAGATGAGGAAATGTTTTTTCTCTCAGAGGGTTGTGAGACTTTGGAACTCTGTCCCTGATTGACTCAGAGTCCTTGAATATCTTTAAGACGGAGGTATAGATTCTTGATATGCAAGGGGATGAAAGGTTATCAGGGATAGGCAGGGATATGAGCTTAAAATCAGATCAGCCATGATCTTATTTAATGGTGGAGCAGGCTTGAGGGGCTGAGTGGCCCCTACTCCTGTTTCTAATTCATATGTTCATGTGACCCTCTGACAGTGCAGCACTCCCTCAGTACTGACCCCCTGACAGTGCAGCACTCCCTCAGTACTGACCCTCTGACAGTGCAGCGCTCCCTCAGTACTGACCCTCTGACAGTGCGGCACTCCCTCAGTACTGACCCTCCGACAGTGCAGCACTCCCTCAGTACTGACCCTCCGACAGTGCAGCACTCTCTGAGTACTGACCCTCTGACAGTATCGTGCTCCCTCAGTAATGATCTTGCAACAGTGCAGCACCCCCTCAATAATGATCCGCCAACAGAGCAGCACTCCCTCAGTACTGACCCTCCGACAATGCAGTACCTCTCTCAGCATTGACCCTCTGAGAGTGCAGCACTTCCTTTGTACCGACCTGCGAATGCAGCACTTCCTCAGTACTGACTCCAGCAATGCAGTACTCCTTCAGTACAAAATATCCAACAGTGCAGCACTTCCTCAGTACTGACCCTCCAAACGTTCAGCACTCCTTCAATAAAGTTCCTCTGACACTGTGTTACTCCCTCAGTACTGATCCTCTGACCGTTCAACACTCCCACAGTACTAACCCTTCGACAAGATAGCACCCTCTGTGTACTGATCCTCTGACAGTGCAGCGTTCCGTCAGTACTGACCCTCCGACAGTGCCAACACTCCCTCAGTAGTTTTTCTTATTCGTTCACAGGATGTGGGCATCGCTGGCTAGGCCAGGGTTTATTTCCCATTCCTAGTTGCCCTTGAGAAGGTGGTGGTGAGCTGCCTTCTTGAACCACTGCAGTCCATGAGGTGTAGGTACACCCACAGTGCTGTTAGCGAGAGAGTTCCAGGATTTTGACCCAGTGACAGTGAAGGAACGGTGATATATTTCCAAGTCAGAGCGGTGTGTGCCTTGGAGGGGAACTTCCAGCTGGTGATGTTTCCATGCATCTGCTACCCTTGTCCTTCTAGATGTAAGAGGTTGTGGGTTTGTAAGCTGTCATCGAAGGAGCCTTGGTGAATTCCTGGAGTGCATCTTGTAGATGGTACACACTGCTGCTACTGTGCGTCGGTGGTGGAGGGAGTGAACGTTTGTGGATGTGGTGCCAATCAAGCGGGCTGCTTTGTCCTGGACGGTGTCAAGCTTCTTGAGTGTTGTGGGAACTGCACTCATCCAGGCAAGTGGGGAGTATTCCATCACACTCCTGACTTGTGCCTTGTAGATAGTGGACAGGCTCTGGGGAATCAGGAGGTGAGTAACTCACTTTTTCAGAATTTCCAGCCTCTGACCTGCTCTTGTAGCCAGTCCAGGCTAGTCCAGTTCAATTTCTGGTCAATGGTAACCCCAGGATGTTGTTGTGGATTCAGCAAAGGTAATTCAGCAAAGGCCATTTAATGTCAGGGGATATGATAAGATTCTCTATTGTTGAAGATGTGGTTGACTCTTAAATGCCCTCTGAAATGGCCAAGCAAGCCACTCAGTTCTCAAGGGCAATTAGGGATGGGCAATAAATGCAGGCCCAGCCAACAAAGCCCACATCCTATGAATGAATTTTTTAAAATGGTCATTGCCTGGCACTTGTGTGGTGTGAATGTTACTTGCCACTTGTCAACCCAAGCCTGGATATTGTCCAGGTCTTGCTGCATTTGGACATGGACTGATTCAGTATCTGAGGAGTCGCAAATAGTGCTGAACATTGTACAATCATCAGTGAACATCCCCACTTCTGACCTTATGATGGAAGGAAGGTTATTGATGAAGCAGCTGAAGATGGTTGGGCCGAGGACACTACCCTGAGGAACTCCTGCAGTGATGTCCTGGAGCTGAGATAACTGACCTCCAACAACCACAACTATCTTCCTTTGTGCTGGGCATGACTCCAACTAGTGAAGTTTACACGCTGATTCCCATTGACTCCAGTTTTGCTAGGGCTCCTTGATGTCACACTCGGTCAAATGTGGCCTTGATGTCAAGGGCAGTCACTCTCACCTCACCTCGAGAGTTCAGCTCTTTTCTTCATGTTTGAACCAAGGCTGTAATGAGGTCAGGAGCTGAGTGGCTCTAGCAGAACCCAAACTGAGCATCATTGAGCAGGTTATTGCTAAGAAAATGCTGCTTGATAGCACTGTTGATGACCCCTTCCATTACTTTACTGATGATCGAGAGTAGACTGATGAGGCAGTAATTGGCCGGGTTGGATTTGTCCTGATTTTTGGGTACAGGACATACCTGGGCAATTTTCCACATAGCTGGGTAGATGCCAGTGTTGTAGCTGTACTGGCACAGCTTGGCTAGGGACATGGCAAGTTCTGGAACATAAGTCTTCAGTGCTATTGCTGGAATGTTGTCAGGGCCCATAGTCTTTGCAGTATCCAGTATTTCTTGATATAACGTGGAGTGAATTGAATTGGTTGAAGACTGGCATCTGTGATGCTGGGGATCTCTGGAGGAGACCAAGATGCATCATCCACTCGGCATTTCTGGCTGAAGATTGTAGCAAATGCTTCAGCCTTATCTTCTGCACTGATGTGCTGGGCTCCCCCATCATTGAGGATGGGGATATTTGTGGAAGTTCCTCCTCCAGTGAGTTATTTAATTATCCACTACTATTGACAACTGGATGTGACAGGACTGCAGAGCTTAGATCTGATCCACTGGTTGTGGGATCACTTATCTCTGTCTATCACTTGCTATGTATGCTGTTTGGCACGCAAGTAGTCCTATGTTATGGCTTCACGAGGTTGACACCTCATTTTTAGGTATGCTTGGTGCTGCTCCTGGAATGCTCTCCTGCACTCTTCTTGAACCAGGATTGATGGTAATGGTAGAGTGGGGGATATGCTGGGCCATGAGGTTACAGATTGTGTTTGAGTACAATTCTGCTGCTGCTGATGGCCCACAGCAACTCATGGATGCCCAGTCTTGATTTACTAGATCTGTTCGAAACCTATCCCATTTAGCACGGTGGTTGTGCCACACAACACGATGTATCCATGTATCCTCAATGTGAAGACAGGACGTTATCTCCACAAGGGTTATGCGGTGGTCACTCCTACTGAAACTGTCATGGACAGATACATCTGCAGCAGGCAGGTTGGTGAGGATGAGGTCAAGTATGTTTTTCCCTCTTGTTGGTTCCCTCACCACCTGCTGCAGACCCAGTCTAGCAGCTATGTCATTTAGGACTCAGCCAACTCGGTCAGTAGTGGTGCTACTTACTCTTGGTGATGAAGTCCCCCACCCAGAGTACATTCTGCACCCTTGCCACCCTCAGTGCTTCCTCCAAGTGGTGTTCAACATGGAGTAGCACTGATTCATCAGCTGAGGGAGGATGGTACGTGGTAATCAGCAGGAGGTTTCCTTGTCTATGTTTGACTTGATGCCATGAAATTTCATGGGGCCTGGAGTCAATGTTGAGAACTCCCAGGGCAACTCCCTCCTGACTGTATACCACTGTGCTGCCACCTCTGCCAGGTCTGTCCTGTCAGTGGGACAGGACATACCCAGGGATGGTGATGGTGGTGTCTGGGACATTGTGTGTAAGGAATTTATTTTTATATTCTTTTTGTGGGATGTGGGCGTCGTTGGCTAGGCCAGCATTTATTGTCCATCCCTAATTGCCCTTGCTCAGAAGGTATTTTTAAGAGTCAGCCACATTGCTGTGGGTCTGGAGTCACATGTCAGCCAGACCAGGTAAGGACGGCAGATTTCCTTCCCAAAGGACATTAATGATTCCGTGAGGATGACTATGTCAGGCTGTTGCTTGACTAGTCTGTGAGGCAGCTCTCCCAATTTTGGCACTAGCCCCCAGATAATGGTAAGATGGACTTTGCAGGGTCAACAAGGCTGGATTTGCCATTGTCACTTCTGATGGCTAGGTTGATGCCCGGTGGTGTGTTTGGTTTCATTCCTTTTTTCAGATGTCGTTGTGGTTTGATACAACTGCTCACTAGGCCATTTCAGATGACAGTTAAAAGTAATCCACATTGCTGTGGGTCTGGAGTCACATGTAGGCCAGACCGGGTAAGGATGGCTGATTTCCTTCCCTAACCAGATGGGTTTTTACAACAATTGAAAGTGGTTTCATGCTCATCATGATTGAGTCTAGCTTTATGCTCCAGATATATTAATTGGATTTAAGTTCCAGCAGCAGCCATGGTGGGATTTGAGCACTTGTCCCCAGCGTTAGCCTGGACCATTGGGATTACTAGTGCAGCACTGATCCTCCAATAGTTTGGCACATCCTCAGTACTGCCACTCCAACAATGTGGTGCTCCCTCAGTACTTACCCTCCAACAGGGTGGCATTCCGTAAGCACTGCCCCTCAGACAGTGCAGAGCTCCCTCAGCACTGACCCTCTGACAGTGCAGCACTCCCTCAGCACTGACCCTCTGACAGTGCAGCACTCCCTCAGCACTGACCCTCTGACAGTGCAGCATTCCCTCAGTACTGACCCTCTGACAGTGCAGCACTCCCTCAGTACTGACCCTCAGACAGTGCAGCACTCCCTCAGTACTGTACCTCTGACAGTGCAGCACTCCCTCAGTACTGACCCTCTGACATTGCAGCACTCCTTCAGTACTGTACCTCTGACAGTGCAGCACTCCCTCAGTACTGACCCTCTCACAGTGCAGCGCTCCCTCATTACTGACCCTCTGACAGTGCAGCACTCCTTCAGCACTGACCCTCTGACAGTGCAGCACTCCCTCAGTACTGACCCTCTGACGTTGCAGCACTTTCTCAGTACTGACCCTCTGACAGTGCAGCACTTTCTCAGTACTGACCCTCTGACAGTGCAGCACTCTCTCAGTACTGACCCTCTGACATTGCAGCACACCCTCAGTACTGACCCTCGGACATTGCAACATCGACTCTGGAACCCATGAAGTCTCATGGCATCAGGTAAACATGGGCAAGGAAACCTCCTGCTGATTACCACGTACCGTCCTCCCTCAGCTGATGAATCAGTGCTCCTCCATGTTGAACATCATTTGGAGGAAGCACTGAGGGTGGCAAGGGTGCAGAATTTACTCTGGGTGGGGGACTTCAATGTCCATCACCAAGAGTGGCTCAGTAGCACCACTATTGACCGAGCTGGCTGAGTCCTAAAGGACATAGCTGCTAGACTGGGTCTGCGGCAGGTGGTGAGAGAACCAACAAGAGGGAAAAACATACTTGACCTCATCCTCACCAACCTGTCTGCCACAGATGCATCTGTCCATGTCAGTATTGGTAGGAGTGACCACTGCACAGTCACTGTGGAGATGAAATCCCACCTTCACATTGAGGATACCCTCCATCATGTTGTGTGGCACAACCACTGTGCTAAATGGGATAGATTTCGATCAGATCTAGCAACTCAAGACTGGGCAGCTATGAGATGCTGTGGGCCATCAGCAGCAGCAGAACTGTACTCAAACACAATCTGTAACCTCATGACCCAGCATATCCCCCACTCTACCATTACCATCAAGCCGGGGATCAACCCTGGTTCAATGAAGAGTGCAGGAGGACATGCCAGGAGCAGCACCAGGCATACCTAAAAATGAGATGGCAACCTAGTGAAGCTATAACACAGGATTACTTGCATGTCAAACAGCATAAGCAGCAAGTGATAGACAGAGATAAGCGATCCCACAACGAAGGGATCAGATCTAAGCTCTGCAGTCCTGCCACATCCAGTCATAAATGGTGTTGGAAAATGAAATAACTAACTGAAAGAGGATGCGCCACAAATATCCCCACCCTCAATGATGGGGGAGCCCAGCACATCAGTGCAAAAGATAAGGCTGAAGCATTTACATCAACCTTCAGCCAGAAGTGCTGAATGGATGATCCATCTCGGGCTCCTCCAGAGGTCCCCAGAATCACAGATGCCAGTCTTTAGCCAATTCGATTTACTTCACACGATATCATCAAACTGTTGAAGACACTGGATACTGCAAAGGCTATGGGACCTGACAACATTCCAGCAATAGTACTGAAAACTTGTGCTCCAGAACCTGCTGCACTCTTGCTGAGCTGTTCCAGTACAGCCACAACACTGGCATCTACCCAGCTGTGTGGAAAATTGTCCAGGTATGTATGTACACAAAAAGCAGGACAAGTCCAACCTGGCCAATTACTGCCCCATCAGTCTACTCTCGATCATCAGTAAACTAATGGAAGGGGTCATCAACAGTGCTATCAAGAGGCACTTGCTTAGCAATAACCTGCTCACTGATGCCCAGTTTGGGTTCCACCAGGGCCACTCAGCTCCTGACCTCATTACAGCCTTGGTTCAAACATGGACAAAAGAGCTGGACTCCCAAGGTGAGGTGAGAGTGACTGCCCTTGACATCAAGGCTGCATTTGACCGAGTGTGGCATCAAGGAGCCCTAGCAACACTGGAGTCAATGGGAATCAGGGGCAAAACTCTCTGCTGGTTGGAGTCATACCTAGCACAAAGGAAGATGGTTGTGGTTGTTGGAGGTCAATCATCTCAGTTCCAGGACATCACTGCAGGAGTTCCTCAGGGTAGTGTCCTTGGCCCAACCATCTTCAGCTGCTTCATCAATGACCTTCCTTCCATCATAAGGTCAGAGGTGGGGATGTTCGCTGACGATTGCACAATGTTCAGCACCATTCATGACTCCTCAGATACTGAAGCAGCCCATGTCCAAATGCAGCAAGACCTGGACAATATCCAGGCTTGGGCTGACAAGTGGCAAGTAACATTCGTGCCACACAAGTGTCAGGCAATGACCATCTCCAACAAGGGAGAATCCAACCATCATCCCTTGATATTCAATGGCATTACCATCACTGAATCCCCCACTATCAGCATTCTGGGGGTTATCATTGACCAGAAATGGAACTAGAATAGCCACATAAATACTGTGGCCACAAGAGCAAGTCAGAGGCTAGGAATCGTATGATGAGTAACTCGCCTCCTGACTCCCCAGAGCCTGTTCACCATCAACAGGGCACACGTCAGGAATGTGATAGAATACTCTCCACATGCCTGGATGAGTGCAGCTCCTACAACACTGAAGAAGCTTGACACCGTCCAGGACAAAGCAGCCCGCTTGATTGCACCATATCCACAAACATTCACTCCCTCCACCACCGATGCACAGTAGCAGCAGTGTGTACCATCTACAAGGTGCACTGCAGAAAGTCACCAAGGCTCCTTAGACAGCACCTTCCAAACCCATGGCCACTACCACCTAGAAGGGCAAGGGCAGCAGATGGATGGGAACACCGCCAGCTGGAAGTTCCCCTCCAAGTCACTGACCATCCTGACTTGGAAATATATCACCGTTCCTTCAGTGTCGCTGGGTCAAAATCCTGGAACTCCCTTCTTAACAGCACTGTGAGTGTACCTACACCACATGGACTGCAGCGGTTCAAGAAGGCAGCTCACCACCACCATCTCAAGGGCAATTAGGGATGAGAAATAAATGCTGGTCCAGCCAGTGAAGCCCACATCCCATGAATGAATTGAACACCCAGGATGTCCCAAAGCACTTTATAGTTGTCAGGATGATGTGACTTGTGCGTGGATGATATTAACCTGCAATTTCATCAGCTGACCAAACGTATACTAAACTATTTAAAAATGACTTTTTAAAGACAAGAAAATACACTGCCTGAAGATGGCTGCCACAAGCCACTGACGTCTGGTATTGCAAGTTGACCAGCTTCTGAAAATTTCCACTGTGAATTGCAATTAAGACATGCCACGACATCCTTCTCTGGAATCTCACACCTGAGGATGTCAAGAAACACTTCAAAGGGATTTACTGAAATGTATTGGAGATAGCATTTGCATTCTATAAGACTACCTCCCCAGCGGAGACAGAATGTCTGCTAGAGCAATAGTTATATGGAGATATGTCTTTCTATCTCATCAAGATGGGTAATGATTTATTCAGGGGGTTTATGGCTGGGACATTACAGAATCTGATCACCCCAGCCATGAAGCAAGAGCAACCATTGGTTCAGGCATCAGATAGACAAACTCCTTCTGAAATCATTACGGGCAGAGAGAGGTCATGTGACTGAAGTAACCATTCTGAAATCTCTTTAACAAATAACACAAGTTGCTAAACACAGAAACAGTCAGTAGTCTGGAGAACCTGCCAAAATAGCAGTAAGACCCTCCCTCTTCTCTCCTCTGCGAGAAGAGGCCCTTTCTCTTACGGTTTAAAATACCCAGCACAGAGATAGTGAATTTCCATCGAAAGGAACCTTAAATGCAAAAACGATCGACTTTTGGAAGACACGTATTATACTTTGAACAGGAAATTGTTTTCCGCAGTTGTAGCTACATGGGATTCAACTCAACTCCTGGAATCTAAAGAGGAACCTGGAAAAATTTCTGCTGCAGCCACAGTGACCAGCAAAGGATTCATAAACAGTGAGCTCTCAATTTTCTACCTTTCAGTGTTGAATTTTAATTTGGCAAAGAAAGTAACTACCTGCAGCATAACTTCTCAATTTTGTATGTTTGTGTATGCGGGTTGCGAAAGGTTGAGACACATGGGATTATCTTTTTAAATATTTTGCCATTTTTACCTAGGTGGGTTTTTAACTTGATAAAAACTAATCCCTGTTTGTCTTGAAACTCAAGAAAGGCTGTCAGGCTTGTTTCTCTGCAATCAGTGTGCAAATGGTTAAACACAGACATTGAGAAAATTCCTTCGTCCTTCTAAATTCACAACAAACCCTGTTATGGTCAGACTTGGGGGTGGTATCATAGGGGAGTCATATTCTACCCCTCCTCTCGTGGCCATAACAGTTAATAAAGTACTTTTGAAATGTATTCACTGCTGTAATGTAGGAAGCACAGCAGCCACAATGTGTACAGCAAGATCCCACAAAGCAAAGCGATAATGTTCAGATCAGCTGACGCTGAAGTTGTCACTGAATCTTGGGGCCATCCAGGATCTTCCGTTTGCCAAGCTGAGAAGCACCGCTTTCCTCAGGATGTTACGAGTAGCTTCCTCCCACTGACGGAGCTGCAAGGCTGGCTGAATCTTCAGGGAAGGCTGGCTGGAATGCAAGAGGGCTTCAGCTTTGCTCTGATGATGACAACCATTTAGAGATGATGCCAGCACGTCCATGGACATCTACTGATGTTGTGGCCGCGGCCTCAAGGCCCAACCCCCAACCTTGGAATGGTCGGATCCCCTGTCTGCTGGAAGTTAATTGGCCAGCAGTGCGAGATAGCGATGCAATTGGGGTTGAGTCAGCAGCACCAGTGTCACCTGTTTCCAGCCTTGAAATCTGCTCCTTGGTTCTGCTTGTAAAATCCCAGCCAATAGCTTTAGCTTTCCTAATGTTTAGTTGCAGGAGAATTCTGCTCATTAAAAACTGAACATCTGCCAAGCAGAATAACAAATCAGAGAGAACGGAGGAATGAACTGGAAGCTTAACGAACAGCTACCATCATTCAGTTACCATAGGAATAAAGTACTCACTTAAAAACAACGTCATACTCTGATTTCCCCTCCCACCATTTTACCAACAAACCCACAAAAAGGTTAAAGTCACATGCATCTGCTGTGCGATTGTGTTGAGATCCCACAATCAACAGCGGGTTCTGTTACTTATCTTTATTCGCAAAACAGAAATGCAATTCGTCTGGATTTCCAATTGTCCACATATCATGCGTTAACGTATTGGACAACTGACTTAAGTGGTGAAAATGGAAAGGAATTTTTTAAAAATTCGTTGGAGGGATTTGGGTGTCGCTGGATAGACCAGCATTTATTGACCATCCCTAATTGCCCTTGTTCAGTGGGCATTTAAGAGTCAACTACATTGCTGTGGGTCTGGAGTCACATGTAGGCCAGACCAGGTAACAACAGCAGATTTCCTTCCCTAAGGGGCATGACTGAACCAGATAGGTTTTTGTGACAATCAGCAATGGTTTCATAGGTGTCAACAGACTTTTAATTGCAGATTTTTATTGAATTCAAATTTTACCATCTGCCATGGTGGGATTCAAACCCAGGTCCCCAGAGCATTACCCTGTCTATTTAAGGATATTATATTAGAATTTAGCTAAGCATTCACCTACCATTTTCCACTAAAAGAGGAGTTAGTGAAGGTTAATATAAGCTGACTGTAAAATATAGCTTGTGTTACTGATGCAAGTCGTTTCTTTTATTGTTTAATAAAGTTGTGGTAATTAAAGTCTATGTCAAAATCCAGTGTTGTGTAAATATTCCATCTTCTGAAGACAAGAAGGATTATTGTCACTAGTTTAACTCCCCCCCACTAACAGCACTGTGGGTGTACCTCACCATATGGACTGCAGCAGTTCAAGAAGGTAGCTCACCATCACCTTCTCAAGGGCAATTAGGGGTGGGCAATAAATGCTGGCCCAGCCAGCGATGACCATAGCCTGAGAATGAAAATTAACAAACACTGGAAGCACAGGATAAAATCTGTAACTGAAATGAGCTGAAGGAAGATACTAACACACCTGAGTAGCTTGGCAAGTGAGAACACTCTGGGACACGCATGAGTGGAATGTTACAGCCCTGTCACAATGGGGTGGGGCCGTAAAATGCAGTGAGCCATTCAAAAGCCCATTAACTTTGGCGGGACCGTAAAATCCCGCTGGCGTAAAGCTCCACCCCATGGAGGTAAATGCTCACCTACAGGCGTGGTCATGAGTGGAAAATAGGAAACCACAAGAACACAGCACCCTCTTCCCTTGACAATGGTAGGTGACGCTGGGGTATGTCCTATACATGTTGTCCATAAGGTCACCCTTCATGTGAAATTGTATGGTGAGTGACATGTATTTCACACAGGAGTCCCCCAGTCTGATCCTGTACCAATCCCATGTTGTCTACTTTCCATGTTTTAAAAGATAGTGTTGGAAATGAGTTCCCATTAGTATAGGAGATTGATGGCTGATCTGATCGAGGTATTTGAAATGATTCAGTAGAGATAAACTATTTCCTTAAGCGAAGGAATCAGGAACAAGGGACATTATCTTAAGATTGGAGCCAATTGTTCAGGAGCGAAATCAGAATGTTCTTTTTCTTACAAAGCAGAATGAAAATCTGAACCTCTCTTCCCTAAAATGTGTGAATGCTGGGAATCAGCTGAAATTTTCAAGACTGGTGTTGATAAATTTTTGTTGGGTATCAAAGGAATGCAGCATTCAGGCAGATAATTGGAGTTGTGCTGCAAATCCACCATGATTTAATAGAATAGCAGCACAGACTCAAGGGGCTGAATGGCTTCCTCCTGTTCCTATGGGAAGCTGAGGACTTTTTTTCACTTCTTCCTATCCCACGAATATTGAGGCTAATTTAAATCCATTCTGTCTACTTTCCTGATTTAAGTCTGTGAACTCAGCATAGAGCAGAGTCTGGGACATTTCTGCAATGGATGAGCTTCATAAATGATAGCCTTTTCATCTACTGAACCACAGGCTGTTTTTAACAGACTTTGCTCTCAAAGTTGGTAGTAAACCTGCAGAGCCTGTTTTATTTGTTCTATTTACACGGGACAGTAAAGCAGGCTGACTTTTGGGGAGTGGTTGCCTTGCGTTTAACCTACTCAGTTGAGAATAGGGTATTCAATTGGTCAGTCTATATGGGTTATTATTAAAATTAGATATGTAAGAAACGTCAATCTTATTCAACTTTTCATTTCAACTTTTTTTAGCTCAGAACAGGATAAATATTTAATGCAGCAACATTTTTAAACCATTTATAGGATAAGGTATTAACTAATGATACCCTTAAATAACAAAAAAATCCAAGTATTAGGACATTATATTGAATAAGTCTACATGCAATTTTTGAAACCTCTATTCCTTCAGACAGCTGTTTGTGAATGCTCTCTGACAGTCAGCATCTGTTGAATCATTGTCCAACAACATGATTTACTTTGGTAATGGGATGATTTTATAAAATCATACAGTCCTGACATACAGAGTAACATCAATGGGGTGAAACTACAATGTGCAATATTAGCATTTAAACGCTTAATACATTTGTGTGAAACTCATTGGTTCACTATATTTATGGAGACACAAAGACTGATGTACAACACAGGGGGATAATAAAACAACAGGCAGAGGAATGTCAGACAGTGTTTGTACCCTGAAGCTGAGGGTTTCATTCTGGTGTTGTTGGATTTCAATGTGTTCAACAGCAATTCTGCAAAAGCATCCCATGCAAAGAAAATTAAATTAAATGACATAAAGCGTTTTCCCAATTCCAACAGCAGCATCAAACATTCCTGGGTCAAGCACAGCAGGGCAAGATGTAGGGCAAAGCTTCCTCTAATCTGCCCAACAATTATTCAGCTCCAAGTTCAGACTACCCCTACGCACTGTGACATCTTACATTTGCCACCTCTCTGATCAGCTACAATGCCTCATCACATTTATCTTCATAGGCAATCGCTTGTGATTGAAGATGACTTGCTTCCACTCTGGTTTAATGGTTTCTAGTATGGCTGATGAGTCCAATGTGCAATTTGCAGACTCTGCCACAAGCGGTTTGTGCGCTCCCTCCCACCTCTGTGTGCTCCTTCCGATGTCACCTCTGTGCGCTCCCTCCAACGTCACCTCTGTGCGCTCCCTCCGACGTCACCTCTGTGCACTCACTCCGACGTCGCCTCTGTGCGCTCCCTCTGACAGCACCTCTGTGCGCTCCCTCCGACGTCGCCTCTGTGTGCTCCCTATGATGTCACCTCTGTGCGCTCCCTCCGACGTCATCTCTGTGCGCTCCTTCCGATGTCACCTCTGTGCACTCCCTCCAACGTCACCTTTGTGCACTCCCTCCGACGTCGCCTCTGTGTGCTCCCTCTGACGTTGCCTCTGTGTGCTCCCTATGATGTCACCTCTGTGCGCTCCCTCCAACATCACCTCTGTGCATTCCTGATGAAGTCTCTCGGTGTGTTTGGTGCCTTCCTGAACGAATCTTCATTTAACCCAGGGGCTCCCATGAATCAGCGGGAATGTTTGACCACTTTGGGGATGCTTTGAGGACAATCCTGAAGCATGTTCGCTGTCCCTGGGAGTGTCCTGTCGCGGCCAAGTTGCGAGTAGAACAATTGCTTCATGAGTCTGGTGTCAGGCAGACAAAACAGTATATCCCGCCCAGCGGAGCTAGCTTTGACTGATTAGTCCCTCAATGCTGGTCATGTTGTCCTGGGAGAGGTTGCTGCTGTTGGACTGCCCAAAGATGTTCTCCCAATTTGGGGGGGGGGGAGTCTGAGTACGGGGGAGGAACCCCCAGAACCTGAGGGGGAAGCAAATTTGTTGAAAAATAAACGAGAGAAAAGTTCCTTATCAGGCGCGGAAGTGCTCAGTAATGATGGGGAGACTTGGTTTTTTGAAAAAGCATCAGTAGAAATAACGACTCTCTCGGGGGTTTGCAAGCAAGCAGTGTCTGCACTCTTGTTGTTCCTTAAGGCTCTATTATTTTTAACCTCAGCAGAAGTGTCTCAGGCTGTTAATAAAAGCTGCCGCTTGGGGAATGCGGGGTGCAGTTAAAACTTTACAGTGTTGGTGATTGGGGGTGGAGGGGGGGGTTGGTGGGGGTGGAGTGGGGGGGGGTGTTGGTGGTGGGGGTGGAGTGGGGGGTGTTGGTGGTGGGGGTGGAGGGGGGGGGGGTGAGCC